>NC_072792.1:15645675-15952341 GCF_028583425.1 Eublepharis macularius | reverse complement strand
TGGATAATGGCAAATATCAGTCCCTCATCCTTCACCGCCAGCTGACTGTCTTGTGTGTCTCTTGCATCACTGAGGGCCAAGCTACACATGACGAATGACACTTGAACAGCAAGTGTATTTCTCCCTGTTCACTTGCCCTCCACTCAATCCACTTGCCGTTCAAGTGTCATTCATCATGTGTAGCTTGGCCCTGAGTAGAAGGCCATAACTAACCCATGGCCCTCAAATTGGAATGTGCACTAGGCACTGATATGTATAGCATGCCCTAGGGATTGCTTGGTGTTAGCTACCCGCCATAAATGTAGGGTGGCCAGAAAGCTTTCTACTGTATTGCAGCTCAATCGCCAAATAAAAGGGGACATGTCATTCCTTAAAAGGAAGTGCCAGTGTCAACACCTACGGACTTAACTCCCAACCATGACAGATGGCTTGAAGGTTCAGGATAGGGTTTGCATGCAGAGTGTGGCAAAGAGCATAGAGTGACACAGAGTGACACATTGCCCTATAAAGCTGCCAAACGTGACCTGGCTTCTTAGTCTGAGAGCCAAGCTGCAAGTGATGCCTGACGCAGGTTGGACACACGTTGCTACTAGAGCTGCTTGTCTGCCTGCCTGGCTCTTCCAGGCCATCAGCTGTGATAACTATCCTTGAGAGTAAGCACTACAGGATGGCTTTTGCCCCATATTCCAAGCACACCGTCAGATACGGCAGTCCAAGATAAAGTCTTGTTTGCAACTTGAGCACTTCTATAATATTGCACAGGGAGATGGATGTTTAGTTAGTAGGATGTAAAATAAACTCAGGATGGAAACTAAGGGTGTTTAGAAGAGGGTAATGGTTTTGATGTTCACGTTTGCTACTGCTCACACGGTAAAATGAAAAGTAAACTCTAGTCCTTGCATCCTTCCAGTGAGAAAACAACATCCAAGAACCGCTGATAAGGCAAAGGAGTGCACGCACCAGTTTTATGTAACAAAAAAATACCCCCAAAGAAGCAGTATTCTTACAAAAATCATGCAATACAACTACATCACTCTTGGATGTCATGAATAACAACTGCTGCATTTTTTAAAAAAACGATATGCTCAAAACGTTATGGCCACATAAATAAATTATTGCAGGATTGTTTAAGAGGGATGCAGGATGAGGCAGAAAAGACCTGAAACATCAATCCTGCTAAAGGCACATAAGATATAGATAAGCACTGATGCAGATATGTATATATTTTTGTGCGACACTTCCAAGAGCGTTCCAAGAGTATTGATGCAGAATGCACCTCCTCACTTATAATATACCACGTACTCAAGCGTACTTTTGCTAATTGTATTTTAAAAACAAATTTAGCTCCTTTTTGTGAGAATGTGAATACATATTTTCATAGGTGCTCATCTAGGTATTTAAAAAGGAGGAAGGGAAAAATTTCCCTTAGTGATGAAATTAGTTGCAATTGGGCCTAGTCGGTTTCACAAGTTTATTTATATCCTAGTTTCTGGCCCCTGTCTACTGTCTCTGCCATCACCTCTAGTTGTTAAAAGGCAAGTTGATAATAGAAACATACAACACAAATGAACCCTCCTAGGCATGCAGAATTTAGCACAGCAGGTCCACCCAACGCCCCTCCCCCCCAACACTGGGAAGTTAATTCATCTTCTTGCTCCAATGTAACATCACTACAAATGTCAGCATAATGTCATGTTTTCTGTCGCTCGCTCTCCTCATAAGTGCTTGCTTGCTGCCACAGCAAGTCTTGGGTTCAGCCTATAAGCTTGTTTGCAAAACTGATTTCTGAGAAGAAATTGAAGAGAGCTTTACACAATGCACAGTTTGCTACATCTGGTGCTCTTGAACTGTGATTCTAAGAAAATGGCCTCGTGCTTGCATGCAGGCAACACCTTATGGTCCGGGGCATCAATAACTGTTAGAGAATAGGTAACAATTGAGCATGGCTGCACATTAGCAACTGATTTATATACTGCCCTTCAGGACAACTTAATGACCACTTAGAGCGGTTTACAAAGTGTGTTATATCATCCTCATGGCAATCACCCTGTGAGGTGGGTGGGGCTGAGAGAGCTCTGAGAAGTTGTGACTGACCCAAGGTCACCCAGCTGGCTTCAAGTGGAGGAGTGGGGAATCAAACCCGATTCTCCAGATTAGAGTCCTGCTGCTGTTAACCACTATACTAAACTGGCTCTCCAGATTCATTGGCTACCAGAGTCACAGCACCATAGCTGGCCCCACTGACTATATTGTGTCTCACTTTGCTGCTGCCACCAGGCCCATTCAGCTGCATCAGATCTGGCACCAATCAATGGATGTTGCAAATTGACCTTGTATCCAAGGACTGTGGGATACTGTTGTTTATTTCTTTGGCTGTTCTAAATGATATACTTACCATGCTCCACATGATGAAACCATGTCTGGCAGAAATACTTCAATGAGTATTCATCATTGCAAATGTTAATCTGCGTTGTGTAGTGTCAAGGATTATTTTAAAATTCTCCCCAGAGCTCCAGAGGTTCCAAATGCCATAAATCACTTCTAGCTTTATATAGAAGGTTAGAGAAGCACTAGCACTTCATGGAGAACCGTAGATGGCTAGATAGCCCCAGTTGTTTCATAATTTTTGGAATCAAAACTCAATGGTGGAAGCAGGGCTTTTTTTCAGCTGGAACGCGGTGGAACAGAGTTCCGGAACCTCTTGAAAATGGTCACATGGCTGTTGGCCCTGCCCCCTGATCTCCAGACAGAGGGGAGTTTAGATTGCCTTCCGTGCCACGGTGTGGAGGGCAATCTAAATTCCCCTCTGTCTGGAGGTCAGGGGGTGGGGCCACCAGCCATGTGACCATTTTCTCCGAGGGCAACCCACTGAGTTCCACCACCTCTTTTCCCAGAAAAAAAAGCCCTGGGTGGAAGATACCAAAAGATACCCAGGCATATAATGCAAATGTTCCAACAGGTGTGAGTTTTTCCAATTGCTGTGAAATCTTTTTAAATTGCATGAAATCATCCTGAGAGGCTTGATGTGAATTGCTGAGGTGGTATGATAACATCTCTTCATACCAGATGATGAATAAATATGTCACAGGAAAGGAGAAGGCCATTTCCACACGCTCTTAAAGAGATGTCCCACTCACCCAACTCTGGCGGCTTTTCTGACTCACTCCATACGTCTCCAATTTCAAAGCGGAAGCAGGCTGTTTGGCTTCCATTTTTTCGGCATCTTTTCAAGCGCGCAGGAAAGTGTGGGAAACTGTGTTCTCAGAAAAGACGCTGAAAAAATGGACGCCAAACAGCCTGTTTCCACTTTGAAATTGGAGACATATGAAGTAGGTGAGAAAACCCGCCAGAGTTCGGTGAGTGGGCTGTCTCTTTAAGAGTGTGTGGAAATCTCCTTGTGGCGTGAAGATAAAGTGTTTTGGAAGACTTTCATTGCTTCATTTTTATAGGTTGGATCTTACAGAATTTTTCCACTAATGATAGTTCCTATGCCAGAGGAAGATGCTCTCATTAGCAGAAAAAATCCAAAGTATACAACCCCGTGGTTGTTGTGGATTTTCTGGGCTGTATAGCCATGGCCTTGGCATTGTATTTAATTTTAATTTAATTTATTATATTTATATTCCACCCTCCCCGCTTTCGCAGGCTCAAAGCGGATAACAAAATACAAATATCACATACCATTAAAAACATTTAAAAGTACTATGTCATATCATATATGATATCATCAGTTTAAAAATAAATAATTAAAAAGCAGCACATAACATAAATTTGGTGTTTCGCACAGTGGTTCTACCAGAGCAAATACATGCAGTAGTAATTAGTGTGGTGACAGCATCTGTGTTCACATAGGGGCGATGGTTTAACCCTCCCCCCATGGGTTCCTGACGTTTCGTCAGCAGCTGTGACTGGCATCTTCAGAAGTGTAGCACCTAAAGACAGAGATCTCTCAGTATCACAGTCCTCGACAATATATCCAAACCTGTGTTTCAAATTCTACCAGGTTTCTTCAGCATGTGCAGTACCAGGAATAGAAACACTGGTCAATACTGATGTATTTGGGATAAAAAGGGCCGTTTTCTCACTGCTTACTGGCCATAGAACTTCGTGCCGAACTCCCGGAATAACAGCATCTTCCTGGTGCGATTTCATGTGAGAACTACCGTTCTTGCGGGAAATCATGTCAGAAAGACACTGTCATTCCGGGACTTAGGCGCGATGTTCCATGGCCAGTAAGCAGTGTGAAAACGGCCAGAGGTAGGGGTTATTTTATTGTTTGATAAGTAAATGTTGCATTTGTGTTGTCTGTGGCTTCTACTTGGTGTTCATACAATAACTTCAGTGCAGAGGATTTGGTGTATATTCAGTTTATAAATAGGAAATGGCAATCTGTGACTAATTACTGTTGAGAAGACAGATCATATCCCAGTATTTGAGCCAAAACTCATTGAAATCAATAGGGACGTCTCTAGAAAGCCATATATAATGGATGGAAGCTAACGTTCTAGAAACCAGCTGGAAATAAAATGCCAAATGCTGGAACCCTGCTTTGAAAAAGAAACCTCACTGATCTTGACACAAGCAGTTAATCTTCAGTACCCACAGTTAATGATCTATACTCAAACGTTAATGTTCTGTGCCCAGGCCTAATTGGGATAACTTAGTATAGCTTGGGAGAGAATCATGTATTTAATGTAAATAACGGAGCTGGCCTATATTCAGCATGGTCATCCCCCCCCCCACCACTCACACACCTGGTCTGTTGCCTTTCACTTTTTTCTTTGTTATATAAAGACAAATTTTACATTCCTGTTTCATGTGCAGTGCTTCCTTGGCTCTGTGAAACCTGGGCAGAAATTATTCCCAAATAGGAAACAACAGGAGAAGACCCAAAGAGACTGGGTGTGTGTGTGTGTGTAACATCCTCCTCCTCCCCCCCCCTTCGTATGACTTCTGGAACAATCCTCCATTTTCCACCCATTTCCCAATCTGCCTCATCATGTTCCTCCTCCTCCTCAGGTTGTTCATTTTCTGGTGAGGTTTCCAACGTTGCAAGATAATTGGGGAGAGGGGAAGACTTATTTTTCAACTTTTTAATATTTTTGTTACCCTACATTTGCAGATAGATATATCCTAGCCCTGAGTGGCCCTCCCGTGAAAATTTTTTGAACCATATGATGGGACCACCCATGAGAATTAGATTATGATTTTTTTTCCATTTAGCCCTTCTTGCAATTCCCATTTCTCCACTGTTAACTGTCCCATTCATCTCTGAGGCAGTCCTGACCTGCCTTGTAAATAACAACAATAATAAACAATGTGCTTACATAACCACACTTCTAGACAGATTAGTACCCACTTAGAGGGGTGAACAAAATCAGTATTATTATTAGACCCACAATACAGCTGGAGAGCAGGACTGAGAGGAGCATCTTACCCAAGGCTGCCTTCAGAGCTCATGGCAGAAGTGGGAATCAAATCGGCAGAGTGCTGAGTTGTAACCCAACCATTTAATCAATATACTACAGCAGCTGTTTATAATAACTGTTTATATACCACTCTTCTAGACAGATTAGTGCCCCTCTCAGAGTGGTGAATAAAGTCAATGTTGGTATTATCCCCACAAGACAGCTGGGGAGCTGGGGTCCAGATGATCAGCATACCCAAGAGCACCTGCTGAGCTTATGGCAGTAGAGGGAGTCGAACCAGCAGAGCACTGATTAGCAACCCAACCACTTACCCACTATGGTTCAGAGCAGCAGTTCTGAATTTGGGATCTCCCACCTCAGATCACAAGCCAGATTTGAGGCAAGGGAAATATCAAACCTGTTTTCCCCTACTCACGACTAGAGATGGGCACAAACAGCAATACGAACAAAAAAAAGCCACAAACAGCCCAATCTGCTGTTCGTGAGCAAGTTGTTCGTGAGGCCCCATTCCCCACGAACATGTGTTCGTTCCAAGCCCTGTTCATGGCATTCATCAGCCATTGGGAGGGTGTAAATTGGTTAAGGATTGCATTGACACAAATACACACACACAAAAAATCCTGCCCAGGAACATAAATTGACTGCATCCCTCTGTTGAGTGTCCCTGGAGGACTTGCTGTTGCCCTTTTTTATCATGTGAACAGGCCCGAAATCATCGGCAAAAGACCCCTGAAATGACACATAGGTCCTGTAAACTTGGGAAAATGTTTTACTTCCTATCTGTTTACTGAGATTATTTGTGACGTAGATAATAATTATTTTCTTCCATTGTAAACTAATTAGCTTGGACCCAATCCAAAGGTCCCTGGCAGTAGCTTCTGCAATTGAGGATTTCTCCTCCTAACAGTGGGTCAAAACGCACGATACTCATGGGCAACTATTGGATCCTGCAGTGATCCCTGGGAATTGTAGTTTAAAAAACCCATCTGCTCAATGTGTTTCTCAGCTGGGGAGGGACGGGGGAGTTTCACTCTTTCAAAAATCCTCTGAGAACTTGGGATGGAGGTGGGTGGGGGAACGACATAAGAGAGAAAAAAGCAGAGGTGTTTTGCGAGCAAGAGAAAAAATTGTCCCTCCCAGCAGGGGATCGCAACTCGGATTCCCCCCACCCCGCCTCCATCTATGAACTTAAGCAAACCAGCTGATGGGATTTTTTAAAGAGAATCAGTCTCTCTTGGAGAGAATCTCTTTGAAAAACAATCTCTTCAGTTGAGCGGCTGTTCTTTGCAAGAAATTCCACTTTGCTTGGAGAGGGGGGCAGTGTTAGACTACCATTCCCAGCAGAGATTGCTGGACCAATCAAGTGCTCTTCATGTGAAGTTTGTCTCGTGTGTTCTAACCCAGTGTTGATCATCTGATGTTGGGGTGCTGGGGTGGGGTGGGGGTGCTGGAATAAACCCTCTCCCCGGTTTCAAGCGGACATCTTTCCGGCAGCCCAAGGAACACTCTATGCATATATTTATTAATTTGGTGTATTTTTGTACCTCCTCTCTTGAGATCCTATATATTGTTGTCCCCCCCACGTCCTAGCACTTTTTGCATATATCAGTCCCAACCTGGAGATCGGTCAGTACATCAGTTGATTAATAATAATAATAATAACATTTGATTTATATACCGCCCTTCAGGACAACTTAATGCCCACTCAGAGCGGTTTACAAAGTGTTATTATTACCCCACAACAATCACCCTGTGAGGTGGGTGGGGCTTAGAGAGTTCCAGAGAACTGTGACTCACCCAAGGTCACCCATCTGGCTTCAAGCGGAGGAGTGAGGAATTAAACCCGGCTCTCCAGATTAGAGTCCCATGCTCTTAACCCCTACACCAAACTGGCTAATATTTCATCAAGATTTCTTTGGCCTGGTTATTTTTCATTGTTTTACTGTTGTAAACCGCTTTGGGCCTCGTTTGAGGGAGAGGTGGTATAAAAATCCAACAAAGGAAGGAAGGAAGGATAGGTTTAAAATGTTTAGTATGCAAATACTGATCCCCTCATTACAAGTGGAACATTAGAAATGGATTTTTTTCCTTTTTCTTATTTATTTATCTCCCTAATGTTATTCCCTGTGTCCATTTCACCCAGTGAACAAAGGAAAGAGATATTCCTAACGGAATGATCTATGATCTACTAGGCAGATACAGAATTTCTAGGAGTAAAGCCTAGTGAAGTTAAAGATGGTATTGTTATGAGGAAGAGACTTTCTTTTTCTGAAATTCACTTTTTTAGATAAAGCCGTTAATTCCTCTTATTCTCTTTTTTCTCTCTTTCATTTTTCTTTGCAGAGAAGTCAATTGCACCCTTTTGTAAGTCCAGCCCTCACAGCTGGTTCATCTTACTCACCATAGGATTGTTGCTATAGTAGGAAGATAGGTGGTTTGGGAAGACATTGGAGTGACGTGGCTTACCTGAGAGTTAAATTCTGAAATGCCGCAGGATCTCCACTCCTTTCTTGCAGGATCGCCTTTCCTGCCCTTCGTCCCTCTGAAATTCTCTTTGATCTCTGAATATCTCTTTGATCAAAATGGAATTGATTAGAAACTGATTCCAAATTCCTAAAAGATAAAAACAAATTTCTGGATTTCAGGAAGGAACTATTACAGACTGCAGGTGGGGAGAGGCCAGGATGTATCCAGCCATCTTACAAGGAGCCTACCTCTAGCCTAAGAAAACTTCCTCCAGCTTAAGTGACTCTTCCACCATCCTAAGAGCCTCTTGAGTTAGAAGAATACTCCTTAGATTGGAGAAAGGCTTTAAACTTTGCACAACAGCGTGAGAGGGTATGTTGAATGCTCTCCCATGGAAAATTTCCCCCACACATACAGCATGTGGAGGCCAACTTCTAGCATAGTCCAATGAGTTTATGTATATCAAGGCCTTTTCTGTATGCTCACTTACGGTGGTTTTTCTGGGAATTCAGCCCATGAAGATTAGGGATTCAATTCCCCCAGTGGGGTGGGGACCCCTCACTTTCACCCTCCACCTCCTGCCTCCATTTAACAGGCCGGTGGGGGAGGAAGGCATGAGAACGGGCCTCCTGGGCATGCTTCCGTGGTGGTGCGATGACATCACTGAACCTGGGAGCACTTCTGCACTTCTCTGCGAGCCGTTTTGGACCCCAAATGGATCGGGCTCATTTGAGGCCCAAATTGTTGGGAAGACAATTTATTCCATACTGCCAAGATTAATGTACACACACAACACATAACAAATGCAACATTTCATTTTTTTTTAAAGTATGAGGGCTGACAGGAGGGGAAGGAGAAAGGGGTATGTGGTTACTCATTGCCAGGGCTTTTTTTCAGTGGGAATGCAGTGGAATGGAGTTCCGGCACCTCTCATTTCCGGTGGCCCCACCCTCCCTGATCTCCAGACAGAGATCACTTCCCCTGAAAGAAATGGCCATTTTGTAAGGGGGGGGGGCGTGTGTTTCTCCCTCATTTCCCTCTTGAGAGTTCCACCACCTCTTTTCCCAGAAAAAAAGCCCTGCTCATTGCTGTTCTACCAATGAGGACACAGGGAGATAAAGGGGTGGTTGTAAGGCAGGGCCAGAGCTCACACCCAAGAAAACATTCTGCACTTCAAAAAAAACCTGTTTTTTAACCACTAGAAGAATAACATAAGGGTGTGAGAGCAGGGGAGAACAGCTGCAAAAAAGCCATGGAAAGTTTTGCCATGCAGAGCTCAAAAGAGTACCTCAGCACCATAGAATCCAAAGCCTACTCTTTTTGACACTCTTTGGCTTCCCAAAAACATTGGAAAAGAAGCCTCAATAATCACCTACAATTTTATAGTTGGTGAGATTTTGATGTCAGATCTGCGTGTTACTATGTCAGCTGAGGGAACAGGAGGCTTTTTGCACATGGCACTCTCTCTTCCAGGAATAAGATGTTAAAATATAACACTTCTGAGCAGATGAAATGCAATATAGATAATAAGTGATCTGCTCTGTGTTAATACTAAGTAACGTTTTATTTAACCCCAGGGTTACTTGCATTTCATGAACAGATTTAGCACTGGCAATCAATAAATAAATGATATTTAATTGAGCAATTTATCTTGAATTTTGTAAGAGTTACCAAATTGGAATTTAAAGAAGCTGTAAAGTTCCTATTTCTCCTTGTGAAACAGAGTACTTTATTTAAAGAATGAAATCTTACCCTTTGGTGGTAAAGATCACACTTCACGGACGCCAGATTAGACCTTGTTCCTTGTGCAATAAGTCAGAATTAATTATTTTTCTCATGTTGCCCATGTAAATAGGCAGAGAATAATTTAATTTATATCACAGGAAGAAGAGGATTTGACAGCTAGCCGAGCAAAAGGGTTAATTAAACAAAGGATAGAGGCTATTGAACACCAATCTGACATCTCCAAGGCAGCAAAACTTGGGGTACTGTTAAATGTCAAAGGGACATCTGAGCTGGCAGCATACTTGGCCTCTGTGGAAGCATATAGTTTTAGAAGGGAGTTTACTTTAGCTAGGTGGTCCACTCTACCATCTGCAGTTATCGAAGGCAGGTACAACAAAACCCCTACCTAGAAAGATTGTGCCCATGCCCCCTCGGTGAGGCCGAATTGAGCACATGATTTTTAGTTGTCTATTTTACAGGGAGGTTTGTCTCAGATTCATTACCCCTTTACTTGACATGATACCTGGTCATATAACCACCAATAAGGCAAGACTCCACTGGTTTTTATCTGATAAATTTTTTTGGATTACACGTAACTTGAAAGCTAGCCTTGATTTTTCCAGACTTTATCTCAGTAGCAGTACAGACTTCCCAAGCCGTTTCAGATGTAGTCGTGTTGTGGTATTAGAGGTGGGCACGAACCACTATACGAACCAAAAAACCGCACAAACCGGACTGGTTCGTGGTTTGATAAAACACGGTTCGTGGGGCTGTGTTTTCCACTAACCCCATGACTTTTTTGGTCCAGTTCGTCACGTGCATGAGTGGTCTATGACCCCAGACTGGCTGGCGCCACTGAGGGGTATGTGAAACTGACAGCCCCATTCTCCTGCCACCAGCAAGCGGCAGGAGGAGGGGGCTGTCAGTTTCACACACCCCATGCCGAGTTCAGCCCATGGGCATGGGATGAGTGAAGGTGACAGCCTCCATTCTCCTTCCACCCTGGGCGGAAGGAGAATGGGGGCTGTCAGTTTGACAGACCCCATGCCGTGTTCAGCCATGCCCTGAGCCTGGCGTGGGGTGAGTGAAGCTGACGGCTTCCGTTCATCGGGTTCAGCCCATGGGCTGAAGCCAGTGTGGGGTGTGTGAAGCTGACAGCCCTGTTCTCCTACCACCGGGTGTTTGAATTCCACGAACTATGAACCACGAACCAATTCATGAACTGGTAAAAGTTCATGGAAGTCTGTGGTTCATGGTTCGTGGAACAGTGACGAACCACGAATCAGGTGGTTTATTGTTTTCAGTTTGTGCCCATGACTACGTGGTATACATAAGAATCACGTGTCTCTTCCTTCATACTTCCATTATTTCAAAATTGCAGATTCTACACCCCTTCATGGAAAATGTGGTGTGAATGTCTTATTTCAGTCCTGCTTTGAATGAGAATGTGGCATGGTATAGCCAGCTCTCATTAGATCTTGGAAACTAAGCAGGACCCCTTGCTGTGGGTCGCCATAAGTAAGTTGAGACTTGACAGCACATATGCACGCATGTATGCTTGGCATAACGTTTGCTTGAAAATAATCCATTCTGGTAGTCTGATAATAATAATAGCTGTGATTATATAGAACTCTTCTGGACAGATTAGTGCCAAACTCAGAGCGGTTAACAAAGTCAGTGTTGTTATTATCCCCACAATCCACTTGGGGTGGGCTGAGAGGAGTGGCTTACCCAAGGCCCCCTGTAATACTGGGATTCCAACCAGCAGAGTGCTGATTCACATCACATCCCAACCACTTAATTATTATGATTAATCAAAAGTAAATCCATTTTAGAACTATTCAGCTTCTTTGGTGATGGGGGGAAAATGAAATGTATCAATTTGGTGTAGTGGTTAAGAGCGGCAGGACTCTAATCTGGAGAGCCGGGTTTGATTCCCCACTCCTCCACTTGAAACCAGCTGGGTGACCTCAGGTCAGTCACAGCCTCTCGGAGCTCTCTCAGCCCCACCAACCTCACAGGATGATTGTTGTTGTGAGGATAATAATAAAATACTTTGTAAACCGCTCTGAGTGGGTGTTAAGTCATCCTGAATATATAAATCGAATGTTATTATTATTAATAATAATAATAATTACAGTGCCTATGGTATAATAGCTGTCCATCTTATTTGTAATCTTCCTTACATCTCATTTTATCTTTGCAAAACTTTTTAAAATGGTGTAAGGCTGCAGAATAGGGTGTGGCCCTGAAAATTTCATAGCTGAGTCAGGGGGGGGCGGGTTGTTTGTTTGTTTGCCTGTTTGCTTGTAATGACTGAACAAGATAGACTGCGCTGTGGAATTCATGTAATTCCTGGTCTTCTTTAGTCACCCTGTTCTGGATGACTAATTTCCTTATTCATTTGCTGTCAAGTGGCTAGCAGTGAATGTTTGAGAAATCCAGACGCTACACTGGGCTATAACAGAAGCAACCTTCCAGCTGACTTCTTGGCTTTCAATCTTTGGCCTTTTCCACATGTCCTTAAAGGGACGGCCCACTCACCAAATATTTTTCCCCTTGACTCCAGACATCTCCATTTTCAAAATGGTCGCAGGCTGTTTTGAAAGGGCAGTTAAGGGGGAAAGCTGCTAGCATTCAGCGAGAGGGCCATCTCTTTAAAGATGTGTGGAAATGGCCTTTCTGTCATTTTGACCAATCAGAGCTGAATTCTACCCTCGACTAAAACCTCAAAAGTTTGTGACCTAATTTTCCATTTGCAAAATATTTATGAGAAAGTGGAGTATATAGAAGGACTGCTGTAAGGGTTAGCTTAATAGTGTTGATATACCCCGTCATGATTTTTTAAAACTTTGACTTGCAATTATCATAGTGATTAAGGAGGCAGGGTGCAACCACCCCGCATAGGAAAAAAACACAAAAAGAGAGTGGACAAGGACCACTGCGGGGATAACCTTCAAGGGTTTGTAATTTCATAATTCTCCCTTCTTCTGAAATGGCCACAAGGATGTTGTGTAGAGAACATGGCGGGATGCCATTTTGCATTCTGCCTGAAGTGGCAAAATGTTCTGAACAGTGATAGTGAACAGGGAACTGAGGTAGGGTGCCAGGTCCAGGTTGGGAAATTCCTGGAAATTTGGGGGGTGGAGCCTGGAGTGAGTGGGGTTTGGGAGGGGGGGGCTCAGTGGGATGTAAGGCCATAGAATTCACCCTCTGAGCAGCCGGGGTAACTGCATTTTATCCTCAGAACTGGTCTATGTTGCCTGGAGATCAGTTGTAATTCCAGGAGATCTCCAGCTACCACATGGAGGCTGGCAACCCTAAACTGGGGTGGCCTGTCCATACATGCACAGAAGGTACAGCCAGTAATTTTATTGTCACCACAAAGGTCCATCAGCAAGGAATCTTGAATTGCGGGAGCTGCCAGCAACAGCCAAATGTAACTGGAAGAAGAAAGTGAAATTGATCTTGCTAAGAGGCTGCATTCTGGCACTTCCTAACTTAGCGCACACAGAGCATGCATGTTGGAATCATGAACACAAATAGCCCTATTAAGAATCAGTGTTGCATGTTAGTATTGGTGCAATGCAAGAGAAAATAGTGTCATATCCATTTTTTTTAAATATATTTTTTATTTTAAACTGTAAGAATGTACAAGAACACAATAGTATATAAAGTTAAACATTAGAAATCAAGTAGTTACAAGCTAAGTAGAACATCAAAACAGTCTCTAGATTTAACAAGTTGTTTAGTAGAATCATCTTGTGACAGAAAGTCTAGAACCGGGAACCAAAATTCAATAAAGTGGGATATCCATTTTTTTTAAAGATTATTGTTTATTCTATCGGTACTTGGCAAAAAGAGGGGCAAAGCAAAGGAGTCAGCCAAGACTCATCCCAGCACGCCTTCCTGTAGAACCAGAGTTAGCTTAAACTTATAACTAAAAGAGTTTGATTAAATTATACACAACTAAAATAAAATTCCTTTAACATTTATCCTATCAATACTTGGTATTTAATGTAGAAAACAGACGCAGAGAAGAATTTGGAAAAATATTTCCAGTATCTGGGGTTTGGGGACATATCAGGGCACATTAGCACAGTACATCCATACAAAATTAATTGATAGATACAACTTATCAGGCTTCCAAGAGTCATGGAGTAATCTGGCATCAATTGATTTGTGGGCTAAGAGGTGCTGTGAGAGTGAGGCAGAAAAGATTCCTCTCAAATTAACTTCTCCCCGTGTTCCTTATGTTCATGATCATGGTATCATTGGCATTTTAATTATCAAAGAGATTCCATCTGTAATATAAAACTCGAGAGCATATTTTAAGTAGTAAAAAATGTTAGAGTGCCTTATGGATGGGCAGCAGTTCGTTTTTGTTACCTATTCTTTATTCCAGAATTTTGTGCCAAGAACAATCAACAAGAGACAAGTAATTTAGGATTAGATGTCCTGACTTTAAATTAAATTTAAATCAATAGGGCAAAAAAGAATTCTGTAGTAGCAATGATCGGATTCCTTATATTATTGGGTAAAGTATATTTTGCCTAGAGAAGTAAAAATCAGAGAATGTTACAGAAAAGATAAAGAAATATTCTGTCTCAGCTATATTAACTCAGGAATCTGTAATATCCTTTCTTTATATTTGAGCTTCAGGAGCACATCTCAGGGCCAAGCTACACATGACGAATGACACTTGAATGGCAAGTGGATTGAGTGGAGGACAAGTGAACAGGGAGAAATACACTTGCTGTTCAAGTGTCATTCGTCATGTGTAGCTTGGCCCTCAAATTATGATGAGGTCAGATCAAGATGGGTAGCCGTGTTAGTCTGTCTAGCAGGAGAAAAGAGCAAGAGTCCAGTAGCACCTATAAGACTGACAAAAGTTGTGGTAGGGTCTGAGCTTTTGTGAGCGACAGCTCACTTCTTCAGATGAAGGTATCTGCAGAAGTGAGCTATGGCTCACAAAAGCTCAGACCCTACCACAACTTTTGTCAGTCTTATAGGTGCTACTGGACTCTTGCTCTTTTCTATGATGAGCTCAATCACATTTAAATAAGCGCCTAATAAATACTGTTGAACATTCAAAGTTTTTAAAGAATGCATGCCATTGCATGTGCTTATTTACAGAAGAAGAAAACACACAGGAATGTTGTTGTTTCAAATAAGATCAGGCTAACAGAACTTGTGACACTGAATGCAGCCCACAAATCATGAATGGCAGTCTACTAGGAACTGTGAAGCATGAGATAGTTTACAATTAGAGATGGGCATGAACCAGGAAAAAAAAGAACCATGTGGTTCGTGGTTCGTCACATTTCACGAACGGCAAACCACGAACTTTCACGAACCTGCCCTGGTTTGCGAACTGGGTTTGTTTGGTTTGTGAAAACATCACTTCCGGGCCAGCAAATCACCACTTCTGGGTCAGCAGAAGGTCACTTCTGGGTCAGCATGAAGTCTGCAGAAAGCCCAACCCCCATTGCTTAGGAAACTGATTGATTGGCACCAGGCTGTCTGCAGTGATGAACTAAAAAATGAACCAAACGAATCACCCTAAAGTTCGTGGCAGTTCATCAGAAACGGGCTCTGACAAACCGCTGGTTCACGAACCACGAACTGGCCTGGTTCATGATAAACTTTGGTTCGTATTTCGGTTCGTGCCCATCTCTATTTACAATATGATGGGCTGTATTTGACTTGGTGGCTTACTGTGAGGAAAGTTTGAAGGGGCTGGGTATGTTCAGCTGGAGAAGAGTAGACTTCAGGAGAGACATGGAGTTGGAATCTGTTTGGAGTTGAACATAGAGTTCAGCTTTTTTACTGAATATTGCTCACTTTCCTGTCCTACTACAGCCCCCATCCCACATGACTTTTGAGCATGCAGGTCCTATGATCACAGTCTTCAGATAACTGAAGAATTGTTTCATGGAAGAGGGCGGAGCCTTGTTCTCTGCTATTCCAGAGGATAAGGCTGCTTCTAACTGTCTTAAATTACAGGGGCATATGCTTTAGCTGAAAATTAGGGAAGGTAAGAACAATTCAGCCATGCAACTATTTACCAGGACAGGGCTGTCTAACCCTGGATGTCTTCATGCTAAGGCTTGGACAACTATCCATTGGTGATGTTCTACCTTGGGATTTCCTGCACTGAACTGGGGGAAGGGGTGAGTCATTGGATTATAACTCTATGAATATGACTCTGAGGGAGCAGTCCTAAGCAGGGCGGCCTGGAAATCCTCTTTTATTCAGTGGGGCTTAGTCCCAGGCAAGTGTCCTTAGGATTGAAGCCTAAGGGCCAAGCTACACATGATGAATGACACTTGAACAGCAAGTGTATTTCTCCCTGTTCACTTGCCCTCCACTCAATCCACTTGCCGTTCAAGTGTCATTCGTCATGTGTAGCTTGGCCCTAAGATTTGTAGTTTTAGAGTAAGCTGTTTAAGTTGAAAATTCACTAGAGAAAAGGATGTTTTTTCACTGTAAGAGAAGCTTGACATCTGAGCTTTACTCCTATAATGAACATCTGTGAGATGATAGGTGGGAATTGGATATCTATAGCCTGCTAATTAAGCACACTACTTTAAGTATTCCACAGTTTGCAGTTAATCCATCAGCAGGAACAGTTACATAAATGGATGGTGCTATGGATACGGACTTCAGTTCATATAAAGTACAGCCTGAGGAACTAGTGAGGTGTAGTGCATTAGCCTTAATGGGTGGGTCAGGCATTACAAGCTGACTGGACCCGGATCTAAAGAGGAATGCTATTTTTTAAAAGGATTATTGTAACAGAAAGATCAGGATGCAGAGGGGGGGACCTCGACAAAAGAGAAGCGAGCATGCACAGTAAAAATTAGTCCCGTATTTCAGGTAGGTTCTAAAAAAGTCAGATTAGTGATGTAGTGCAGGGGTCTCCAACGTGGTGCCCATGGGCACCACGGCACCCAGCAACACCTTTTTGGGCACCCACCAAGTGTTTTTAGAAAGTGGATGAGGCCAGGTGGGGATTTGCCCAGCAGGGCTTCTTATTTGCCGTTGGAGACCTGACTGGCTGTCCAGATTTTTAAAAAGTTGGTTCGGCAGCAGCTGCCAACATAGTACAAGTCTTTCTTTAAACAATATGTTCTATGTGACTCATTTTAAAACAATCTTCATTTTAAAAGGCATCCTATTAAACAGAGCTTCTACCTGAAGCTCTTGAAGGTTTTCTATTAGAGTTACACATCTCACTGTCTGTCGTTTTGTGTTTGGCTCCTCCTCTTGCAATAGCTATTTTGTGGTTGTGTCTACCATTCTGGGTCAGAATCTCAAAGGGGCTCACGGGCTCAGAAAAGGAGGGAACCCCTGGTGTAGAGGATACAGTGCTGTATATGGACAGGGAGACCCAGTTCCAAAACTCCATTCCAGCTATAAAATTCACTAAATCCTTGGCGCAGGCACACACTCTCCGCCACTCATCCAACCTCATCCCCAGAGCTGTTGTGAGGGACAGAGCACAAAGCAGACAGGCAACAAAAGGTGTAGAGTTTGCACTTCATTACAAAAGGTCTGCTAACAGGAGGGGGGAATTTTATACAGGAAAAAGCTGTATCTACCAATCAAAGTGTAAAGGGGAGAGCCATGGCAAATAGCCTGCAATGATGGCTCGTTTCAAGAAGGCCTCTGTTTTTTTGTTTTGATTTGGGTTTTTTCCCACAAGGGATGTTGTAGCTCAAAGAGGAGAGCTCAAGTCCAGTTATGGACTTGAACACCCACTGCTTGTGTCTTCTTATGGCTGATCATACCGGCTGCCATCTTTCTTTCCATTATTAAAAAACTAATAACAAAGCCCATTGTGGGAAAAAATACCATGGGCGTTAGAAAGGGGAGGGCAGGCAGGCGGGTGTTGTCTCCTCCACTGTGACTGATCCCAGCCAGATAAAGGTGGGGGAGGGGAGATTGCCATCTGCTCTGTTGCTGATCCTGGCCAGGTGGAGGGTGGGCACTGCCTCCTCCTCTGCACCTAATTCCAGCCGAATGAAGGGGGTGGGGATTGCTGCCTACTCTTTGCCTAATCCTGGTCGGATGAAGGGTGGCAGGCATTGACTCTTGCACTGCACCTCATCCCAGCTGGGTGAAGATGGGAGGTGGGCATTGCCACCTGTTCCACTCCTGATCCCAGCCAGATGAAGGCGGTGGGCAACTGTTGCCACCTGCTCGGCTTCTGATCCCAGCTGGATGAAGTGGGGTGGGAATTGTCTCCTGCTCTGCTCCTGATCCAGGCTGGGTGAAGAGGGGCATTTCCACCTGCTCCATGCCTGATCCTGGCCAGGTGAAGAAGGGAAAGGCATTGCCACCTGCTCCACACCTGATCCTAGCTGGGTGAAGGGGGGGTGGGCATTGCCACTGGCTCCACTCCTGATCCTGGGCAGATGAAGGGGGGCGGACATTGTCTCCTGTTCTGCACCTGATTCCATCCGGGTGAAGGGGGACGTACATTGCTGCATGCTCTGTGTCTGATCCTGACAGGGTGAAGTAGGGGAGGGCATTTCTGTGCGCTCTAGTCCTGATCCAGCCCAGGTGAAGAGTGGTTGGGCATTGCTGCTCCTGTTTCCAACTGTATGGAATTGGGGGCCAGGCATTGTCACCTGCTTCGCTCTTGATCCCAGTTGGGTTATGGTGGGGGGTGGGCATTGCCACCTTCTCTGCTCCTGATCCCAGCTGGGTTAAGGTGAGGGACGGACATTGCCACTTGGTCCATGCCTGATCCCACTCTTCACCCAGCCAAAATAAAGGGGTAGGGGATGGGCATTGCCATCTCCTCCATTCCTGATCCCAGCTGAGTGAAGGGGGGAGGGCATTGCCTCTTGCTCCAGGCCTGATCCCAGCTGGGTGATGTCAGGGGGTGGGCATCGCCCCCTCCTCCTTACCTGATCCCAACTATGTGAAGGCGACAGGTGGGGGTGGGCATTGCCACTTGCTTCACTCCTGATCCCAGCTGGGTGAAGGGGTCTGACATTGCCACCTGCTCCACATCTGATCCCAGCTGGGTGATTGCAGCTGTGGACATTGCCCCCTGCTCAGCTCCTGATCCCAGCTGGGTGAATGTGGGGGCTGGGCATCACCATCTGCTCCACTGCTGATCCCAGCTGAGTGAAGTCTGGGGGTGGACATTGCCACATGCGCTGCTCTTTGATCCCAGCTAGTTGAAGGCAGGGGTAGGGCATTGCCACTTGCTCCTCTCCTGATCCCAGCTGAGTGAAGATGGGAGGCAGGCATTGCCTCCTGTTCCACGCCTGATCCTGGCCTGGGCTTCCTATCACATCATGCTCTCAGAGGGACAGGCTGCCTCTTCTGGGCTTCCCTCTATGGGAGAACCCTCTATGGGAGGCCCTAAGCTTGTTCCAGATGATTCACTTCCTAGCTGGTACACTAGGAAGTGAATTGCCCAGAACATGCTTAGCCTTTTATATAGTACGATATAGTTAAAAAAGTATTTGAAATCACTGGTTAGGTCAAAAAGTTCTGGTGGCAACATTTTATAACTGAAGTCTTCATCTAAGACATGGATCTGTTGAAGAAATTATTTCCCTTTCTGGTCTACAAGAACAAATTGAGGACTTTGAGCTGTAACAGAAGACAGAGATGAATGTGATATCTTTCTGGTGGTACCTATTAAATGCACAGTTGCTAGCCTCCCCCCTCCTTTAAAGCAGGGGGTTGGGTATTGCTTGGCAGGTTGGGCCCCTAATCCAGAAATATCGCATGTGCTCCAGAGGCCCTGATGACACACTGGAAGCTACAAGGTCTCAGCAGGACCAAAATCTGCCCCAAACATAGCATTATATGTATGTTTGGGGGTAATTTTGCCCCACTGAGACCCCGTAGCTTACCATTTTCAACAAGGAGTGCATTATTGGGGACTCCACAGTGCACAAGCGCACCCTTTCACCATGTGCTCCAATGGCTCCTGGTCTGCCTCCCCATCCTTCCCCACCATCAGCCAAGTGAACAAGGCAGTGAGTGAAAGCAGGGAGCTGGCAACTCTAGCATAGAAACATTCAGAAAGCCATTGAATAAAATTGTGCCACTGCCTTTTTATCCAAGCTGGCAATACAGTACAAAGTTCATATATTACAAACTTTTAGGCTACATTAATTTCTTTTTTTATCATACTACTAGAGATCCCCCCTCTTACTCATCCCATATGAAAGCCAATAATGTGTTAATGTTGAAAGGTCTGTTTGCAACCTTGAAGAGACTAGGTTCTCTGCTGTTTTTATAAGGAAGGTAATTATCTCAGACCATGTGCATGGACCTTTCATATTAGTTGACATTAATTTTATTAAAACAAAAGAAATACCTAAATGCATGATAGGTCTCGTCTGCAAACAAATTTTAAAAATCACAGGCTTGTCAAATTAAACTTTGATATCAATTATTTTGCATGAAAAAACCCCAACAACCATAACTGAATCAACTTGTCAATAGTAGCCGCTCTTAAAGCTTCGATTCATGTAGGACAATGAAATGTCTTTTGAGCAAAAAAGAAAGAAAAGAAAATTGATAACCAGGATTGATATTATATACTTTTGCACCTAAATTCTCCCAGATATTATCCATCATTTCCATTTGTTATTATCTAGTAACACAGAGGGTGAAAAATGTACAATGAATTTATGCTTAGTTGTTTGATCTATGTGATCTAAGCAAGGCATGTTTATGTTACAATATTTAATCAAGTCTAAAAACTATTTTTCAGCTTTCAGTACAAATGAGATTATTATATTCCCTGCATTAATATAATTTCAGATGTCTGGCATAGCCACAAGGAAAACTCATTGTTGACTCATTTAAGATGATTGTTTGAAAGTCTGCATTATTTAATCCTCCGTGGCACCTTGACCACAGATAATTCACTTTTTTCATACTTATTAGTTTTCTCTTAGCCCAAAGTTTCTTTTAGTAATCTCCTGTCCTAGCATGGTGCAGATTATTCTTATAATTTACCAGCATTTGATTTGATGACAACTACCCACAATCCCGTGGAGAATAAGTCATTCATACATGTTGGCACATTACAAATTAATATTTACCCTTGCACCTTTCAGTTTCTTTGCAGAAACTTTAACAAAAACTATCGAAATCCCCAAGCACCCTTGCCTGGAAAGATTAATAATAATTCATTTTGATCAGAATGAATTCAGTTGGCTAACCACAGTTTCCATGGTAATCAGGCAGAAAAGTAGATTTCATCAGCTGTAAGACATCGTTAGAATTGTCCTACACTTCTAATTATGACTTGTAGGGTTGGCTTTTACATACTGTAGCTCAGAGGAGCACAAAGAAACCGTTTTGAGCAGGAAAGCTTCCACCAGGAAAGAAATTAGAGTGCCCTTCTTCAAATCCAGCAGGACTCCCCTCAACCCATGCTAGGAGTTTGGTAAATGAAAGAGATTTCATAAAGGGATTTCACATTGAGCGAAGGTAGGAAGTAGCTGCTTTGAAAGAAATACCTCTTTAGTGTTCCAATCACTGGAGTTTTTAAAAGTGTTTTTGTTTCCTAGGGTAAATTATCACAAAGTTTTAATACTCAGTTATTTGCAGCCATTTGCTATTCTTGTTCCTTTTGTCCATCCTGATAGCCTTGGATGGGACAGGGCACTGAAATGCTGACCCTTCACTGCACTTCTTTTCTCACAGTGTTCTTCCACAAATCCTTTGATCTCTGGTTGCTTAACTCATGAAACCTAAGCTAAGAAAGCACTGGATTGAAAAATGGGCTCACAAACCATAATTGGCCCCAACTCATCCATATAGATTCATTTGAAATGTGGAGCTGGAGGAGAGTTTTACGGCTACCGTGGATGGCCAAGAAAACAAATAAGTGGGATCTAGATCAAATCAGCCCTTAATTTTCTCTAGAAGCTAAAATAACAAAAGAGAGGCTATCGTACTTTGGTCACATCGTAAGAAGACAAGATTCTCTGGAAAAGTCAATAATGTAAGGAAAAGTTGAAGGCAGTAAGAAAAGAAGAATATCCAAAATAAGATGGCTTGACTCAATAAAGGAAGCTGCAACTTCCAGTTTGCAAGATCTGAGCAAGTCTGTTAAGGATAGGATGTTTGAGGGTGGGGGGGTCTTTCATTCATAAGTCACCATAAGTCAGAAGGTGAGAGTTGCCACCCACATGTATTTGCATTTATTTATTTATTTACTGCTTTTCTCCTCAGTTGGGAATTCAAAGAGGCTTAGACCATCATTCTCCTGTTCTCCACATTCTCCTGACCACCTTTCACCTAAAGCAAAATTCAAAGCAAATATGGATGATGCATCTGTTGTAACATCTAGGGGGACCTTGAAAAACTTGTCAGAACTGTTCTATATATTCCTAATACACATTCCTTGTTTCAATAAATACTCTTATTTGTAAGGCTGTCCTTACTAGAGATGGGCATGAACTGGAAAAAACTCGAACTATGTGGTTCGTCAAATTTCATGAACCACGAACCACAAACTTTCACGAACCTGCCCCTGGTTCGCAAACCGGTCCATTTGGTTCGTGAAAATGTCACTTCTGGGTCAGAAAATAGTCACTTATGAGTCAGCAGAAGTTCACTTCCGGGCCAGCAGAAGGTCTGCAGACAGTCCATCTCCTGTTGCCTAGGAAACTGATTGATTGGCACCAGGCTGTCTGCAGTGACGAACCAAAAATGAACCAAAGTTCATGGTGGTTCGTCAGAAATGGGATCTGACAAACCATGGTTCAAGAACCACAAACTGGCCTGGTTCGTGCTTAATTTCAGTTCATATTTTGTTTCGTACCCATCTCTAGTCCTTACCATCTTTCACTCATCTAATCATTACTATAGTAAATGGGGGAGAAGTGAAGAAAGTTTGAGATAAGAAGACTGAAAACAAACCGTAGGATATTTATGACAACAAAATAAATGAAAATATGTCAATGAGCAGGAAGGACAGGGACGAAGGAGGAAGTGTAAGAGTTGCCTTGTGGACCTAAATGGAATTATACACTTCTAAGTCCAACGTAGAGGTGTGTAACTCTGTTTTGGATTGCAGTGTAAGAGTTAATAACAAGAAGTAGGTGTCAGCAAGTCATAACCAACTTATGGTGACCCCTCATGGGGTTTTCAAGGTGAGAGATGAGCCAAGGTAATTTGCCATTGCCTTCACCTATATAACAACACTGGTCTTCTTTGGTGGTCTCCCATCCAAATAATAACAATGGCCAAACCTGCTTAAGTTTCCAAGCTCTGATGAGCTCAAGCTATTCTGCATTATTCAGGCTGCTAAGTGTTACTCAGAGCTAAACTACATGAGACAAATTACACGAGGTTGCTCAAGTGAAGGGATACGCTAAGTTAGCTAGGAAGCTAACCCTCTGAGGAGCGATCTTTGCCGGCTCAGTAGTGAGAGGGGAAATTCAAACTGCACTTCCTGGCTAAACTTGAGTCTCCCTTCACTTGAGCATCCTAGCGTAATTTGTCTCATGTAGTTTAGCTCTTAGTATAAAGTAAATGCAGAATAGTAATAATAATAATAATAACATTTGATTTATACACCACCCTTCAGGACAACTTAATGCCCACTCAGAGCGGTTTACAAAGTATGTCATTATTATGCCCACAACAGAACACCCTGTGAGGTGGGTGGGGCTGAGAGAGCTCCAGAGAGCTGTGACTGACCCAAGGTCACCAGCTGGCTTCAAGTGGAGGAGTGGGGAATCAAACCCGGCTCTCCAGATTAGAGTCCCGTGCTCTTAACCACTACACCAAACTGGCTCTCAGAAGAACGTTCCTCCTCATTTTAGGGTTTCCCTCTGGCTGATCACTGCCTCTGGGATTTCTAATGCAGCCCATGTGGTATTACCACTGGGGTGTATATTTTATTGCTTAACGAAAGATGTGATTGTTAGCAGTGAGAAGCATTCCTCTGGACTTTTCCACCACTACAACCACCTCCAGTGAATTTCATTACTCCTATCAAAATTTGTGGCTCACCTGAAGAGGTACTAACCCCCGCACCCTCCCCCCACCTCCCAACTCACATCTAATTTTACTTTCGGTGAATTGTTGGTGCTACATAGTGATTTTTGCATTGTTCAAAAGAATCAACAGGTGATTTCGAGAGCAGCAGGAACTGCTTTTTGTAAATTTGCGCTGTGAACATCTCAAGCACTTTTTTATTTTTATTTTTTCAAAAAAAAATCCAGGAACATCCATTAAGCGAGTTTCATCACAGAGCCCAGCTGGTTTCCTCACAGAGCAGTGGCCAACATATGATGAGCATGCCAAATCAGCACTTAATCCTTATTTTAATGGCAAATTCAAGTGCTGGTTGCAGTCTGTTTGGAATACAAATGATGCTCACAAAAAAAGAAAGCAGCTGGAAATAATTATATAAAAGGCATTTTGTTGAGACACGCTGTATTTCAGAGATGGTGATGTATTAACAAGAAGCCATCTGAACTATTCTTCTCCTTGAGGAGAAACAACCCAACAAAAAGACCGTTGAAGAAGCCAAGGTATTTGGAGTTGGATTTTTTTTTAATTCTAAGAACAAACATGACTTTTTTAAAAAAAACAGCAGAAATTTGGGTAGCAATCCAAAACGGGAGCCAAAGTTAGCTATATTTAGTACACATTTCTAACAAACTCATGCATTCTTTCCCATGGAGTGTTAACTACATTTTCCCAAGTAGTTCTTTGTAAGGATCAGTAATGGCTAGCAAAACTCAGCCCCTTGCTGGTTCAATTTATGGTCTGTTTGCCGGCAGCAAACACAGAGCTGATTTTTCATTGATTTGTTTGACTGTTGTTGAACAGTTCGAGCCTCTTTGTATTTGTAAATGAATGCCATATATGCAATTCCTGAGTCCAGACCAGTCGCTGAATCTCCTGATGAAGAGAGGGAGCAGGGAGCTGGCCTTGTTCCTCCCTGCTATATAGCCAACTGACATGGTTTCCACTGTTTAAACATGTATACAGTCCTAGAAAATCCACATTTGTTCATTTGAACCGGAGCCACCGGATTCAAACCTAGGTGAAATGGCAGCAGCACATTGCAGCGTTGTAACAGGGAAGGAGAAAAATTGCATTGCTTTGTTGGTTTGACTCATTGATGATTCTTTGGACCTCTTCTGACCCATAACCCAAATTTTCAGCTGCCAAATATGTAAAAGTTTACAAATGAAAAGACTGACATCAGTACTGATGCCTGTTATTGGATTTGGGGATTAAGCTTCTTATCTAACTCACAGCATTGCTGTCTGAAAAAAACTTCGTTATATTGATGACACAAAGCTTTAAACAAAATGGTGGGTGATCACAAGGACAAGCAGCATTCTTCAAATGTTCAAAGGTGGTAGAATGAATCCTTGTAGAGGAGTGGCAAACAAGATCTGGAGGCAAGATGTGTCTCCAATTTACATTCATTTCAATGTAGGCTGAGAATTACAACCCGAGAATGGTTTCCTCCACGCCACTGCTTTTTCATGATGGAGAGTGCTATATATGTATGCTCAAAGGTGAACATGCATGTGGATGAATGTGTGTAGTAGGTTATGGATGGAGCTTACTACAGCCATTCTGTTTTCTCCTCTCACCACTGTCACAGAAGGCAGGCCAGGGACCAGGGAGGCTGCCACCACTCTGGTACAGGTTTCCTTGGAAAAGTTCAGAACACCCAACCGATCACTTTTCTTCATTCTTCCCCAGTAGGTTTTACTTTCTGTGTGGCTGAATGAGGCAGGAGGACCCAGACAGAATAATAAAGAATTTTATTTAACAGGTTTAGTAATAACTGACGTTCAAAAGTTTGTAAGATAAGGGAAACAGTAAAGGTGGGTGAACAAACAAAATAAAACACCTTACCACGTCTAACTAGACTGTTCCTAGCTGTCTCTTGATAATTGGTTTCAACCTGACTCACCCCTTCTGGATGAGGGATCCCTCTGTCTGCAGCAATCTCTCCTCAGTTCTTCTCCTTAGGAGTGAACACCTTTCTGCTGTGGTGAGGCCTTTTATCCCTTCTCTCAGGCACCACCCCATACTTCGCTATTGGTGCAATTTTTCCTTCCAAATTCCCTCTTACCCAATCACAGGGGCCAAAGGGAACCTTGGGAAATGTAGACCCTGTAGTCACTCTAGTACAGGCTTCCCTGGAGCCACTAGGCCTCACTACATAAGCTGAGATTCATAACAGCATTTCTCCTACCCCCTCTGAAAGTATGAACAGGGCTTGCGTGGTTGAGTAATGCAAACATAATCCTAGGTCTGGATCTGGTGCCCATCAAGTTACATCTTCATGGAAACTGTTTGGATTTCCAGTTCCCACTGCAGCTCTCTTCCCAAAAAGTTGCTTGGGGGGGTTGGAGTTCCATCAGAATCAATATCTAACACCTGATTCAGTTTATGGTTGGAAGCAAAACTCAGCAAAGGGCAGTGTGTGTGCAAAGTGCTTGGCGTGAGTGTATGCCATCTGTTGGAGCCCCAGGCAAAAGTATCTCACGGATCAAACTGTACAAAACCAGTAGGAAGGGGACATTGCTGGGGCACACTTAGACAGTTAATTATGGTGTTGCTGAAATGGTGTTAGGCAACAACTGGTATGATATTTCAGCAGTAAGTAGTAAATAACAAAGATGAAGCAGTACAACTTTTTCTCCAGTCTTAAACCTGGCCAAGAAACTCTTGCTTGCTCAGGCTTAAATGGCTCTTGCGTGACGTCCGTTCACCAGCAAGTGATACTGGAGTTTAAAAAGCATTGAGAAAGGAGATCCTGAATTTCAAGGACAAAACAGTGCTGGGAATGAATACCACTTGGTATCATCTGAAGAGAAGTAGCTGAAAAGCAAAACAAGAGAATAGGCCTTGTAAAGAAAGTCTATAGCATGAGATAAACAGCAGAGAAATCTGTAGAGCGATAAGAATTCACCCATCTGCACTGCACTAGTAATTTTTTGAAGCTCAATTCATTAGCAATCAGAAGTCGTAGCAATATGATGGCTGTTCAGAGACATCCACAAATTGATTTTGTGGTTTCTGTTCCATCCCTCTTAGACAGATATCAGTTCTTACTGGCATCGTCGTTTCATATTTATATTGTACATATAAAAGGACTGGAAAACATTGGCAAGAACAGCAGGTTGGCTCTGGAGATAGCCACAATGGGATATTAAAATACACTCCTGGTTTGTTTTGTCAGAAAATAAAACAAGGCTGAGATTTTAATAGGTACTTCTAAAAGCAAAATAGGCCCACTGAGTCTTCTCAAGTGAAGGGAGCTCCTCTACTGTTTAAGACCAGCCCTCCTTGCCACACACTCTATCTGCAAACGTGGCTTCTGTAATGACAGCAAAGAACTTGACGTGCACCACTCAATCTTAGTATGATCAAAGCAGGTAGGTTAAAAAAAATAACAGAGAAAGATGTACCATGGCCATAGCTGATACAGAGGAGCTAAATGCAGCCCTATGGCCAGAACTGTTGTGGTAGAAAGTCTCTAGGGATACCCTGGAGAAGAGTCAAAGCTAGAACAGCAAAAGCTTAAACATAATTAATCTAACATGCTTAAATTCAAGTTATTTGCATTATTAAATAGATCTGTTTAAATAGAGCTTAATTTTAATAATATAAGAAAATAAGTCTCGAGTGCCTTCCGACTTATTCCCAATTTAGCAAACATTTTGGCACAAAAATGACTTTGGTATAAAGTTATTGGAGGAACATTTCCTGGAAGACATCCCCTCACATTCAAACGTTTTCACACCAGCTGTGCTTCGAATTGCCCACCTTAGAGTTGCCAGGTGGTGAGGTGATCTCCTTGAATTTACAGCTGATATCCAGGTGAAAGAAATCAGTTCCCTTGGAGAAGATGGCAGGCTTGGAGGATGGACTCTGTGGCATTATGGCCTACTGAGACTTCTCCCCAAATCCCACCATCTCGAGCTCCACCTCTAAACTGAAAAACATTGGGGGGGGGTGCCACCCAAATGTATTGTTACTGTATTTTATGATTTTAATGCTCTTTTAATTGTAATTTATTTACTCATGTTGTAATCTGCTCTGAGCCCATTTGTGAGGAGAGTGGATTTTAAAAAACCTAATAAATAAAAATAATAATAATAAATCTTCAGGAATTTCCCAACTTGGATCTGGCAATCCTAGCCTATGTGGGAATTGGGGTTCTCCTAGAATTACAATGGATTGCCAAGCTATGCAGATCTGCACCCTTGGGGAAAATGCCAGCTCTGGAAGATAAATTTCTCATCCCCATTGAGCATCCCTCCTTCCCAAAACTCGTGCTCCCCCAAACTAATGCTCCACCCCCAAATCTCCACGATTTCCCCAAGGTTAATCAGTAACCCTCATTGTAGTTTATGGCCAGCTGCTTTGCTACCATTGAAAAATCCCATTCTTCCTCCTTGTAACAGTCATAATATCAATACAGCCAGATTTTTCACTGAGAGCAATACTGCATGAAAAGACACTGCTATTATGTGACCCGCAACGGACTACAAATCTGACTGGCTGTGCTGCTATCACTGTTGTTGAGATACTGGACTCTTTTGCAGATTTTTTTTTTAAAAAATGCAGCAAATAGGGACAGGTTCATAAGAGTTTCCTTGTCAGATAAACATGGCATTTTCATTCCACTGACCATGAAAAACCCAAGCACATCCCACATCTTAACATGACTCTGGGATTTTATGGCAGCCAGGTTGCCTCCTCTGTTGTTGGTGGTGCTCTTTCAATCTGTCAGGACTCAAGGAAACCACTCCTGTTAACAAGGGCAGAGGGTGTTTTTGAGCTGTGACAATAATTGCTTCATCTGGCTGGCTATTAACAATAAAAAGGGTGAAGAGGAGGAAGATTCAGGGCATAGTAACACATTTTGTCACATGGACAACCAGAGAATCAAGAATCAGCAAGGTGGCTCCACTAAAGAGCCTTCCTCTGACAAGGTGGAGGAAATTGCCTCCATCTGTTTTGGAACTTGGAGAAACGCTGCCTGGGAATGCCTTTTTGAGGTGCTGGTACTCACATAAGGCACTGAATTTCAGTAGTCCTGGCCATTGTCTAGGTATCTGTAGACACCGTCTTTGCATGTACAGGAAGCACGAGAGGTATTTTAAAATCAATATATACATTGATGGCTCCTGGGTCTAAGGGCCAAGCTACACATGACGAATGACACTTGAACGGCAAGTGTATTTCTCCCTGTTCACTTGCCCTCCACTCAATCCACTTGCCGTTCAAGTGTCATTCGTCATGTGTAGCTTGGCCCTGAGTGTCGATGTTTCTTTTGTCATGTATAACAGCGAATAGCCCTGTTCACAAGTTACAATGAGCACATGTAGAATCTGGGTACAGTGTCTGGTTGATTTTCCTTTATATGTGCGTTGAGAAATTCACATGTAGAGGTTAGAGATGGGCACAAACAGAAAAAAAAAACCCAAACATGATGTTTGTTGTTGTTCCCATCCACAAACAGGAACTCATGAACAACCACGAACATGGCCCTGTTCATGAACATGTCCGTGGTTGGCTGTTCGTGGGGACCAGCAGGCTCTCCTCCAGCCATCATCTAAGTCAAGATCCTTACTGCACCACTCCCAGAAACCTGACCTGAGCAGGCAGCAGGAAAGGTACCAATAATAAATAATAGCTTCGTCCAGAGCCTGGCAGCAGCCCTGTTCCCTATCCCTATCCCACCACACACAAAGAAAATTCAAGCTCCAATGCACTCTCTCTATCAAAATGCCAACAGCAACTCTCTCCCTCTCCACTGTCTGCAAACTAAGCCAGAGCTGGGAGCCCCCCTCCCCTCTGCTCTTTGCTCCCCTGTTGTAACAAATTTGGAGCTCCACACTTGAAAGGAAGACCTGCCTATCAAGATAAATTGGGCTTAGATTGGGGTTTCCAGGGCAACAGCAGGAGTTCAGACAAAGTTCAGACAATCCCTGCCTAAATTGCCAAGGGAATTGATTGCAGGTGCCAGACTGCCTGGCTTGATGAACAGCAATGAACAGCAACAGAGGCTTACAATGACTACCTGTTAGTTTAGAATTGGGGCCTCACAAACAGCTTGCTCGCAAACAGCAGATTGGGCTGTTTGTGGCTTTTTTTAGTTCGTATTGCTGTTCTTGCCCATCTCTAGTACAATTTAAGCCCCACTTTGATCCAAGCACTAGTCTCTAGTTTCACTTCGGGTTCGATCCCCCACTGTTCCTTTTGAAGCCAGCTGCGTGACCTTGGATCAGTCACAGCTCTTTCAGAGCTCTCTCAGCCCCACCCACCTCACAGGTGATTGTTGTGAGGATAATAATAGCTCACTTTGTAAACTTCTCTGAGTGGGCATTAAGTTGTCCTGAAGGCTGATATATAAATCAAATGTTATTATTTGTGAAGTGAACATATGTTAGCTCTTTCTTACAAATGAATTTAAGTATGTTCGCTGTCACACGTGAACAGGGTGAATGCCTTCTATTTTGGGTTCACCTGATCTTAAATACACTGCTTCAAAGTATGCCCTTTGGGCAGTGACTCAGGGTCAAGCTACAAGTGACGAATGACACTTGAACAGCAAGTGAACAGACTCACATGTATTCCTCCCTGTTCACTTGCGCTCCATTTGCACTCCACTTGATCACGTAGTGACGAATCACACTTGAACAGCAAGTGAACAGACTCATGTGTATTCCTCTCTGTTCACTTGCGCTCCACTTGCGCTCCGCTTGATCACTACGTGAGTCTGTTCACTTGCCATTCAAGTGTCATTCGTCACTATGTGATCAAGTGGAGTGCAAGTGGAGCTCAAGTGAACAGGGAAGAATACACATGAGTCTGTTCACTTGCAGTTCAAGTGCCGTTCGTCACTTGTAGCTTGGCCCTTAGTCTGTCAGGCTAATGCTGTGTGAGTCTCAGGATCTAACTTGGGGATACCTAGGTGATGCATATCTTGCTTGCAAGTTTATCATATTAATCTTATCTTAACTTTCCACTGGGTTTTATGAAAGTGAGGGCAGTGGATGCAGGATAGTATGTTTATTCAATACATGTGTGATTTAAGACCCACATTTATTGGTATTGGTCCCCATTTTCAATAGTAAAGGCAACACACATTGGTTTTTCCCTACCAACAGATGTATGTGCATTCATTGTAATATGAACAGGGCTTTTATAAAGCTGTATAAAGCTACCGATGGCTGTGTCTGGTTTTGTGGATCTCAAGTTGCACCCGTCTGTCCTGATAGAATCCCATAACTTACTGCCCACTCCTCTACATGCAATCATGGGCTGATTCCACACATGTTGGATAATGCATTTCCAATCCTCTTTATAGATCATTTGGAAAGGATTTTTTCATGTGCAGAACAAAAAATCCACCTCAAACGATTGATAAAGTGCATTGAAAGTGCATTATCCAACGTGTGCGGAATCAGCCATAGTGTCTGAAGATGCCATGCAAGCAGGTTTGGAAGATCAGCTGCTGGAGACATACACAAGAAACTTTCCTGCTTTTACAGCTTTTCTACTTAAATTCTAACTTTGTTTTTTTTTTTAATGGGCTGGAAGGGGGGAGATGTTAACATGCAAATAACGCAGTATTCATCTTCTTCCTCTCTTGTTTCAAACTGCTGTTTGGCCCTCCTTGCTCAGCAAGATGAACACTGAAGTGCAGTTTTATGTATTTCCCGAGGCTGTCCATTTACATTAAGGTTTTTTTTCCGCCCTCCCCTTTAAAAAGAAGTGGAAACATAATCCTTTCAAAAATGTTCTGCTACAGAACAGTGTTATCTCGGTTTCTATGGAAGCAAGCCAAGTTGTGGAGCGTAATGATGTATCTGAGGATTCACTGTGCTTATAGTATCCAGGAGAACACATCCTGATCAATATGAAAGAAAAGATGAAGCAGATCAGGAATATACAAGGATGTAAGTTTAATAGTGAGTGGGAGAGAAAGACGGGCCCTGCTTACTGATAGAGGGATTAGGTGATCCCAGAGTTATTTATTTGTTCAATCATTGGTTACTTAGGGTATATCTACAGCAGACTTAAAACTGCTTTAGAAGTCATTCCCTCTTCCAAGGGAACTCTGAGAAATATGATTCTATGAGGATGCTTATGGATCTCTCAAAAAGAATCCCCTGCACGTCGCTAACCAACAATTCTTAGAGAGAAGCAAAGGCTATTAAAAAGCTGCAAAACTGATACGCGTTTGCGATTTTGCTTTGATGTCAGAGATTCTGAAACAATGAGAAACGTACAAAGGTCATTCTGATTTTTAATCACCATCTATCCAATCCATATATGCCTTATTGCTGCTAACTGGGAGAAGAATATTGTTATAAAACTTTAAAAAGTATACTCTTCCTCATTTCAATCAAATAAGCTTGTTTCAACAAAAAAATATTTATTTTTATTTATTTACATCATTTATAGTCCACCTTTCTCACTGAGACTCAAGGCGGATTACACAGTATGGGGTTAATAAAATCAGTATCAAGTACATTTCTATACAATACCGTAAGGTAAACAGATACAAGTTGAAAAGACATAGCATTAGCAAGGATCCAAGACAGAGTAGAAAAAAATACTGGAGCAAAACATAATCATTTCTAGGACTAACATTAGACAACATGGAGTGCTGGTTGTACATAGGAGTACATATTTAAAGCAGCAGATAATATATAAGGCAAAAATAGTGATGAAGTCTATGGGCCAAGCTACAAGTGACGAATGACACTTGAACAGCAAGTGTATTTCTCCCTGTTCACTTGCCCTCCACTCAATCCACTTGCCGTTCAAGTGTCATTCGTCATGTGTAGCTTGGCCCTGAGATCCCAAACTCGTTAGTGAAGCATCTGAGGGCCAAGCTACAAGTGACGAATGACACTTGAATGGCAAGTGGATTGAGTGGAGGGCAAGTGAACAGGGAGAAATACACTTGCCGTTCAAGTGTCATTCGTCACTTGTAGCTTGGCCCATAGTGCCAAGCTACAAGTGACAAATGACACTTGAACGGCAAGTGGATCGAGTGGAGAGCAAGTGGAGGGCAAGTGAACAGGGAGGAATATACTTGCTGTTCAAGTGTCATTCGTCACTTGTAGTTTGGCCCTGAGACCCCATCCCTACAATACAGCCCTCCCATTTGAGTAAAAAGCCTTTTTGAATAGATATCTTACGGAGTCCTTAGGTCAGTGATCCCCAATGTATTTCCTGACAACGTGTTTTCTGGTGTCCAGTCCTGACATTCCTCCATTTCAATGGAGCAGGAGGTACTTCAGAACGTCTTAGGAGGCATCACATTTGGGTCTGCGGAGAACATTCCATTCAGAAACAGCTGGCTCAGTACCTCCCTGCACTTTGTAATGTTTAAATCCCCATGTCAGCTATTTTGTGATTGTTCCTGCTTCCCTTGAGAACCACTTCATGCTACCCTTCTAAAAGGTTCTAAAAGTTCTAAAAGGACCTACAGTCTTAACAGGTTTAAGGACTGATGCTCTAGATTCATGGACTCCAACAAACTACAGGAAATGGACAAGGAAGCAACAAGACAGTATTAGTTGTATGCATCTATATTACAACATTAAATTAGTTTGATGCTGGTTTTTTACTGTCATGGCTTTAGATAGAGATTCCTGAAAATGGTAGCTTGTATAGATTTCTGCTCAATCTTTTTAGAGATCACTAGTCCTCCAGTTTGCAGGATCTAAGCAAGTCTGTTAATGATGGGACATTTTGGAGAGTTTTCATTCATAGGGTCACCATAAGTCAAAGGCGACTTGGTGGAACATAACACATACACGGTTCTATCTCATCACTAGGTTGGCCTTACCTGGGGGTAATTCCCTATGGAGTGGGGATGGTTATGTGACATGCTAGGTCTAACATGAGATTTTTAATTGCTCTAGAGAGTTACTCAGCATAGAGGAGGATGAGCTAGTAAAACATGGGTGGTATCCTACCAATGTCTGTCTTTCTTTCTTTCTGTCTTTCTTTCTTTCTTTCTGTCTTTCTTTCTGTCTTTCTTTCTGTCTTTCTTTCTTTCTTTCTTTCTTTCTTTCTTTCTTTCTTTCTTTCTTTCTTTCTTTCTTTCTTTCTTTCTTTCTTTCTTTCTTTCTTTCTTTCTTTCTTTAACAGGCTACAGGGCAATATATGAGGGACCAAGAATTCAAAGTCTTAAAAGATTTTCTTACTCTGTATAATGTTTGGTTGTTGTCCGAGTTAGGCTGCTTTCACACATACTTGGCATGACAAGTCTGTCAATGCTTCTTCATCATTCCAAAAAATACTTTTCAAGCTTTCTCATGGATCAGATTTACGGTATGTGGGTGAAACAAGTAAGCTAGTAAACGAGGCAAGTGTCGCTTATGTGCCAGATGCACGTACTATCAAACTGGAACACATAATCCTCAGAAGCTGTATCTGGATGTCAGATTGTGTAGGAACTCAGTGGTTCAGCACAGAGCTTGCATTGGGAAGGACCCAAGGTAAATTGCTGCCATATCCAGTATTAGAGCCAAACTACAAGTGATGCCTTACACAGGTTGGACACTTGTCAGCTTCCCTCAAGTTTTGATGGGAAATGTAGGCGCCCTGGTTTTACAGCTTGTCTCTCCATTACAGCTGCAAGACCAGGATGCCTACATTTCCCATCAAAACTTGAGGGAAGCTGACTAGTGTCCAACCTGTGTAAGACGTCACTTGTAGTTTGGCTCTTAGAAGGTGTTAGGAAACTGCAACCCTGGAGAGCCAGTTCAAGTCAGAGTAGATCAGTGGTTCCCACTCTGCAGCTTGCAGAGAGCCACATTTGCAATTACCATCAACCAAAAGAGCCCCATGAACTTCTGTCCCTGGCTGTTTATCATTTTAACACTATTGTCGAAAAGCATTTGGGAGGGGTTTTAATTGGCATATTTTCACATCTTTAGTGTGTTTTATTTAAATGTTGTCATGTGTATTTTATTCTATTGTGAGCTGCCTTCGGTATTTAATTTGGTCAAAAGGCACGTTAGATATTAATTGATGAAACCACACCCACCCCCTGAAAATTTTCAGAAATGCAGAGAAAACTCAAGATTTCATACTGGGTAGAAAATTTACATTCCACAAATCTGCCTGTGTTCTTTTAGTCTAAAAGCAAGCGTCTAACCCTTATGGCTGTAAAGCTATGCCCTGAGCTGTGGCTGAAGGTAGATGTCTTGCAGCAGAATCTGGATTGCCTTGGTGTAGGTTTTTTTTTTCCTTGCAAACGAAATGCTATAATTAAACATTTTACTCAAATATTATTCTAAATGTTTTGCATGGCTAGGGGAAAAAATAAAGCTTGGAAAGAGATTTTGAGCTGTGTGCGAGTATGTGACAGACAGCAAAAATGCTTATCGATGATGTCAAGGAAAAAGAAAGGTAAAAGGAGAAATTACATTTTTTTCCTGAGGCTTTACTGTTGCAGTTTATTTTCTGAGGCCTGAGTGGAAATCTAAAAGTGATTTCCCGTGTGTGCAGAGTTTAGCCGGCCATCTGTTGAAGGAAGAGAATGTAATGCAAAAACCCTATTCTTTACTGCTTTGACAATACGCTGCCGAACTCCCCAGTTGCACAAATCTATTGCCTGAAGGGAACTACCAACTCCAGTGGCAATAATGTATGTGGATTCATTTCTTCTTTTATAAAAATAAAGATCTTCAATAGGTTCATAGACAGCAGTGAATAAAATATGGACACCTCCTATTTTTGGAGACATGGTACACAATGAGATGTGTTGTTATTACTATTGTTTTGGATCCAAATTACCCCAGGAGCCTCTTATTTTTTCTCATCAGTGCGAAGCCATGCACCCACCCTGTTGTAAATGTGGCACTCACTGTTGTAAATGTGGCACTCACTGTTTGACTTTTAATTTAGACTCATCGGTGATCATTTTATAGTGTAGTTTTATTATTGTCAACCTCCAGGTGCAGCCTGGAGATCTCCCAGAATAACTGGTCTCCAGACTAGAGAGATCCATTCCTTTGGAGGAAATAGCTGCTTTGGATTATTGCATTGGATTACACCCCACAGAGGCCCCTCCACTCCCCAAATACCACTCTCCCAGATTCACCCCCTCCCAAATCTCCAGGAGCTTAGAAACATAGAGCTGGAGGTATCCCAAGGGTCATCTAGCCCAACCCTCTGCACAATGCAGGAAATTAAAAGCTATTTCCTCCCATCACCCCTCCCCCCCAACACACATAGTGGCACCTGTTCTATGCTCAGAGGAAGGCAAAAAACATCTTGGATCCCTGGCCAATCTGGCCTGGAGGAAAATTTCTTTCTGTCCCCAGAGTGGTGATTTGCATTACCCTAGGCATGTAAGAAAGGAACACAATTGCCTAGTACATGCTCATTACTTCCCACTCTCCATCTCCCAGGTGGCCTAAATTCACACTGAATCACAGAAACCACTGCTGCCAGAGGGCCATTGAGCCTCTTCTTTAAAAACTTTCAAAGAAAGAGAACCCACCACCTCCTGAGGAAGCCTATTCCACTGAGGAATCACTCTGTCAGGAAACACGTCCTAATCTTTAGCCAAAAAATTTAATTTCAACCCATTGGTTTGGGTCTGACCCTTTGGGGCAATAGAAAATAGCTCAGCTCCTTCCTCTGTGTGACAGACCTTCAAATATTTATTTATTCATTTATTTATTTTATTTGACTTATACCCTGCTCTTCCCACAAGCAGGCTCAGGGCGGCTTCCAACAATATTTCAATCAATACTATAAAAAACATTAAAACCACTTAATCCAGATTAAAATTTCAGGCACCACTGATCAAACCAGGCTACTATGAAATAACTACAAGCCATGGGCACCGCCATGATGTAAATTCGGGGCAGCTATAGAAGGAGGGCATGGTGGTCAGAAAGCCGGACACAAAGCTGGCCCCTCATCAAAGGCCTGGTGCAACATCTCCATCTTGCAGGCCCTGTGGAAGTGTAAGAGGTTCCACAGGGCCCAGATCTCCAGTGGGAGAGCCTTCCACCAGGCCGTTCCACAATACTTGAAGATGGCCGTTATCACCTCTCAGTTGGCAATGCTATGTTGTCTGGGCCACAGTGTGTATTTGCGAGCTTCTGTGGTGTTGTTGGGGTTGGCAGAGCCTGGCAACCCTTCTAGAGTCTCAGGGCCAAGCTACACATGACGAATGACACTTGAACAGCAAGTGTATTTCTCCCTGTTCACTTGCCCTCCACTCAATCCACTTGCCGTTCAAGTGTCATTCGTCATGTGTAGCTTGGCCCTCAGTTTTGGGATTCGACATGCCTCAGTCCTGAGAGGGGAAGAGGTTCTGCTCACCTGTGCTCTTCCTTTTCTTTCCCTTCCAATTGCCTAGACCCAAGGAGAGCTGCGACAGGTCCTCCTTGCCCTGAGTCCCCAGCCTTTATGAAGCAGGCCCTGTTGGCTGGCCCTGCTTCCTGTGGAATTAGTCCACAGGAAGCAAAGGGAAAGTGTGGCCACTTTTTTGTTGGAAGCAGTCTTTATTACGGCCAACCCTGCCTGCGTGTTCTGGTATCCCCCACCCCACCCCCGGGTGTTTACCCTACTTAGCTAAGCAAGGTTTATGCTGGGCCCAGGATTTGGCAGGATTGTGTTGAGCATGGAGCTACATCTCCTCTCCCCTGTGTTTGTCTCCTCTCCCAATCCTCGTATGGAGCTGCCCAGAGCAGGAGGAGTTCTGAAGGCTGGTAGCTCTCATCTGGGATGCTCGTTTCGGCACCTGCTGTAAATTAGTGTTGATTGGAATTGGAAAGTTTCTATCTGGAGAGTGTGACTAGGACTATTATGTGCATAGAGGAGGCCAGGATGAAGGGAAACCGAAACGAGCAACTCTAAGCTGGCGGGCTCGTTGCCACCTACCTGGAGATCCAGAGGGATCCTATCAGGCTCTTCTGACATTGCTGTGTTTGAACACTTACCTTATACTGACCATCCTGTTGGCATCACCACATATTTGGAGTGTGAGGACACGAGGAAGAATCATTCCAAGAACTGTCATTACTCCAGCAAATTTGTATAGGAAGTTTATAGAATTATCATTGTCTCTTTGCAGCTATTATGGGACATATGTGTGTATTTATGTAATTGTATATGTACACATTGTAAATATTTGACTGATTGTATCTCTTTTATTCACATGGTGAGCAAGACACGAATAATAATATTTTGAGTAAATAATTTATTGATTTATTGGGTTCCTAGGGCATCTTGCCCTTGGTGGTAATTGGCTTTGTTGGGACCCTTTTCTCTTTTTGTGGCTGATAATTGGAGAGGTGACAGAAATTTTGCAAATAAATGAATACATCAGTAGCATTTCTGGTTGTACTTGGGGCACCCAGGTTTAAATCTCCACTGTTGGCAAATTTGGGTCGATCATCTCTCATCTCAATTTCCCTCACAACGCTGTTGTGGCATAAAGTGAGCAGTGGGGCAGATATGCCATCCTCAGCTGCTTAAAAGAAATGTGGAATAAAAACATCAAATACATATAAATATCTCAAAATACAAAACACCTCTCCCAGGCTAAAAACGCCTACTTTAAAATTAATACGATCCCAAGATACGTAAGAATTACATTCAAATCTAAATTGCTAGTGCACATGAAAAACGTTCTGGGCTGAAAACGTTCAGAATTATCTGAAGGATAACAGGGAATGGGCTTGCTGCGTAGGAGAGAATTCAGCAGAGAAAGACGTTCACTATTGTGAGGTGAAGATAATGTTGCTGCAGATGTGTTTGCCGGTAATTTTCTTGAGCTCACAGCTGACAGACAAAAAGAGAGAGAGAGGTACTGGTAATATCTTGCTCTACCACCATATGAGCTGAAATCTCCAGTGCCTTATCTGGGTTTACTTGTTGAAGAGGACGACTGGCCCCTCCAAGACATTAGATCCTTGCCAAGGAGCAAACAATCTATGCCACTGACTGCAGCTTGCCGAAAGCAGTACTTTTGTATTGAAGATCATCCCAAAGGGACAGTGCAAAGGACGTTTGGTAGCAGAACTGTGGATAGATCTCAAGAGAGAAGGTTTCAGTTCTTTAGCTTTGGCTTCCTTGAAGTTGTAGAATGCTGCAGCTTGTATTAAAAAATAGTCTATCTTGTCATTGTATGTCCTTTTATTTGTATTTAAGCAAATGTATTTTGTTTCACTGCAAATCAGAACTCTTCTTGTTCGAATCCCACTACTGCCATGGGCTCAGCAGGCGGCCTTGGGTAAACTGCTCCTCTCAGCCCCAGCTCCCCAGCTATATTGTGGGGATAATAATAGCACTGACAATAGAGCATGGTTTCCAGTCCTGAAAAACACCAGGCTAACAAAATACTCTACATCCTACAATAGCCCTACAATAGCATATCAAGCACCAACCCATATGCAAAAGAACCTGCTCAGGATACAGTGAAGCCTCCCCCCATTAGCATTAGTTCCTGATGTTTCGCCAGCAGCTGTGACTGGCATCTTCAGAGGTATAGCACCAAAAGACAGAGATCTCTCAGTGTCACAGTGTGGAGGAGAAGTTGGCAGGTAATTTATATCTACTCAGGAAGGTGGGTTTGGGCTGAGTCATCCTGTAAGAGTTTCCCAGGGTGTGGAATGCTAATGGAGGGAGGCTTCACTGTATCCTGAGGAGGTTCTTTTGCATATGGATTGGTGCTTGATATGCTAATCTTCTCTGCAGGGCTATTGTAGGATGTAGAGCAGCTTTGAAGTCTGAGACAAGGATACTGTTGGCCAAACTACAAGCGCCGAATGATACAAGTTGGACACTTGTCAGCTTCCCTCAAGTTTTGGTGGGAAATGTAGGCAGCTTGGTGGAATGTTGAACAAGTGACCATTGTAAAGTCCATTGGACAGCAGTCGGAGAGCCAAGCTGCAAGACCAGGACACCTACATTTCCCATGAAAACTTGAGGGAAGCTGACAAGTGTCCAACCTGTGACATTTGTCACTTGTATCTTGGCCCTGTGAATACCTTTTCACAGAGATCGGTTGTCTTGTTCAGAGCATGCCATGTCACAGGCTAAGTTCAGATGGTCTTAAAACACTCCACATCAAAACATGTTTGTGGGTGAGTGAGGGTGTCATGTCTGACCTGGCATGGCTACATTTGATGCTATCATTTCCTGATCTGGAAGTGAAGTTACATCATGGCGCGGGAGCACACATGCTCTGCAACTGGGTGAGGAGCACAGGAGCACCCTTGGGGGCAGCACAATGACATCACTTCCAGGAAGTGATGTCATTGACCAGGTGTAGGAGCACCCACCGCTTTGCAGCAAGCCAATTTGGGCCCCAAATGGGCCTGATTCACCCACTTAGAGCTCAAATCGGCCTGCTGCGAAGCTCAGGAGCCCTCTTGGAGTGCTGTGTTGACCTCACTCCTGGGAAGTGAAGTCATTGCGCTGCCCCAGGAGTGCGCCCAGGAGGCCTGTGCCCACACCTTTGCCCCTCACTGGCCAGGTGAATGATGGTGAGGGGTGAAGAGATGGACCTGGGATCCCTAAGACATAAGTGAGCGAAGGTGTCTCTTTTTTCCTACCAAACAAAAAAGGGGATGGGACCTCAGTAGGTATGTGATCCCTTAGAGTCCACCCTCCAAAGCAGCCATTTTCTCCAAGGGAAGTGATCTCTGTCATCTGGAGATCAGTCGTAATTCCAGGAGATCACCAGGCTCCACCTGGAGGCTCACTACCCTACTAGTAGTACCGGTCAGTGTGGTTGTGCTGGGAGATATGTTACTTCCTCCTATGGTGCCCTATCCACCTGAGACACTGCAAATACTGTAAAAGCATGGAGTCCTTTACGGAAGAGCCAGAATGGGATAGAGTAGAAGGATGTGGACCAGGTGGGGGAGAGGGCACTTTAAGATAACCCTGGAGCAAGCTAGATCATGTGCCCCCATGGTGCTTGCAATCTGCAGGGTTGCTTGGCTCAAACCCAGGATGTTGGAGTGGTGACAATGGAGTGCTCACCCACCATTGCCAGGGTCACTTGGGTCAGGTTGCTCCTGGAAGCCAATGAGCCACTCGCAATTTTAGGACCCGTCCACCTCTGGAAATGGGAGCTCTGTTCCCTCTTTGAACCCCTTTGAACCCCTGCCTCCGGGCCACCGGAGGATGCAGTTTTCACATAATTCAAGCTGAATATGTGATCATTCTCCTTTTGAAAACTCAGGGCCAAAAAGAAGGAGCCCATGTGCTAAAATATGGTATGGCAACTGCAGAAAGGAATTGTTCTGCTTACTTTGTGTCTGGGCAGATGGTGTATGAAGACACATGTTTTCTGTTGCTTAATAAAAAGACAAGCTTAGCTTTATGACAGGCTCTTTCCCCCTTAAAGACGCCATTGTGAGCAATATCCTAGCTAAGGGAAAATGTTGTTGAGCGCATTATCATTCTTCTGTTTTACACCCTTATCTGCATTTAACTCTTCCTCTCATACATGTTATGCTGAATTTTATGAATTTGTGTGCTATTTTTCAGGGCATGGCAGAATGGCTGTACACAATACAAGATTAAAATTAATTAGAAGAAAAAGCAGTCAGCTGAGTCAGCTAATTAAATTAACTGTAGCCCTAAATAGTGATACATGCCAGAAATTCCTAAACATTGTTTTACCTTTTTAAAGGATCAGTGACAGTCTTTTGAAGGCTGCAAAGGAAAAAAAAAATGATTGCCGGAAAAGATTGAAGCTGTTTTGTGCTGGAAATCAATTATAACCGCGGGGAGTTGACTTTATTATTTTGGAACTCTGAACAGGCATTAAAATTAGCATTTTTTTCTTCTTTTTATGAAATCTATATGTGTCATAAACAAGTGGTTCAGGCTGTGATTTGTGGCAAAGCCTTGAATTACATCTCTCCTAGGCGGGGATCACATAAGAGGAAGCAAAAAGCAGCAGTGGATTTCTCTAAGGCTGTTTGCATTAGATGAATACCACCCAAGGGCACGGATTCCATTTCTAACAGAGTTATATAAGCAAAGTAGAATACAGCAAGGACAGGTTGCCATTAGTGAAAGCGAGGATAATGTCCCCTGTTGAACTTGGGGCTTAATATGCAAGGGAAAATTTGGGGAAAGGAGGAGTCAGAAAGGAACGGACGGGGCAAAATGGTGCAGAGTTCCTATATGAGTTCTACCAAATTTCCGTGAGGTTTAATTTTTGATACGATGAATTTCAAGAAAGGTAGGAAAGAAAGCGTCTGAGAAAGGAAAATGTCCTTTTCCCACTTGCTTTGCAATTCTATGCAGAAGTCAAAGGGCTTAGACTGGAGTAACTCTGCATAGGATTGCACTGTTCGTTGATCAGTTTCCGGGATTGTTTGTGCTGCTTATAATGCTCGAGGATCCCTTCCACATACTGACTTTTGACAGCCCTAGACTGTAGTACAAGCCAGAAAAGTACTTGTCAATACCTGATGTTGCTGTGCCCAAACAGTGAAAATAGACAGAAGTTACTGTCCATTGGGTTTGGCTCCAATCCAACATCAACCATTGGTGTTGCATGCACGTAGCTTTTTGAAAATGATCATTTCACACTGACTAGTTCTTTGGCGAGTTAAAAAGCAAATCTACTCAGACTCCTATTCAGAGACTTGATTTTTTAAATGATAATTGATCTGTGGGCGTATGGCAAGTTGTCCCACTGTATTCCTTATTAACCATGCAGTACAGTGCAAATGATTTTTTGCGCCACACATGTGTGTTGTCACACAGCCCAGTTGAGTTCTTCTGCATCCCCATCTTTTTTTGAGTAACTGCTCTGCTCAGCGGGTGATAGTTTAAATAGATAATTAGATCATTCACAAATCATATAAATCCATCCATAAATGCTGCTTTTCAATAAAATCCTACTCTTCGTTTGTTTGACTAAGTAGTCCTTAATAGAGATGGGCATGAACTGGAAAAAACCCAAACCATGTGATTTGTGGTTTGTCAAATTTCACGAACCACAAACCACGAACTTTCACGAACCTGCTTTGGTTCACGAACCAGTTTGTTTGGTTCATGAAAATGTCACATCCAGGTCAGAAAATCATCACTTCCGGGCCAGCAAAAGTTTACTTCCGGGTCAGCATAAGATCTGCAGGAAGTCCATCCCTTGTTGCCTAGGAAAATGATTGATTGGCACCAGGCTGTCTGCAGTGATGAACCAAAAAATGAACCAGCCTAAAAGTTTGTGGTGGTTCATCAGAAATGGGTTCTGATGAATGGTGGTTTGCGAACCACGAACCAGCCTGGTTCATGCTTAATTTTGGTTCGTATTTCGGTTCGTGCCCATCTCTAGTACCTAGTGATGCTAATAGCCACCAATCAGTTTTATTTATTTATTTATTTAATTGAATTTATAACCTGCTCTCCCCGCAAGTGGGCTCAGAGCAGGTAACAACATTGCTTGAAACAACAATGTCTTTGCTCATGCACAGTTTTAGGAAAACCTGGTGCAAACCTGTTCAGTGGATGTTCATGGCTGCTCAGAATGAACTAGACAGACCGAGCGATAAGCTCACATCTGATCACCACCTTTTACAGGTAAATTCAACAGTCAAATGTTTTTGCAGTGAAATCCCCTTCATCCCTAGATGGCACTGTCAGTCCAGCTGACCTATTCTCTCTCCTGGCGGAACCACACTTTTTAAGCAAAACTCTGTCCATGCATGGTCTCAAGCTGGACCAAGGTAGGAAGTTGCATACATAGAATCTATTTATCTCTGTCTATTTTTAGTACATCCAGCTAGGGGAATAGAACTAAAACCTGCTTTGGCACACATGTAGCCCTTAGCTGGATCAGGGCATATCTGGGTACATTTAAAACAGTTGGTTAATATTTAATATACCATTTTAAACTTAACAGACTAATTTTTAATTTAAGGAGGGGTGTATTATATTGAATTCTGGGTTTTTAAATGCCAAGGAGCAAACATTGTGGCCCAGGTAAATTTTAAATTGCTAGAAGTGGCATAGCATGTCATTATTCATAAGGGCCCTAATTCATAATGGTATTAATAGTGACATCTGTGTTGCATCTATTAACTAGATTTAATAAATCAAAAATTCAGGTCAATCAACAGCAATTTTGCAAATGATTGTGACTCTCAGATGCCTAAGTGGCAAGGATGAATATTAATAGCAACTTTAAATTGTAGTGGCGTGCCTGTTACTTTAGCCCGAGCCAGGATATCTCAGTTTTTAGTCAACAGATCTCAAACACTGCTTCTCTTTAGACAATGTTCGAGAGCATGGCTCAAGGTGCATCAGATACCAAAATTGCTTGAAAATACTCTTCCCTGACATTTGCAAGCATTTCAATCAAGCATGTTTGGCAGATGGTTTCTTTTCTTAACTTAGCAATGAATTTAAGGGGAAAAATACGACATAGGTGCAACAACCACACTTGAAGGTTCCCGACAGGGCTCAACAAAGTTGCATTTCCCTTTACCAATGTGAACATGTGGGTGCATGTGTACAAAGCACCAGGAGGATGGGGGATTGGAGGGAATGGGAGGTCCTTTCATACCTTCCATGTCTTCATCCAGCCCTCCGCTTTCTGTTGCACAGAAGGGAAGCCTAGATGATGATATATGGAGATGCCCACAGGCCTCTAATTATATTCTGTGCCCCCTTGCAAAACCTATGCATTCCTTTAGGTGCTGGAATGGGAGAAAAATAGAGCTCTGTGGGGACTTGTTAGACTCACCCATGCACAAGTACTGTGCCTTGTCCAAAATTGCAGTGGGCACATTCTCTTAAAAATGCATTCGCTGTCATTCAGAAATATGAAACGTTTCTGGAGAACAAAATGAAGCTAATGAATTTGGCTTTTGAAGACTCCATGGAAGACTCCATTGTCAAATGGTCCTTTTGAAGACATGGAAGACTCCATTATTGCTTTATGTAAAAATGTTCTACAATTAACCATACATTTTCCTTGTTTCTTTGACCATACAAACTAAGCAAAGCCTAGAGGTGTTTATGCCCTGACCTGGATAGCTCAGGTAAGCCTGATCTCGTCAGATCTCAGAAGCTAAGCAGGGTCAGCCTTGGTTAGTAATTGGATGGGAGACCTCCAACAAAAACCAGGGTTGCAGAGGCAGACAATAGCAAATCACCTCTGTTAGTCTCTTGCCATGAAAACCCCACCAGGCGTCACCATAAGTCAGCTATTACTTGAGGGCACTGTCCAGAGGTGTTTATACAGAAAGGTAGTAAACCTTCGGTCCAGAGGAACAACATTGTTGCCAACTTTCAGGTGGGAACAAAACACAAAAGGCTTTCCCCAATAATAACCGTTCCAATACCCAAACTATACACAGGGGAAAAAATAAGTCACCTGAAAAATTAGTATGTACAAATGCAATTCTTTTATAAATATTTTCACATAATTAAAGATGAAAAAAACATAAAGATTGGTGCTCATTACACATAATAGAAGAAACAAACAACTCAGTCCACAGCGTTCTTAAAGGTAGAGTCTCTAATTTCCGTGTTAATTTCACTTAGACACTGAAGATATTGACAAATAACCACTTCTGAAATTGACCCTCTATGTCCAGGAATGGTAACAATTTGTCACAAGATGTCCTCCACTGACCAGAAAAAATCAACAGTCAAGGTAAGTATGTGGAATTGTGACCCTCAAATGGTCCTTTTTGAATTGTATTTTCTCTTTCTTTGCAGGTTGGTGGAACTACAAAGATGTACAGGGTCCCCCAAAGGGGTCCCCCCACCCTACAAGTTGGCTTGTTTCGTGTTCTATCCACTTCCCCAGGGGCCAGATCTATACTGTATACTGTCAGTATACTGACCATTTTGATGTGCACTGAATAAGAATGCACAGGAGATTGTTTGTAGTGATTCTTTGAAAAGTGTTCCTTTGGTGGAGAAACATCTGGCCCCCGAGGAAGTGGATAGAACACGAAACAAGCCAACTTGTAGGGTGGGGGGACCCCTTTGGGGGACCCTTTACATCTTCGTAGTTCCACCAACCTGCAAAGAAAGAGAAAATACAATTCAAAAAGGACCATTTGAGGGTCACTATTCCACATACTTACCTTGACTGTTGATTTTTTCTGGTCAGTGGAGGACAGCTTGTAACAAATTGTTTCCATTCCTGGACATAGAGGGTCAATTCCAGAAGTGGTTATTTGTCAATATCTTCAGCGTCTAAGTGAAATTAACACGGAAATTAGAGACTCTACCTTTAAGAACGCTGTGGACTGAGTTGTTTGTTTCTTCTATTATGTGTAATGAGCACCAATCTTAATGTTATTTTCATCCTTAATTATGTGAAAATATTTATAAAAGAATTGCATTTGTACATACGAACTTTCAGGTGGGGTCTGGAAATCTCCCAAAGTAACAATTGATCTAATTGATCTCCAGACTTGAGAGATTAGTTCCCCTGGAGAAAAATAGCTACTTTGAAGAGTGGACTTTGTGACATTATACCCTGCTGAGATCCCTCCCAAAACCTTGCCCTCCCAGGATCCATCCCCAAATCTCCTGGAATTTTCCAACCTGGAGTTGGCAGCTCTAGTCCAGAAACTACTTGCCTGTGCCCCAGCATAAGGCCTGCTCTCGAGAGATGGCCTTCTTCATTATCCATCCTACCTGTTTTCTCTCTCATGAAGAAATGCTCTTTCCTTATCAGTGGTTACAACCACTGACATTATTAAATATACAATATTACATTAGAATCATAGAATCATAGAGTTGGAAGGGGCCATACAGATCATCTAGTCCAACCCCCTGCCCAGTGCAGGATCAGCCTAAAACATCCCTCACAAGTATTCATCCAGCCTCTTCTTGAAAACTGCCAGTGAGGGGGAGCTCACCACCTCCCTAGGCAGCTGATTCCACTTTTGAACTACTCTGACCGTGAACAAGTTTTTCCTAATATCCAGCCAGTACCTTTGTGCATGTAATTTAAGCCCATTGTTTCAGGTCCTACCCTCTGCTGCCAACTGGAACAGCTCCTTGCCCTCCTCCAAATGACAGCCTTTCAAATATTTAAAGAGAGCAATCATGTCCCCCCTTAATCTCCTCTTCTCCAAACTAAACATTCCCAAGGCCCTCAGCCTTACCTCATAGGGCTCAGTCTCCAGACCCCTGATAATTCTTGTTGCTCTCCTCTGCACCCTCTTGATTTTGGCCACATCCTTTTTGAAGTGAGGCCTCCAGAACTGCTCACAATACTCCAGGTGCGGCCTGACCAATATAGTATAGAGAGGGGCTATGACCTCCTGCGTTTTCGATGCTATGGCCCCTTTGATACAATCCAAGATTGAATTAGCCTTTTTGGCCACCACATCACACAGCCTGCTCATATTTAGTTTACAGTCCACTCTTACCCCAAGATCCCTTTCACATATACTACTGCCCAGAAGTGTATCCCCATCCAGTATTTGTGCTTCCCATTTTTGTGGTCCACATGTAATCTGCAGTGCCTAGTAACCCTCATATAGTCCTCTTTAGAGGTCTGTCCTTCTCTCCATTTCCTGAACATTTCCTTTTTCTCCCTTAGCTTATTCTGGAACTCTCTGTACATCCACATCGGTTTCTTGGAGCCCTTACCATGTTTCCGTCGTGCTGAGATAGTGAGGGCTTGTGCTTGCAAAAGCTCGTGTTTGAGAAGGGCCCACCCTTCACTCGCTCCTTTCCTTTCCAGCATACTCCCCCACGGAATGACTCTCATCAAGCCTCCGAGTTCATAAAAGTTGGCCCCACATTGCACCAAGTGGAGAATTCTAAGCTACCCACACATGTGTATATTTGTCAGGTCGCATGCAAAGCCCATGCTCTGCAATATGTCATACTGGAATGCAGCTCACAATTGATGAAGACTATTTGTATTATAGGCTATCAAGCCCTGCGAGTGTTCATAAATTAGATTTACTTGGAAAAGAGACTCGGGGTAAAGAAAGACTTGTCAAAATGGCAGAAATACTATTTACTGACTTTATTGCAACTTGGCAATAGCTCAAACGAGACCATAGATCCAATTCCTTAAGAGCATATTTTTAATCAATATATTGTGTTCATAGTCTGTAGAATGTTAATCAATGAAATATGTTCCTTTATGGAGAAAAGACACCTGCTTGTATTACATACGGAATGTGGCTTTAGTGGTTGTGGTTGTGTGATTGTTGTTGTGCTTAAATCATCCCTCCTGCTCATTTTTTAAAGAAGAAGAAAGTCATAGACTCTTTCCTTCTCTGTGTTTGATCTGTCCCGCAATCTGTTTTGCTTGTTTTCTAGGTAAACTTGGAGAATTTGCAAAATTCATTTTGGAAGCGACACAAGCTTGCCGCAGCTTACATTTTTTTAAAAAAACAAGTTACTAGTATACATGGTTGAGTATGTTGATTAGATAAAAAATAAATCACCCTGTTCTGAGATCACATGAAGACATGATTCCTTAACTCTATATCCATGTTACACTGAACACATGAGCCCAGTTCACAAGTTATACTGAGCATATGTGTAATCCATGTACAGTGTGCATGCTGTTTTCCTTTATATGCACACCAAGTAATTCTTACGTTACAATCAATGTGTTTATGGCTGGATGAACTCATATTTATTAATATTTACTAATCCCCAATTTTATTTTTAAAGTCAACCATCTTTTTCTTATGTTGCAGTACACACATGCCAGAAGGTTGGGAACCATAGGTTGCCAGGTCCTCTTACCCTCTCACCGCCGGTGGGGAGGGGACTTGGCACTTATCAGGGAGCTCCTGGCAGGTATGATGACATCATTTCTGGAACTGATGTTATCATGTCGGACGGTGGGCATGCTCCTGCACTTCACAGGAGCCCAAATCACTTGAGGAAGTGATGTTGTTGCATTCGGTGGGAGCACACCCACTGCATGCTAGCTCTGGGGGGATTGCCTTCCAGGACCATTCTAAGGGCCTCCCCCCCCCCCGCTGCCTGCCAGGGGGCAGAGGTTTGGAGCAGGGGATCCTCCGCTTCAATTGGGGGACTGGCAATTTTAGTAGTGAGTTCTGTGGTCACCATGTTGTCTGAAATAATAATAATAACATTATAATAATAACATTTGATTTATATACTGCCCTTTAGGACAACTCAGAGCGGTTTACAAAGTATTATAGTAAAGAGTCCAGTAACACCTTGAAGACTAACCAACTTTGCCCCCTGCAAACAAGATATGTGGTTTCTCCAGCCTCTTATCTATCAAGCCTGGAGATCCCGTCCCACCGTAGGGCTTTCTCATTAGCCTGATGTAATACATTCCCATATGCAGTACTTGAAGGCCATTATAAGAAGGTCCTGATGGCTGAGCGAGTTTGTCTATGCAAGGCAGGGAAAGTAGAAACAGTTGAGCACATCATGCTTGCTTGTAAATTCTACCATGAAATATGTATAAAACATATCCAACCTGCATTGAAGAAGCTTTTGAGCCTCCCTGACACTGAGCAAACGAATAAGCTCCTGTTAGGTGCTGACCCCCAGATCACGTTGGCTAGTGCCAGATTTTAAAACGCTGCTTGTAGAATCCTAAGGGAATGTGCAAAATAACATCTGCTTTTATTTCTAACCCTGAAAGCCCACACTTTTGTACGTATATTGCCAAGTTTTTATATAATTATATATTTATATAATTATTTTTATAAAGTGGTGTATTTTGTGCATGTTTTTTACAAGTCTGTACTGGTTTTTAACTGTAAATAAATCTGACTGACTGACTAACCAACTTTACTGTAGCATAATATTACAATAGCCACAGCTCTCTTCATCAGAATGCATCTGACAAAGAGAGCTATGGCTCTCATAAGCTTATGCTACAATAAAGTTGGTTAGTCTTAAAGGTGGTACTGGACTTTTTACTATTTTGCTACTACAGAATAACACGGCTACTCCTCTAGATCTATGGTTTACAAAGTATGTTATTATTATCCCCACAACAATCACCCTGTGAGGTGTGTGGGGCTGAGAGAGCTCTGAGAAGCTGAGACTGACCCAAGGTCACCCAGCTGGATTCAAGCAGAGTGGGGAATCAAACCTAGTTCTCCAGATTAGAGTCCCACCGCTCTTAACCACTACACCAAAAACAGACAACATGCAGATTACACAGTGCAACAAACCCTGAAAAGTCAAGATTAGGTATAGTGTGCAGAGAAGCCGTGCATGCAATTGTAATGATTTTAAAAAAAAAAGAGAGAGATAAACAAATGTGTTTGCAGGATGGACACACATTAACTGTAATGTGTATAAAGTGCCTTTTTTACTCTCTGATTTAATCCATATGCATGTGTCCTGGAATATACAAGACACTATATAGATGGGATGGCTGCATATCTGTGAACAGATCTCTCTCTCTTTTTTTTTAATGTGAACAGCAGCAGTGTGGAGATTCAGTTTGGATTGCAACCCTGGATCTGGGGGAAAGGGGTTAATCTCATTTTTTTCCCAACTTCATTTGCTCCCATCACCCCACAACTGATATTTTGCCCTAAGCATGGAGGGCGGGGGGGAGGGGAGACGGGGAATCATTCAGGTATCATTGGAATTCTAAGAGCCAACCTACAAGTGATGCCTGACACAGGTTGGACGCTTGTCAGCTTTCCTCAAATTTTGATGGGAAATGTAGGCATCCTGGTTTTACAGCTTGGCTCTCCATTACAGCTGCAAGACCAGGATGCCTACATTTCCCATCAAAACTTGAGGGAAGCTGACAAGTGTCCAACCTGTGTCAGGCATCACTTGTAGCTTGGCTCTAAGATGTTCATCCCAGTGAGCAAAGACTTTCAGCTTTGTCTTGTGTACCCTTACTGACTCTCCTTTTTGTTTGCTTTTAATTGCTGGGTTTATACGTATGTTGATTTTTAATATCATTTTAATTGTGACCACCTAATTAGACAGAAAAGCAGCATACAGATACTTTAAATAAATACATTTACATATTGCTCCATGGGGCAGATAATACATCGGAGAGGTGGACAACTGGGGTGAAGAAAAGGTGCCAGAGAATGAATTAAACCTTCCCTCCTCCCACACAAAATCGTGAAAAGAATCTCCTGTCACAGCTGCCATTTCTCTTGTGATATCTGTTCACAGCTCTGTAGTTTCATATCTAGTCAAGCCCTCAGCGAAACATAAATTTAAAAGATGCCGGCTGGAAGCTGCCGCAAAGTGGGTCTGAACAGCAGTCTGAATTTGGTCCATAAAACAAATAGTGTATGGCTATGATATCAGTTCTGCTCTGGAAATAAAATCGGATTGTTTTGGACCCCAAATCCAGGGAGAAATTAAGACCCTGAGAATTTCTTAAGCATCCCCAGTTAACACCCACATGTAAATACAAAGGAGCAGCCATGATTCGAATCCCCAATGTGAAAATTACTTGTTCACGGCTACCCATAAGTATCCAGCATAAAGCAGCATATCTCCAAACGGTTATAGCAGGTTTACATGTATATAGAGCAAAGAAGAAAAAGCATACGTGTACAGACATCGTGCAGTTAGGCAAAAAAGGAAAGGTTTCGCAAAAGGTTGGGCCATCTCCTCCTGACCTTCTGTGCAGTAGCAAGGAGATGGTTACATAAATGAGGAACCAAACCGGTCAGTATTTTGATGTGCACACCTGATTATTAATTAGTTATTGATTCCAGATTTTGTCTCAATATATTGAAAGGAACAATGCAGCACTCTCCCACTTTATCTTCCCAACAACCCTGCAAGATAGGTTAGGCTGATGGCCAAACAACGTTTTCATATTTTTAAAGAGTTGGATGTGGGGAAATCAGGTTCCCTGCAGCCATACATCAGGTATCTTGCCTTCTCCCCTGAGGCGTTTTTCCTGTGCAGAAACAGTACTGAGGAGGGGAAGCAGTTATTTCCCTGTTTTCGTTGCCCCGTGTGGAGTATTCAGTGAGTTGGGGCTTGTCTTCCCACAGACACAGTTTCCTCAGCTTGAAACATTCCTGTCGGAATCATTATTTGTTCCATTGTGGAAATCCAGGATGGAAACAGAGGTATATTTATCACAGGTAAAGGCAGGGTTTTTTTTCTGGGAAAAGAGGTGGCAGAACTCTCAAGTGAGAAATGAGAAAGAAACACACAGGATTCTTTGAAATAATATTATTTTCAAGCACTATTCCCGAGTATTTTCAAGAGGTTCCGGAACTCTGGTCCACCACGTTCCCCCTGAAAAAAAGCCTTGGGTAAAGGTAAAGGTGCAAGTACCGAATCATTACTGACCCATGGGGGGACATCGCATCACGACGCTTTCTTGGCAGACTTTTTTACGAGGTGGTTTGCCATTGCCTTCCCCAGTCATCTACACTTTCTTGGCAGACTTTTTTACGAGGTGGTTTGCCATTGCCTTCCCCAGTCATTTACACTTTACCCCCAGGAAACTGGGTACTCATTTTACCGACCTCAGAAGGATGGAAGGCTGAGTCAACCTTGAGCCGGCTACCTGAACCCGGCTTCCGCCAGGATCGAACTCAGATCATGAGCGGAGCTTGGGCTGCAGTACTGCCGCTTACCACTCTGCGCCACAGGGCAGAGTGGTAATCGGCAGTACTTCTTATATATTCTTATAATTTTCCTAACATTTACGACTTAAGTTTCCCCAGTTCATAGAATCATAGGGTTGGAAGGGACCGCCAAGGTCATCTAGTCCAACCTCCTGCACAATGAAGGAAATTCACAACTACTTTCCCTTCCCACTTCATTCTTTTGTTCTGATATAGCCTTTCCCATACTCTTATTTTATTTTATTTTATTTTATTTAATGTTTATTGCTTTTCCGGCTGAAGCCATAAGCCATACAAACACCAACAGAATATGAACTGTACACTTGAACATACCCAATTCACATAGACATGACACGTCATTATCACTTTAAACTATCTAAACTCATGAAAATCTTGTTTCTTTATCACCGTGGCTAAAAAGGAAGCCACTATAGCAGAGGTTTGATTGTCAGGAAAGTTATCAGACAATAACACTGAGATTGCCCAAGGAAGGAAGGGAAGCTTTTCTTTTAACATAATAGGAATAATAAATCTCTCTCTTTCCTTACTCCACTTAGGGCAAAAAACTATTATATGATCCAAGGTCTCTAACTTTCCTTGTCCACAGTCACAAACTCGTTCAGAATAAGGGAGTCCAGAGAAATGACCAGAAAGCACTTTAGAGGGGAAGGAGTTAAGTCTAGCCAATGTGAAGGCTCTGCGTTGAGCTGGAATCTTTAAAGAATAGCAATAAGATGGAATAGCCTCTGGCATACTCTTTAAAAGCCAAGAGGGCCTGTTCTTTAGGATTAAATACATACTAGATATTTTTTTTGTTTATGATATGTTATTATTTGACTGTTCAAAATGAGTCTTGCCAGTTGATGGAATAGATGTCTGTGTAGTACAAGACACCGTCATGTGTATGTGCATTTCTTTATAACCATGGGCTTTAGAGACCAGATCCATCTGCTCCTCCACTCAGATATTTAACTTTCCGATACTCTGGGAATACGGGGAAATCCTGGAGAATGACAATTGTGGCAACCCGCACTAACATGATTTTAACAAAGCATTTCCTACAGACATATATAGGGATATGAGAGGGAAACTGATTTGCTCAGAGGCAGAGGCTGTTCCAAGTAAATAGTTGCACGATGTGCTAAAATGAATATGCAAGTAGTGTATCCTTCGTGGAAAGAAAAATCTGCCTCCAAAAGAATTAATATTCAGAAGTTTAGGGATGATGGCACAGCCTATATAGTCTACAGCAGTTCCAAAGCTGAATTTGTCTGTGGCCAAGTCGTCCTTCATTTTTCCTCCTGTGCATTACTTATAAATCAAGGATGTGTTTTTTTCCCTCCCATATATTAATGAAATTGTACCATAAGAGAACTAAATCAGCCATACAGTAGGCTGATTAGTTGAAATCAGCTTTAGCTATACTTGAAACCAGGTGATGTCATGGTCCTTGGTATGAATCTGCAAGCTGTTCAGATGCACACTAGCATATTTTAATGTGTCCAGTTTGCCTAGATACAATGTTTTTCACATGGTTAGGCAGATTTTTTAGGATTCCTCCTTTTCTGTCACTTATCTGCTACTATCTCCAACTTTAAAAGACACATACTGAAAAGATAAAAATTAAGTTTGAGCGTATAAGCCCAGATTTTCCAGTTGAGACATACTACTTGGATGTCTCTATGTGCCCATCAAATTCATATTGCTACCAGTTCTTGCGATCACTTCCTGAATAGATGCCACTGCTTCTTGGCTCATGTACCCCCTTTAGGGTTGGCTCCCAATCTACATTATTTTATTTATTTATTTATTTATTTATTTATTTCAATTTATATACCGCCCATCCCCAGGGGCTCTGGGCGGTGAACAGTTAAAATCGATAAAAACAAGAACTAAAATCAATATACAAATAATAAAACAAATTAACAAAGTGCAGCTCTCCAAACTTCCCGATAGTTCACTTTTACCCAATTATAGATATCCTTTGCTGATCTACATGACAATATTATTTATTTTTTCCGCTAGTGCTTTCTTTTTCTGTATTTTGTTCCTCAGTTAACTTACTTGTGGGCTTCCTAGCTCCTGGGACCTCTTCCTAGTATCCACTTTCTCACATATTTCTGCCTCTATGGCCTGTGTGAGGTTTAAATCCCAGCCAAAATGACAACTCTCCCTTCTCTCTCAGAAACTGTACTGCAAACATTCTGAGGATATTGACTTGGGCTCTATGACGTTGTTCTTCTCACATTTCTTTCTGGTCACTGTGGAGGCTGCTCTCCACTGCAGTACTCCATTCCTCTGCCACTACCGCTTCTGTTTGCACAAGACCATTTTTTTTTTCAAGGAGTACTTACACAGAGAGAAATTCTAGCAGCACAGGATGCAAGCATTACAGAGGAGGACAACTACAGCAAATGTGCGAGGGGAACAATATCATAGGATCCAAGCCATTTTCTTTTGGGAATTTACATGTTCTAATTTTAGTGTTGTCTGTAACATGCAAGGGCAGACATGGGGGCTGTGGACCGCTCTGAATGTAGGAGATTAGGTGCTATGCTTAAGCAAGGAAGGTGCTACCGTTTCCATATATTCCCTACTTAAGCCTACAGCCTATGATATTCCTGATCTCCCCTCTCCCATGTTTAGGAGCAGCTTTTCAGGTGGTAGGGAGACTGCACAAAATGGTTAGAATGGGGAAGAATTCACATGTGGTTCGTTGGTTGAAATCCAGTATGTTTAATTGACCTTAATGAATATTGCAAAACCTGTTTATTTGGACATAGCAAATTCAGCCTCAACAGCATTATTTTAATGTGACTATGATTTTTTATGTCTCTAAAAACCTGAGTACAAATATAGTACTTGTCAAATTTTGAGAAGTGTTGCAAAAGCAGGTAATCTGAAGGGCATCTTTATATAAAATTGTTCTTTGCTATGCACATCACACATACAGTCATTAATGGCTATTTTGACCTTGTTAATAAATTCTAATTGTGAATTTTCTTGTTGCTATAAGTGTTTCCATTATATTGCTAAACTGAATGGGCTTTGTTAGTGGCTGATTTTAATGCAGCAATTGCCCATCAGTGGTGCTAGTGGTGGTTTCATTAAAATGACAATTAACTTTTTTAATCAGCACAATTATGAATTAATTAATTCTCAACCGCTTTCTCTAAAACAACATAAAACAGAAAAGAGAATTGCTCTTGCATGCACAAATGGAAAGTGAAAAAAGATAAAGGCTGTGCCAAATACAGATGATATGTGTGTGAATTTGCTGCCTTTTAAAACATAAATTTTCTGGGGGGGGGGGTTGTGCATGTGGGTACCTGTCATAATTGTACTTTCTGTGAATACATATAAAATGTGAGTTATTATGTCATATCTTTCACCACTCCTTTGAGGGGTCCCCTGTATCTTTAAAGCATTTTATGATGGAGAAAAAATTAAGAGGGGCATGACTGAATTTCAAACCTGCCTGATTCAGTTTAAATATCCTAATTTCAGTATTATTTTCCCCTTAGAAGAAACAATCCCATTATTTTTGTCACATGATGAACAATGTGGAACTTTTTTAATTTGACTAGGTTACTGACACAAACCCACATCCAACTCAGGCTTAGGCTGACCTTCCCCTACCCTGAGGTAAAACTTCTCTTTAAGCCTATGAAGCTGTATTCTGGGCTGGGAAGCCTTTGGTAGCATGGTTGATCTTAAGCTTCAACTTTCCTTCTTTTCCTACCCTTAGGAAATATTAAAAATGGTTACCCAGCCAAGTCTTAGTAGGGGACAGATCAGGGGTTTGTGCTTCCCTTTAGCAGAAACTGGCACAAATGGCTTGGAGAGGTAACAAAAGGTACCAGAAGGTTTATTTACAGAAGGGTAAAGTCAGAAGGCAGGTAGGCAGTTGTTTGAACTGAAGAAACAGAAAGGTTTTTGTACAGCAACTTCACTGGTGTGAGGCACAAAACACTTGGAATAACACTAGGTTGCTGGCTTCGTTCAGAGGTTGACACTGCTTCACAGATGTTACACTTTATATACTCAAACACAAACACAGCACAACTTTCCCTCCTCTCCAGACTTAAGGGTGCTCCACTGAGACAAACCCTTCCTAGATACTGGGCAGGTGTTATAGTTATGAGCTATAATAACCCTGTTCCTGGCACTGAAGGGGAGACTCCTCTCTACCCACTTCCTTGGCCCTCTATAATCCCCAGATCTTTTGAGTCTAAGTAGGAGTTAGTGCTGGTTTTCCCCACTTTAGTCCTCGGACTAACAGTGCTTCACAGACATTATTTCCTCTCACAGAGGATTCTCTGGCTGACCCCCTCTGGTCTAAAGCCAGGCTCCAACTCCTTTCCACTCTCTTGTTCACCCTCCAACTCCAACTGACAGCTTCCCCAACATGCCATCCCCAACTGGCATTTCAGGCTAGCCCCATGGGGTGGTGGGGAGGAAACATGTCAATCATAGCTCATTCGCTGGAAATCTCAGCATCTGAAGCTGAGTCTATCACAGTTACACATGCATATACCTTGCAGAGCTTTGAGATACAGGTGAACAGATCCTGAGAATGTGAGCACCAAAGTTTGCAGGTAAAAAAAAAAGTTGGCAAAACCCCTGCCCCCCCCCCAAAAAAACTATGGCCACTTCAGTTACCTGTTCTCTAATAATTGAGTTCAGTGTAATAGGTCATCTAAGCTCTTCACAGAGAAATTTGAACTCCATGGGGAGTAGGGTTGCTAGACTGAGCCTGACAACCAACATGAGTGCTGGGGGTGGGGCATGGGGGTTCATGTGATGTCACTGATGTTGCTACTAGGGGTGTGCAAGCCAAAAATTTTCGGCTATAGCCGAAAGTAGAAAGCCGAAAGAAGATTCTCTATCGTTAAAGCCGAAAGCCGAAACAAGAATCTCTTTCGGCTTTCGGCTTTCGGGATTCTTTCGGCATTATTTCGGCATTCTTTCCGTTTTTTTCTAAGGGAAAATGCCTCCGTCTTCCAGGACGCCTGGAGGAGGCATTTTCCCACCGAATAAGCCCAAAATTGGTGGGGACCTTCCTCTAACCCTTCTCTAACAACCACCCAAGTTTCAGACAGATTGAACTTTGGGGGGCCATGTTATGGCCCCCCAAAGCAGGTCCCCCCATCCTCCCATAAGAAAGCGAAGGAGCAGCATATTGTTAGCATGCTGCTGCTAATCTTTCTTCATTATTTCCTATGGGGAAAAAATGAAGAGGTAGGCTTCCTTTGCCAGGGGTGGCATTTTGCATGCAAAATGCCCCCAAGCCCTCAGGGGCCCTTCTCCCACCCCTCCTCCCACCCCCCACCAAGGCTCAGCCTGCTCCCACTTGGGGGGGCCATTTCATGGCCTCCCCAAGTAGGTGCTCTAATCTCTACCACTGACAGCTGGGGGAGGCTTGTGTTGCCAGGGGTGGCATTTTGCATGCAAAATGCCCCCCAACCCTCTGGGGCCCTTCTCCCACCCCTCCTCCCACCCCCCACCAAGGCTCAGCCTGCTCCCACTTGGGGGGGGCATTTCATGGCCTCCCCAAGTAGGTGCTCTGCTCTCATCTCTACCACTGACAGCTGGGAGAGGCTTGTCTTGCCAGGGGTGGCATTTTGCATGCAAAATGCCCCCCAGCCCTCTGGGGCCCTTCTCCCACCCTTCCTCCCACCCCCCACCAAGGCTCAGACTGCTCCCACTTGGGGGGGACATTTCATGGCCTCCCCAAGTAGGTCCTCTCAGCCCCTAAAGTCCACCCCTTACAGCCCCACACAAACCCAATTCCCCCCCAGCTGCCACACACAGACCCAAATCCCCACATTAGCCCCTCACAGACCCAAATCCACCCCCACCTGCCCCACACCCATAACCCCAGGAACAGGCTGGCATCTTAACATCAGAGAATCACAAAAACACAATTCCTGGCAAAAACACTTTATTTCTTGAACAGCTTTAGGTTACACAGTAGGAGGGCACAACAGGGCATGATAGCAACGTACTACAAAAAATAATACAACCCACTTCACCGTTTTTGGCAGCAATTGTGTTTGTGTGATTCTCTGATGTGAAGTGAGTTGTGTTATTTTTGTGTAGTACACTGCTTTCCTGCTCTGTTGTGCCTTCCTACTGTGTGACCTAAAGCAGTTACAGAAATAAAGTTCTTTTGACAGCAATTTTTTGGGGTGATTCTTTAATGTGAAGTGAGTTGTGTTATTTTTGTGTAAGATACTGCTTCCATGCCCTTTGGTGTTCCCCCCCTGCTGTGTAACCTAAAGCTGTTCAAGAAATAAAGTGTTTTTGCCAGGAATTGTGTTTTTGTGATTCTCTGATGTTAAGTGAGTTGTGTTATTTTTGTGTAAGATAGTGCTGCCATGCCCTTTGGTGTTCCCCCCTGCTGTGTAACCTAAAGCTGTTCAAGAAATAAAGTGTTTTTGACAGGAATCGTGCTTTGTGATTCTCTGATGTTAAGTGAGTTGTGTTATTTTTCTGTGTGGGGGACTGCTGGTGTAATGTGTCATAATGCTTTGCCTACTTGTACTTTGGAAGGGAGAAAATAATTTTTTAAAAACTTTATTTTGTGTTGTTCTTGTTTTATTCTTTGTTGTGCAGTTGGTTCCCATCATAGGGAACAATGGGGCTGGCTGGCCAGCCATCTCTGTAGGTGGTGGGGGAATTTGAGGGAGGGTGTCTGTGGTTCAGGTGCTCTTTCACAGGGACCAGCTGGCACTCAGAAGTGTGCCCACCATTGTGGCACCCCTGGGCTGTGCAGAATTGCCCAGGGAAAGAGAGTTTAGAAGTTCCCAGCATAGGGAACAAAGGGAGAGGGCTGGCCTTTGCCAGCCTGTTCCTGGGGTTATGGGTGTGGGGCAGGTGGGGGTGGATTTGGGTCTGTGAGGGGCTAATGTGGGGATTTGGGTCTGTGTGTGGCAGCTGGGGGGGAATTGGGTTTGTGTGGGGCTGTAAGGGGTGGACTTTAGGGGCTGAGAGGACCTACTTGGGGAGGCCATGAAATGCCCCCCCAAGTAGGAGCAGTCTGAGCCTTGGTGGGAGGTGGGAGGAAGGGTGAGAGAAGGGCCCCAGAGGGCTGGGGGGCATTTTGCATGCAAAATGCCACCCCTGGCAAGACAAGCCTTCCCCAGCTGTCAGTGGTAGAGAAAAGAGCACCTACTTGGGGAGGCCATGAAATGGCCCCCCCAAGTGGGAGCAGTCTGAGCCTGGGTGGGGGGTGGGGGGAAGGGTGGGAGAAGGGCCCCTGAGGGCTTGGGGGCATTTTGCATGCAAAATGCCACCCCTGGCAACACAAGCCTCCCCCAGCTGTCAGTGGTAGAGATTAGAGCACCTACTTGGGGAGGCCATGAAATGGCCCCCCCAAGTGGGAGCAGGCTGAGCCTGGGTGGGGGGTGGGGGGAAGGGTGGGAGAAGGGCCCCTGAGGGCTTGGGGGCATTTTGCATGCAAAATGCCACCCCTGGCAAAGGAAGCCTGCCTCTTCATTTTTTCCCCATAGGAAATAATGAAGAAGATTAGCAGCAGCATGCTAACAATATGCTGCTCCTTCGCTTTCTTATGGGAGGATGGGGGGACCTGCTTTGGGGGGCCATAACATGGCCCCCCAAAGTCCAATCTGTCTGAAACTTGGGTGGTTGTTAGAGAAGGGTTAGAGGAAGGTCCCCACCAATTTTGGGCTTATTCGGTGGGAAAATGCCTCCCCCAGACGTCCGGGAAGACGGAGGCATTTTCCCATTGAAAAGCCGAAAGAAAGCCGAAAGAATCCCGAAACGTTTCGGCTTTTTTCTTTCGGCTACCCGAAACGTTTCGGCATTCCCCGAAACGTTTCGGCATTCCCCGAAAGAAGCCGAAACACTTTTATTTCGGCATTCTTTCGGCATTCTGAATGCCGAAACGCACATCCCTAGTTGCTACATCACTTCTGGGCAGAGTCTGGAAGTGACACGTGGCAGCTCTAGGAACTGCTGGGAAACTCTATGGTAAAACCACCGAGTTTCCAGCAATTCCTAGTGCTACCATATGTGACTTCTGGGTTTTACCCAGAAGTAATGTCGAAACATCAGTGATGTTGCTGGGTTTTTTTCTTCTCCTACCATTACTCAGAGCAGCAAAGGGCAAGAGGACTTGCCTAATGGGGAATAAAAACCCCTCCAGTGCATGCTCCACACCAACCAGCACCAGATCTGTCTCAGGATTAAACATCATTTTTTTTTCTCTTCACCACTTGGTCACTGCATTGAGGCACTGGCTCCGGAGTAAGAATTCTGGAGGATGACGGCAACCCTTCCCCCATCCCCCAAATCAAAGTTTGTTAGAGTAATATCACTGCCCAATTTTATAGATAGCAAGTTGCATCTCAGAGAGCCATTCTACTACGGGCAGTACTGTCCCCTCCTTTCCCTGACACATTAGGGGAAAGTGTCTTCCACCAGAAAGCAGCTCTGTGGGCTCCAGCCCAATACATATGAAATGCTTTGAACACTTCAAAGTGATGCACAAATAAAAAAAATATTATTATTGTTACTAATGTTTTATACTTGTTCTGGCTTTGGATGTCTCCTGGCCCTGCCCGTTTGCATTGCAAATTCAGTGAATAAAGGTCTTTGAGTAGGCCTGGCTTCTGTCTGATGAAAGTGCGGAGACCTCTCGGCAGGTAGCCAAGTTTTGCTCCCAGCAAAATTACAGACAAAACCAGGGCTGTGAAATGAAAACTCAATGAATACACATTAAGAACACTCCAATTATCAAAAATATAATTATAATGTGTATATACAGAATAATCCAAATACTGAAGTAATCAAGATGTGAGTATTACAACAACCATCCCAGTAAATACATCACAAAAGTGCTCACTGACACAAAACAGTAAAGGGGGGGTGCACGCAGGCACCTCCTAAGAATTATATAACCTACAGGCAGCAGCACTCAATTACAAATATACAAGGGTGCACACTGGCACTACCATTCAATTAGGCAGCCATGGAACGGTTTACAAGGGATACCGTCCACAGCAAAAATATTTAAAGGGTGAAAATGTCCAATAACATCAAGCTGCAATTGAAGAAAAGAGGATGTGAAGAGCTGAAGGGGTCCAATGCCAAGTCAGCAAATTCAGCCACCTCATCAGCCACAGGACGGGATTTGCCAGCATACGTAGTATTAGCCCGTTTCGTGAACGGATCACTTCTTCAGCAGGCACATGTAGTTAGATCCCTGTGGAACAGTTTCGCATACTCTCTGAGGGCCAAGCTACACATGACGAATGACACTGGATTGAGTGGAGGGCAAGTGAACAGGGAGAAATACACTTGCCGTTCAAGTGTCATTCGTCATGTGTAGCTTGGCCCTCAGTGAAGCCGCCAATTAGTCACAGACGCTGGAGTTTTGCTCCCAAGCAATTAAACTTCGATCTTCTCACATCTTGCCTGGCAATGTTGATGAAGAATCGATTGTAATATCTAACACGTCATCTTAGCCATACTTTGTCTGGAGTTGTGCAAACCCTTATCTCAACTTACAGTAAGTCCTGATTTAAATTGTTATATGTTAGTTGGCATATTCTGGCCTTTTGGTAGCATTGCACTAGTATGTTTTAGTTTTTGATTGGTCCTGATGGACTTCTTTTAATTTTGCAAGTTAGTGTTTGTTATGAAATTATGTATCCACATATAGACTTGTTACACTCTTGCTGCATTTTATATATGCTATATTCTGGTCGCTTTTATCTCATTCCTCTCTGGTAGCTGACTGTAATAAATAAATAAAGAAAAAATATTATTGTTACTAATGTTTTATACTTTTTCTGGTTTTGGATGTCTCCTGGTCCTGCCAGTTTGCATTGTAAATTCAGTGAATAAAGGTCTTTGAGTAGGCCTGGCTTACTAAAAATAGCTGTACTTCTCTCCTTTTAAGTCCAGATTCCTCTAGGTCACATCAAGGATTATTGATATCTGTCAGTCTTTAAATACGTTGTGAGCAACAATTACACAACACGAATGATCAGTTTGTCATTTGGTAGGTATGTGGCATTCCATTTCCTAAATTGCCTATCAGAAATGACTCCATTAGAAAGAAATCACATTGCTTTAACAGGGTTCTGTTTCCAATTAATGCCTCGCGCACATTTAAATGCCTGTCTACTAAAGGCTCCCACTTCATATGATTTCCCAGCAGAAGACTGACATCTTATTCCCCAGCGTGCAAAATTCTGATGTTGATTTCTATTAAAGCCTGTGAGATGGACAGAATAATATTTGAAACAAGGCTGTTTGAAGTAAAATATAATTGGACTCATTTAAAGCCTTATTACAATGAAATCTGACTTCTTCCTCATAAACTCACTCACGGACACCCCTTGTGTCACCAGCTGCTCTTTAAAATTCTTGTCGATGTAAGCATAATCACAAGAGAAAGTTCTGACGTAGACAGAGATCCTATCAGGTGGAGGTCGCGTAATTATTTCTGCAAGCTCTATCAATGCCTTATTTAGATAAGCAGAGCATCCACTAGTTAATTTGTTAGAAAAGAATCTAGGAGGGCAAGCGTTTATCCGGCAGGTCAATGTAAAGATTAAGAGGAGAAAGTTTGGGAAAAAAGGTTTGAAAACTAGTTTTGAATGACATGCTTCAAACGGAGAAACCCGAAAGTCAGGCAGGTGGTTTCTGGTTTGTCCTTCTGTGAACAAATACAGTGTTTTGTTCTCTATTTTGGTCCCTATTATACAAAGAATGCTGAGAATGGCAGAAAGTATGTGATATGTAGAAATGTGGGATAGATAGGAAATTATTAAATTTGCACAGTATAATCTAGTCCCACCTCTGCAGCAGGACTTCCATACCGAAGATGTCTAGACGGGTTAGCTTTGCTTCCCTTTTTCTCTTAGAGGGAAACTACACGAGATGCCCAGGCATGTGTTGGGTCCTGCAGGATTCCCTGGGTAGTGTAGAACAGCCGCTCGATCTGATTCTCCAGTGGGGGAAGAACGATGGGAGGGATTCTCTCCTTTCAAAAAGCCTCTCTTTTCCATGGCGGCTTTTTTCAAGAGAGAGAGAGTCCGTGATACAATTCTCTGCCGGGGAGAAGTGTGTGTGTGTGTGTGGGGGGGTTATTTCGATCTTGCAAAAAGCCACCCTGGATTTCCTGCCTCCTCTTACGTCCTCCACCCCACCCCAGAGCTCCTGGAGGAAAACCCAAGCCAAGGCTTTTTGAAAGAGAGAGAGAGAGAGTCTCCCTCCCATTGCTCTTCCCCCAGTGGAGAATTGCCCGGTCTGCCTACCATTGGCAGGCAATTGCCAGACGGCATGCCTCCTCTTGCTGATCTCCAACAATTGGTAGGCAGAGAGGTAAATTTCTGGGAGTTTGGCAACCCCGAGAGTGAGAACCTTTTACTCTACCTTTTCTATCCAGTATGGAGTTCCTTCACAATAAGGGACTTCTGTTATTTTCTAAAGCAACAAGCATATGTGAACTTTATTCCATAAGCAGCATGATTCTTCAGCTGCAAAAAACTAAGCTCTAAGGGCCAAGCTACAAGTGACAAATGACACTTGAACAGCAAGTGTATTCCTCCCTGTTCACTTGCCCTCCACTCAATCCACTTGCCGTTCAAGTGTCATTCGTCACTTGTAGCTTGGCCCTAAGTTCTTCCACTGCACAAATCAAGCTTAGTAATATGTTTGCATCACAAGTCATGTCCCCCCAGATTCTCAGGCCCTAAACAATTCACAGTGCTTTGTTTGATCACGTATCTGGCCATTATGGGGAACTGGAGGTCAATATGAGCTTCCCATATCCCCATTTAGCATTTCCTTTTTCTGTCCAGAGGCCGAACTTGTAGTTCAGCTAACTGGCCTACTGGCCGAAGGGTGAGCTGGAAGAGGAGATAAATAGGTTCTTCTATACCACAGACAAAGAATGCATTTGACTAGACCATGCACATAATATTAAAATTATATTGTAAACAGAGCTGTCTCTTAGAAAGAAAAGACCATAAATATGAATGAGCAAAACACCTTGGAGGATTTCATTTATTTAATAATTGTGGTTTCCTCAACATTTCCTCAGATCTTCCTCCTGAGAAAGAACCTCCACATTCACTTTGAATTTTATTTTAGATAAAATCTGGTTGTAGCCAAGGGATGTGCTGAAAGCCCCCGAGAAGTTGCATGAGTGCTTGTGAAACCTTTTTTTGTCTTTTCTCAAAACTCCTCAAATGAATTGCCTGAGGAGAATCCTCCAAACTAGCTTTCATTATAACATTTTGTTGTCAAATCCATGTAAATGGAAATATAAATCCACCTGACTAGGGTGGGCTGGAGATCTAGACTTTGCGTATTTGGAAGTATGTACTGTTCAATCAATGCAACTTACTTCTGAGTAAGCATAGTTAATTTAGCACTAAAATGGAAAGGAATATAGAATAGAGTTCAGTATTATTATTTACAGTATCATCTGTTGTTCATTTGGGAACATACAAAGTTTTGAGTTACTCGACTATAATAGATGAAATATTCTGATTAACTGAGGGCCAAGCTACACATGACGAATGACACTTGAACGGCAAGTGTATTTCTCCCTGTTCACTTGCCCTCCACTCAATCCACTTGCTGTTCAAGTGTCATTCGTCATGTGTAGCTTGGCCCTGAGAATGTTGTGTGATTTCAGACTTCATAAGACGTTTCAATACTCTTTGTATATAATCGCAGTAACCTACTTATAAGAGTATGTAATTCTGGCAGTGGCTTTGCTGCCATTCAAGCTTGGTACAGTAGCTTAATGGACTTCTACCCTCATGCTGTTAAAACAATCCTAAAATTCGCTTAGAATATAGACATACTGCTGTTTTCTGCACAACAGCTGTCAGAAATTTGCATGCATGTGTGAGATGTGCTAAGATAACAAGAAATCCTTGAAACATTCCAGCTAGCTTTTCTCCATGGAAAGAAGTGCCATATTTACTTGAAAGACGGTGACCTTGATTGTATGATGGTGGCCCTCCCTAAACAAAGAGGTTATACATAAAAGCAGATGGCCCTGAATTTAAAATGACATGTCTTTTAAAAAGAACAGTATAAACAAAGTCTTTATGACATTGCACTCATCAGATCTCAGCAAGGCCGGATCAAGGGGGGCAGGGGGGTAGCCTGCCCCCAGCACCACCAAAGAGGAGGTACCGGGCGCGGCTGCCAGCCACCAGGAACGTGATGCAGCTTGCTGCATGGGAGACTGAGTGCAGGGTTGGGAGGCCCTTGCCTGCCCTGCCGATGGGGCAGCTGGCTTGCCGTATGCATAGGACCTCCCAGCCCTGCGCTCAGCCACCCTCACAGCAAGCCAGCTGCCCCAGCACACGCCTGCACCACTGCCACCAGCTCCATGGCACACCGGGCGCTTGGGCAGCTGGCTTGCTGCACAGCACAGGTGGCACAGGGCAGCGGGGCAGGCAAACCATATGGAGGGCCTCCTATCTCTGTGCTCAGCCGTCTGTGAGGCAAGCCGGCTGCCCCAGCGCACAGATGAGCCGCTGCCGCCACCACCAGCTCCGTGGTGCACTGGGTGCTTGGGCAGCCAGCTTGCTGCGTGGGTGGCACGTCCCCCGCCCCTGCGTGATGCAGCACCGGGAGTGCATGCCTGCTGCGCACGCATATGAAGACCGGAGCAAGGGTTGCACCGGGTGCTGGCAACCGTAGATCCCGCCCTGGATCTCAGAAGCTAAGTCTGGTTGGCCTTGGTTAGTAATTGGATGGGAGATATCCAATGGAGACCAAGGTTGCAGGGGCAGGAAATGGCAAACCACCTCAGTTAGTCTCTTGCCATGCAAACCCCACCAAGGGTTGCCATAAGTCAACTGTAACTTGAGGGCAGTGTTTCATTTCATCTAATGTGGTGGTGGAGAGGGCCCTCAAGTTACAGTTGACTTATGGCAACCCTTGTTGGGGTTTTCATGCCAAGAGACTAACAGTGGTGGTTTGCTATTGCCTGCCTCTGCAACCCTGGCCTTTGTTGGAGGTCTCCCATCCAATTACTAACCAAGGCCAACCCTACTTAGCTTCTGAGATCTGACGAGACAAGGCTCACCTGAGCTATCCAGGTCAGGTTTTCAACTAATATACATAAACTATAAAGGCTACAGAAAAGGCAATAACTTTAATTTTTGCTCATCTTTGTATTGTAACTGTTCAGTATCAGATCATCCTGTTCCAGATTTTAGAAGGGAAGAGGCCAACTATTTTAAACACTCTTCTCCCCAAGAGTCAAACTACTAGGCAAATGTTCAGATAAATTGACTACCAGGCAGTGGAATACTAAGCAGCATTATACACTTCTAAATCCATTGAAACAAAAGGGTGTAATTCTTCTTAGGACTGCCCTTCCCAGTTCACAATGCTTTCTGTAGGCTAGGAAGTCACACTTTTTATCATCAATCCAGCAAGACATTTAAAATAAACCACTTGCCTTATCCTTCCCTATCTAAAATGCCCCCAAACTCATAACGGCTATAGCTAATGCTAAACTGCTGTAAACTCCCTGGTTTTTTTCCGGGTGGGGTGGGAGGTGGGGTAGAGCTGAAGTACTAGGCAACTCTGGCCCAAAGCACAGGGGAAGGAGCAAACATTGGTGTGGAATACTATTCTGAGCCAGAAACACGGGTCAGTATAGCTTCCTACCATTTGCCAGGTAAGGAAATACGTTCTCTAAAGCCAGCGACTCCACCTGTCTGTTCCTCTCTCCTCTCGAAACTCAAAGCACCTTGAAAGGTATCATTTGCAGATGCAATGAGTTGGTACACTTTCTCCAAAGCGCTCCCCGTCTCCCTGTGTGTGCAGTGAATCACCTCTCATATTCAGTGGATCTGTATCCCCAAGTGGAAGACCGTCCCTCCTTTAGAGAAAGCCCCAAAATGTGAAAAATATCACCTTCCTTTTGAGTAGATACAATGGCTCTTTATAAATAACGCTTCATTTTCTATTTTTTTTAATGAAAGGCCCCTCAAAAAGCTTAGAGCTTTTGGAACACTGACCAATCCATTTCAACAGAAAGAGCCAGATATTTAAAATTACCCATCCTCTCCTTTCGCTATTGACCGGCACATCTTTTATCCACCCTAGAGTGCTAACGTACACTCTTTATGATGGGATCCAGCCAAGTGGCAAGGTTTTGAAATAATTCTTCTTTTTCTGTATCCCTTCTCTTTTAGAGTTTGTCCTTGGAATGGAGACCATCTTTCTAATCGAGGATTCAATTATAGCCATTTAGTGACAATCGAAGAACTCTTGTTTAATTTACGGCGGTTTTAAAGTGGAATCTGTACAAGGGTTCTAAAGTTTGAAAATACTGATGGAGAGACACTCATAGGGAGGCTTATATAGTGTCAATTTATTCTCAAGGAGAAATGAAAGGAATAAGAGCTCTCAGCATAATTAAAATCAAATGAACAGTTCCACCCTAGAATATCTACAATTCCCTCATTTTCTGGCAGTTGGATCCTGAAACAACCCCCTGCTTGTTTTTTTCCTGTGACTGTGTTTGCATGCAATAACACGGTAATTCAAATCAATACAAACAACCATTTTACCTCACATCTGTGAGGCAGTATTGTACAGGCTTGAAAGTTCTGAGCAGATCGATATATATACATATATATAAGTAGGTTAGGCTGAGGGTGTGTGACTGGCCCAAGGTTACCCAGCAAGCTTTTGTGGTGGAGTGGGGGATCTAACATGAGTCCCCCAGATCCTAGACTGACATTCAACTACTATGCCATGCTGGCAAATAACGAAGGGCATTTTACTTGCCTCATATCTGAAGAAGCGGTCTCTGACTTTCGAAAATTCACATCCTGAAAATTTTGTTGGTCTCTAAGGTGCCACTGCATTCCAGTCTTGAGAGGGAGGTATGGACAAAGAGAGCATATAGCACCAGTATTTTTCCTCCTCCCCACATCTGACAGGTAAGAATAGAAAGCTGTTCTTTGTAAAAACTGAGTTGCTACTGATTTCAACTTGCATTACAAAGTTTTTTCCAAACTTAGTGGCCAAGGAATTTAAGATCAGAATTTAAGTTTGATCTTATGCATGTTTAGTCAGAAGTTCCGCTTGGTTTTTTGATGCTTACTCCTATGCAACTGTGAATTGGATCGCAGCCTTGAATGTATGGAACTGTCTTATCCTTTATGATTCATGATGAGCCTCGGTATGTGTTCCGATCTCTAAGTGGGATCAGGATCTCTCTTGGAACTAAAACTGATCTCCAGATGACAGAGATCAGTTCCCCTGGAGAAAATGGCTGCTTTAGAGTGTAGACTCTTTGGAATTATACCCTGCTGAGGGTCCCTCCCCTCTCCAAACCCTGCCCTCCTCAGGTGTGCCTGAGCCCCATCCATGCCAATTTTAGTGATCCTTTTGTTCTGAACCAATGTATCCTGCTGTAACTTGATGTCATTTTACCAATGCCATAACTATTTCACAGGCTCTCACAGGTGTTTATCTAATGAACTGCAGCAGCTTCCAGTGTTTCTGACCTTGTATGCTACTCCCTCTCAGACTTTGCTATGTCTTGCTTTCTAGTGACTCAACCTGATATTGCAAATATGTGAAACGTTCTCACACAAGAAAAGCGCCAAAACCTTGTTTATGATTGGGAGGGGGGGAAAGAGCAGACTTGAATGTTAAAAGAGAAGTCTCCCTCACATGATGTCGTTCCTATCAAAATGTCAGGCTATGGATGACAGGATATGGTAGACAGCTCCCTGGACCATTGCAGCAAGACACAAGTTCTTGGTTAAATGGTTTTTTATTCAGAAATCAGATCATTTCCATATATATGTCCATAGGACTACTCAGGGCCAAGCTACACATGATGAATGACACTTGAATGGCAAGTGGATTGAGTGGAGGGCAAGTGAACAGGGAGAAATACACTTGCCATTCAAGTGTCATTCGTCATGTGTAGCTTGGCCCTCTGAAGCAAGGTAAGCATCTAAGCAGCAAGAGTGCCACAGAAACACTGGAAGCTGCTGCAGTTCATTAGATAAACACCTGTGAGAGCCTGTGAAAGAAATAGTTATGACACTGGTAAAATGACATCGAGTTACAGCAGGATTCTTTGGTTCAGAACAAAAGGATCACTAAAGTTTGCATGGATGGGGCTCAGACATAACACCAGGCTCCACCCCCAAATCTCAGGGCCAAGCTACAAGTGATGAATGACACTTGAACGGCAAGTGGATTGAGTGGAGGGCAAGTGAACAGGGAGAAATACACTTGCCGTTCAAGTGTCATTCGTCACTTGTAGCTTGGCCCTCAGAAATTTACCAACCTGGATTGAGCAACAGTAAAGGGGTACTACAAAGTTGTAAATGGATGGGGCCACACAAGCTGCCTGTTTGCCCCACCACCAAGCCTGCTGCCTATATTGCCAACTCCAAGTGCTGAGAGTAGTGTATCCACTCACCCAAAGCAACCAAGAGAGCAAGTCAGTTAGAGAATGAAAAGGAGAGGCAGAGAGGTTTGTGTACAAGCGATTCTACAGATTTTGATTGCTCCGTGCTGCAGGTTTATTTGGTGTGTGGTTTGGCTCACTTTCTTGAGAGATCAGCTACTTGGCCTTACATGTGAATACTCTCACATGTGGGGTGGCTCCCATGAGACTTTCTTAAGATCTGCTGAGCAGGAGTTTTCAGTTTTCTTGTATGGATACTCCAATTATCTTTTCAGTTGGAGGTTCTTAGACACTTGACCTGTTGATAAAGTGGACTCTTTTTAGTTTTTGGAATGGGTTCTAAATGTTCAGTGTTAATTCCTTAGAACTTACTGCATAGGTGTATGTTATATATGATAGCAAACAAGCATATTCAGTTTGCACTTGCAGCCAAAAGGTAAGATCTAAGGTGGTATTGAATGAGGCTGTTTCGTGATTCCTGTGATAGTGTGGTATACTGTACTGTTTTCATTAATTTTAATTAACCTTTTCAAACTGTGATACTGGGTTTAACTGTTTATTAGTTGATGTTTGGAAAATTTGTGATGGCCTAGTGCTATAGACAAACCCTTTTGGTACTTTGGTACTTAGCATATTAAGTTGTTCTCACTTTTGGTCCTTGCTTTGTACTTGTAGCAGAATAGGAATATGGCTCCTGGTAGTTTAATCTGTGTTGGTCTATTATGTATGTGTTCGTTGTTTGATGAGACATGTATGCACACAGAATAAGTTGTGCTAGTTCTTAGTGCTTTCGGATGGTTTCACCTAGGGCTGCCAACCTCCAGGTAGAGCCTGGAGTTCTCCCAGAATCACAGAGATCAGTTCCCCTAGAGAAAATGGCAGCTTTAGAGGATCACCGAGTGTAGGAGAAAGACCTAGAATGATATCACACCCCCTCTGATTTCTCCCTCCAAACTCTGGTCTCCCCATTCTACCCTCAGCTAGAGTTCGCAGTTGCCTGCCGGTGTTGAGCATACTCCCAGTGGTTTGCTCCACTGCGATCAGCGGGAGTTGGCAAACTACCCAGCGATTGCCCACCACCAGCAGGCAACACGGGTAAGTACACAACAGGCAGGCTCCCAGCAGGGTGTGGCAATGTCACTTCCTGAAGTGATATCATCACGCCAGCTGTGGGAGAGCTCCCACACTTTGCAGGGGCCAGTTTTGCCTCCCAGTGGGCTGAACTGGCCCTGCATGAAGTGCGGGAGCATCCCCACCACAATGGCATCATTTCTGGAAAGGACGTCATCACGTCAGCCTCAGGAGCCTGCAAAATCATCAACAACCGGCCCACCCTGCCCCTGGAGGGAATAGGGACCTGGCAACGCTACCCCGAGCTCTGCCTCAGGAACATGGTTTTGACTCCATGGGCCATGGCTGAAGGCTCCACCCTTTGCCATGACTGTGTGTTCCAAGAGGTTGTACCCCTAATCCCTAGAAAAAATCTGCATCTCGGTATTTGATTGTTTCAGCCTGTAATGATGAGAGGAGGCAGAGTTCCATGTTTGTACATGTATTTGCTGGGAGCTGTTTAGACAGAACAGAGATGGATTACTTTTTTTTGGCAAGGAGATTGCACTACAAATCCTCTGTGGAATATTACTACCCCTCTAAAAATGTGAATGATAACAATTCTAGCATTTCCTGTGTTCAAATCCCTTTTAATTTAAATAGAGTTTTTCCCTCTGCTTCTTCCTCTGGGATTTTTATGTAATGTTATTTCCATAATCAATCCTGTACAGAGATGTTTAAATCACTGCCTGAGCATGCACACTCACTCACACGCTCACACCAGACACACACTTTTTTTTTTGTATTGTCGAAGGCTTTCACGGCCGGAGAACGATGGTTGTTGTGGGTTTTCCGGGCTGTATTGCCGTGGTCTTGGCATTGTAGTTCCTGACATTTCGCCAGCACCTGTGGCTGGCATCTTCAGAGGTGTAGCACCAAAAGACAGAGATCTCTCAGTGTCACAGTGTGGAGAAGATGTAGGTCATTTGTATCTACTCAGGAGGGGTGGGGTTGAGCTGAGTCATCCTGTAAGAGTTTCCCAGGGTGTGGAATGCTAATGGCGGGAGGCTTCACTGTATCCTGAGGAGGTTCTTTTGCATATGGATTGGTACTTGATGTGCTAATCTTCTCTGCAGGGCTATTGTCGGGGATATAATGTTTTGTTAGCCTGGTGTTTTTTTTAAGAATGAACAGAGCATGGTTTCCAGTTCGGAAAAACACTAGGCATAACCCTGCTTGGGATTGTACTGAAAGCTGTGTTATGACTAGACATGGGTACGAACGCCATTACGAACAGAAAAAAAACCACGAACAACCCATTTGTCTGTTCGCGAACAAGCCGTTCATGAGGCCTCATTCTAAATGAATGAGTGGTCATTGCAAGCCTCGTTTGTTGCCTTTGTCAGCCGTTAGTCAAGCCAGTCAGTCTGGCACCTGCAAACAATTCCCTTGGCAACCAGAGGCAGGGGCTGAACTCTGTCTGAACTCCTTCTGGCTTTCCTTCTGGCTTTAACCCCTCAAGTATTTGCCATGAGCCACTGCTGTTTTTGCTACTGTGAAGAGAAAATGACAGCCAATGGGGAGACCTGTGGATCATGCCTTTTCCAGGGTGCAATCTCTCTGAACTTGGGGGGTCTTTGGAAGACAGTGAGGACTATGTCCACCTGAAATTTTGGTGGGTATTAGACATTGGGAAGGTCAGTTGGTAACCCCTCAAACTAGCTGCCAGCAGACACTGCTGTTTTTGCCAGGACAGGGCCCTTTAAACTATCAGCTGGCAGGTGGCAGAGGGGAATCTCCCCCTGCCGCCTGCCAGCAGATAGTTTAAAGGGATCTTTAAAGAGCCAGGTAAGTGGGTTTGAGGGGAGGGGGGCTAAGTGAGGGGGCTTGGGGTGGGGGTGGTTCTGGCCCCCACGAAGAACAAACAATGAACATGTTCAGGAACAGTTCATGATTGTCCATGTTCGTTGTTCGTTATTGGTGGATGGCAACGAACGGTGAACAGGGTGTTCGTTTTTGTTCCATTCATGCCCATGTCTAGTTATGACATATTTTTAACAGTCAATAACTACACACAAAACACAAATAGTAGTGTAAGAAAACATCAGGAAACACATGCTCCTTTGCTTTTTTCCTTCACTGAGGGCCAAACTACACATGACGAATGACACTTGAACGGCAAGTGTATTTCTCCATGTTCACTTGCCCTCCACTCAATCCACTTGCCGTTCAAGTGTCATTCGTCATGTGTAGCTTGGCCCTGAGCAGTGAAGGAATTCCTGAATGGGCTCAGAAATCCTTGGGCTGATTCAGTAATCCCAAATCTTTCCAAATCGTGCCTGATTCAGGTTAAAAAGCTGAGTCAGAACCCCAAACCGCACATTTCTAATTAGGTCTATCAGCATTCATTTAATTGTTAATGATTATAGCTGAGCTTGGCTGTGGTATCAAGACTGCCTCGAATTAAAGGGAGATCCAGGCTGCTTGAGACAGCAGTGGATTGATTCCAGTTTTTTTTTTTTAAAGTTTTATTGAGATCATTCACATACAATAGTTAAAAGATACATAGGAAAAAGAAACTTTACTATATTAACTATATACATAGTTAATATAATATAAACTTTACTGTATTAACTATATACATAGAACCCAATTTTCTAATACTGATGATGTTAAATGTTGTTTCTTTTATTTTCCTAAAGTTTAATTGTATTGATTTTAGCATTGTGATACCTTCACATTTGTTTGGTTTTATGAGTTGAGAATTATTTGATTATTTGATTTAACTAGTTTGGAGTTTGTACTTCATGTTTGGTGACAAATTCAAAAAAGGTAACCATTTGTTATAGAATATTGTTATTTTACGATATATGTTAGATTGTCTGCTATTTTTTCCATGAGAAAATGGTCCCATACTTCTGAGAACCATTGGTCTATTGTTGGAGGTGTTTGTTTATTCCAACGTGAGGCAATCCCTGTTTTTGCTGCTACTAACAAACTGGCTATGAGATTGTGTCTTATCATAGGGATATTGAGTTTTTGCCATTGATCCAGGAAATTAGTTGTGGTGAAAGTGGAATTTTGAAGTCAGTTATGATATCTATGTGTTGTAGGCTAGCACCTCCTGCCAAAATTTGTTTATTATTGGCCATTGCCACCAGTAATGTTCATATGTTCCATTTTCTCCACATTTTCTCCAGCACAAGGGAGAGAATTCCAGCTTTGAATCTTCTTTCAATTTAAAAAGTCCCTGCAAATGGCAAATACACTTATACCCTGGAAGATGGGGTTGGTCTTTAGGGTGCTACTGGACTTTGAATTTCAATTTCATTCCTCTGCATCTGTGAGCCAGGCTTTTAATCTCCCAGAATCTTTCATGAGATAACATCTTTTGTAACTCCAGAAAAGCAATTACTGTCCTATGTATGACTATAGGAATAATAATAATCATTTGAAAGCCAATGTGGGTATTCTTTCTTTATCAGGTCTCCTGTAGGTTATATTTCCGTGTCCCTTGTCCTGTTGATTCTGCAAAGGGAGCTCAAATTGAGGGAACCAATGAATGTTGGGTAATTTACCATGTTGCTTATCAATACACACCTGCCTGAATCTTGCCACTCTTGTGCTAGAATGGCTTTTAGCTCATTTGGTGTCTGGGAACATGTTATTTAAACTGTCTGTTAGCCTCCAAGCTAATAATTAACTGCAGTCACAACTCAACTAATTAAGGCCACTTTTAGTCAGCATGATACTTTTGCAATATGGGTGGTATTGTGTGTTCCAGGAAGTACACGAGTGGGAACTCGATGGTATCACCTTCAAACAAGTTTAATCTCCCTAAAAGAAAAGAGACATTGATGAGAAAAATGGAAGTTCCGATATTTAAACATTGAAAAACTTCAATGTTAAAATGCCTAATTATGGAATTCGGAAAGTAGGCCAGGGTCATTCGATGTTGTCCTTTTCTTACTTCCTACAGAATGTCTCAAAGAGGAAATTAAAACTGTGTACAGGGCATAAATTACAATTTACATGGGGTAAAGGTAAAGGAAGTCCCCTGTGCAAGCACTGAGTCATTACTGGCCCATGGGGGGACGTCACATCACAACATTTTCTTGGCAGACTTTTTACAGGGTGGTTTGCCATTGCCTTCCCCAGTCATCTACACTTTACCCCCAGGAAACTGGGTACTCATTTTACCGACCTCGGAAGAATGGAAGGCTGAGTCAACCTTGAGCTGACTACCTGAACCCAGCTTCCACCAGGATTGAACTCAGGTTGTGAGCAGAGCTTGGGCTGCAGTACTGCCGCTTACCACTCTGCTCCACAGGCTCTTACATGGGGAACAAGTTAAAAATAATCCATAATGTTTTATGGTGTATTTCTACTTGTAAAACGACTTCAGATCTTGTGGTTTAAAGAGCTACAGAGATGTTTTATGATGCCAGGAAATAACAAGGTAGATCCCCCTGAAGTCTTGGAAGTCTACCCCATAGTGAAATTGTCTTGATGGTCTCGGGTACTGGAAGGGGCTTGCTTCTTATCTACTCCACAGCCCCCGACCCACAAACCATTTTCTCTATGACACTGGATTCCAAAATGGTGCTTCAGCAAAAACAACCATTGAATTATTGAAGTTTTGAAATACAGTCCCATTAAGAAGCTAGTGATGATGAGTAAGACTCCCAAACCCTCAAGGCTATTGTTACCAGGTCCCCTTACTCTCCCAGAGTGAGGGGGGACCTGGCACTTTCCAAGGATGTCTTCATTACGCCCACACCAAGTGTTTGTGTGTGTGACTACTAGGCATGATGAGGTCACTTCTAAATCAGCCCTTGTGAAGTGTGGGAGCATGCCCACTGTTGGCTACGATGACGTCACTTAAGGAAGTGACGTCATCGTGCCTGGTGAAAGCGTACCCACTGCGCATTGGCCCGGGAGGTTTTTTGTCTCCCAGGCCTGTTCCCCATGCCCACCCACCCCGCCAGCGAGATGAGTGGCAGAAGATGGGCAGAGACTGGGACCGAGTGCCCTGGCAGCCCTACAAAAGGCCCATTTCCTCTATGGGCCTGTATTTAAAGAGTGCGATTGCTGTTTCTGAGGCAGAAAATAACAAAATGGCCAACGTCTCCAATTCAGCCCAGTAGATAAACTGAGATAAAGGGCAGGAGGGGTCTTGTTTCGCATCTTCACTCCCAATCACTGCCCCATGGGGCAGTTTTCCTGTCCAGCAGAATTTCAGAGCTTCTGGGTTTAAAAAGCCACATTCATTTTTCTGGGAGAGAAAATGGAAAGGTGACTTTTTAAATATCAAATTTCTCAAACTCAGACAGACAAAGAAACTGCCATATAAAGCTTGGATTGTACAAGCCTGGTCCAAAAACAAGTTTCCCTATTCCAGGCTTCTCCAAAAAGAATGTATCTCGAATATGTATCAACAAATCCCCCACCCTCATTTTTAGGAATGCTATGGGACCGAGTGCCATAGGAAATTTGTGATAATGCGTGAGAGATGTGGAGTCATTTGTCAAAGGAAAGCACATCCCACTGATTAAGCTCAAAACCCTGATTGTGGTTAAGGTGAATCTCTGTATTTTTTGGACAACCTAATAAGTTTCCAATGCTTTTGAAAATGGTTTGAAGTTGTTGCTATAGCTTTCTGTTTGATCTGTCTTCTGTAAAAACAGAATTCTGATGCTGGAGTTATTTTTCCTTCTTTACAAGTCAGGTATTTATATGTATAGGTTCTTGGGTTTGTTTCATATGCCTCTTGGCTTTCCTTTTGATGTGATTTATATTTTTACAATGCATTCCTTAGGCCATTGGCCTGAAAAGCCGATAAAATATTGGAATGGTTAAAATTTAAAGAAACCAAAGGAGTCCAAAAAAACCCAACAACACTGAGATATCTAAAAGTTTCTGACAAGGTGTATGTATTAGCTTATATTAGCTTCTGTTGAAACATTTGATCAGAGAATAAGAGAGAGATTGCAATATAGTCCAGAATTTTACAGGTATTTTTTATCCATGCCAATAGCAAATTATCCTTGTTTGAGTATATACTGATAGAAAATGTAACAAAAAAAGGTTGGTACTGGCTGGAAGAATGACTAAAATTAACTATTTGGTTTATGGTATACATGAGGCCACATTCAAACATAAGGCTGTGTAGAATATATGAGTTGCCTGAAAGAACTGGCAAGAGGGCCGGGGATGTGCGAGGCGGGGATACAACTATGGCTGGGGATGTGGGTGGGAATGCGACATCACTTCCAAGCAAAATCTGCAAGTGTCAAAGGGTAGTGTTAGCAATCGTTAGAAACCATAGAGTTTCTGGTGATTCTTAGAGCTACCTTTTGTCAATTCTGGTTTTTACTCAGAAGGGATGTGGCAATGTTGGTGACATTGCTGGTGTTTTCTTCCTCCCGCTGCTGCTCTGCTTGCAAGAGGCCTTGCAAACCTAGTAGAATCCTACTGAGAAATGTTGAAACTGATGTGGTTATCCTTAAAATTTTATCATAACACTCACCTAAAAATATCAACTTCGATTTTAAAAAATGTACTAATCTTATCTGACTATCATATTTTTCCCCATTCTTCTAAGAGACAGTGACTGGTCAAGGTCATCCACTGAGTTTCAGTGATGGGGTGGGAATTTGAATCTAAGGGCCAAGCTACACATGACGAATGACACTTGAACGGCAAGTGGATTGAGTGGAGGGCAAGTGAACAGGGAGAAATACACTTGCCGTTCAAGTGTCATTCGTCATGTGTAGCTTGGCCCTAAGTCTCTCAGACACTGTCTACTATTCCTAACCATTCTTTGACATCTCTCAAAGTTCCACAGCTGTTTTTTTTGTTTGATTGATTGTTAAGCAACCAGTTACAGGTTCAGTGCAGAATAATCCTGAGAAATTCTACAGTCTAATCTATTTTCTCTGAGCTTTTATCACAAAAGTTTTGCTGAGAAGGAAATCCCCAATTCATTTCAAATTTAATTTTAGACACAATTTTGGTTATTACTTTTATCCACTGTAAAATATTACGTTAACAAGGTTTCTGTAAAGGTCTAGTTTATATCTCTATCACTACTAATGTGGATTTAAGTTTCAGGGATTAATTAGGTTGAAAATTGTGTTGTGTGTAAACATGATTAGAGGAAAATTCATATCCAGTGAAATCAAAATAGTGTAGCATGAATGTAGTCTATTATTTTGGAATGAATTTTGGTTTGAGATCCTTCATATTGTCTTTCTCATTTACATTCCTTCTTTATTTAAGGGAAATATTAGACAGAAAATTAAGCGTTATGGATATGTCCAGGAACAGTTGCTAGACTTGACCAAAATTTTGACCTTATCATCCTTTTAGAATTCTTTGAATAGACAGCAAACATCTCTATATTGATGACTTGTTTAGAAGTTTACAAATAGCGTCCCCCTGACATTCAGCTCCAGTGACCCTCCATTTCTTTGCTATCTTCATGACTTAGAATCTCAGTGGATGTTTCCTCAATTAGTGACGCTTGTTTAAGAGAGAATTCTGTGATAACTCACGTTCTGTCCTAAGAACAGAAAGAACTGACACAATATACCTGTTGTGTAAACATGAAATAGTTTTTCAGTGCATGATTGTGCAAGCTTGTGGGTCTTAAAATGGAGTCCATGAAGTGTTGTAAACTTAACTAGATTTGATGATATTGGATGCAGTACAGATTTCAAGGGTTTATTGGACTGAAAAGCCAGAAATGTTGCTTCTCCCTTTGAAAATATAAAAGATAAGCAATTCCATTGCTTCTACTCCCACACTAATTGGAACACAGGGGGGCTGCTCTGAGGCAGAGGACATAAGTAAAGAAAACTGTAGTGTTCCTTAAACTAGAGATTAATTTTAGATAGTACACTTAGTAAAGAATCAATAGAAGCCAAATTGGATAATATCTAGTAGTCATCAAGCATAACCCCCTACATAAATCCCCACCGATAAATGTTACAAGGTTATCATCCTTCAAATCTAGGAGTCATCTCTTGAATGTCTGTATTCAGTTTCCCCAGAAATAGACACAAAATGCAGACGGCCATGTTGATTCATTTAAAAAAAGTAGTAATATATTGTATTGTCGAAGGCTTTCATGGCTGGAGAATGATGGTTGTTGTGGATTTTCCGGGCTGTATAGCCGTGGTCTTGTCGTCAGGAACTACAATGCCAAGACCACGGCTATACAGCCCGGAAAATCCACAACAACCATAATAATATATTGTTTTAAAATGTTCTTTGTTAGCTTTAATTTCTTTAATAGCACTGATTCCTCTGGTAGTCAAAAAGGTGTTACCGAGAATTTGATAGCCTGCAGCTGCTCTTCAGGAATACGTAACTTTTAAACAAAAATTTTGGAGAGCTTCAGTTCTGGTTTATTTTGATACAAGTAATTCCTCATAACATTTCTTAACCTGTTTTACTATGATTTGGATCCTAGATAGTCTCTGTCTTGGTGCAGTTCATTGGTGTACAAGCAATAGGTGAGCAAGCAATAGGATCCATGTAGAGCTGCCAACCTTTAGGGGGGCCTAGAGATCACCTAGAATTACAATTGATCTCCAGCCTACAGGAATCAGCTCCCTTGGAGAAAATGTCTGCTCTGGAAAGTAGACTCCGTGGCATTATACCCTGCTGAGGTTCCTTCCCTCCCCAAAACCTGCCCGTTCCAGGCTCCACCCCCAAATCTCCAGGAATGTCTCAACCTGTAGTTGGCAAACCTAGATCCAAGCCATTAAAGTTTAGTTAAAATAAATTTCTTATTTTTGTATTGATACACAAGTATTTTAAGTTTTTCATTCTTTCTTCCTAAGTCTACCAAGGAGCTTTGATTGTGATACGTTATTACCAAAGTTAGCTGAGGGCAGAAAGGCAGGGTAAAAATACAGTAAATATGTGAATAAATAAATAACAAACAATTGGCTGGAGCAAAGCTTTCTAGTTGCTTCATAATAGTTTCTGTGAGAGTGTATTAGAATGATTTTTTATAGCAAATGGTATCTCAGCTGAAACAGACTTTGATAATACAGACAGTAGCTCTTGTGTGCAGTTGAGCTTGGCAGAAATTCCAAATGCCGCATTCTGAAAGCCTTTCCTGACAGACCCATGATAGTTTGTAGGTCAGATTCAGTTCAGCCAAGTTACGAAGTCACAATCTTTTAATATCAAATGTTATGTAAAAATAAAGCTGATAGATATAAACCCAGAGCCTCATGCCAATGCTTAATGCTGTTTTATGCCTCAACAAATTCCTTCAGTATTTTTAGGCTTAACGGACCAGGGATGGCTCCCCAGACTCCCCCAGATGCAGCCTTGGCTGCACTGCTTTTTGAGCCTTGTCAGAGCAGAAAAGTGCCCCCGACACTGCCAGCCACAAGCCCCCCCCCCAAGGGTTCTAACTCACCCAAGGTGGACCACCAGGTGACTGGGGCCATTTCCACACATCTTACCTTCTGCCAGAACATCACGGAAGACAGCATCCTCACATGTGAAATCGTGCCAGAAAGATGCTATCATCCAGGATTTTTGCACGAAATCACGTCTTCCTGGCACAATTTTGCATGAGAAGACGCTGTCTTCCCGGTGTTCTGGCAGAAGGTAAGATGTGTGGAAATGGCCTGGGAGTGCTGAGCAGGCCACAATCAGCAGGGGCTGCCAGATGGAGAAGAAAGACAGGGGGGGAGGAGTAGGAAAGCACAGCCTACCAAGTAGCCAACATGATTTCCCCAGGTGATCTTGGCAGCCATTTTGGGTTGCCTACGCAACTCAGCTTGTGTAATCTAAAATGGAAGATGAGGATGGGGTAGGTGAGAAGGAGGAAACTAAGAAAGAAAAATATAGCAATAAGGGATAACTGGGACTGTAAATGGGGAAAAACAGAAAAGCTGCAATGGGGAAAGAAGGAAGAGGGGGAAGGAAAGTGGCAGATGAGGGGATAAGAAAGGTAGGTGGTAGGAAGGGAAGAAACCAGGAAAAGGAGCTAAGCTATAATAGGGAGAGAATGATGGAGAATGTATGTAGTTTGGGGGATATGTGATCAGCTAGGGAGATGAGGTTCCCATCAAGAGTTCTTCAGGTCACCCACTTGTGATTAGAGATGGGCACAAACCGAAATGCAAACCAAAATTAAGCATGAACCAGGCTGGTTCGTGGTTCACAAACCACGGTTCATCAGATCCCATTTCTGACAAACTGCCACGAAATTTAGGCTGGTTTGTTTGGTTTGGGGTTTTTTGGTTCATCACTGCAGACAGCCTGGTGCCAATCAGTTTCCTAGGCAACCGGGGATGGACTTCCTGCAGATGTTCTTCTGACCCGGAAATGACCTTCTGCTGACTTGGAAGTGATGATTTTCTGACCTGGATGTGACGTTTTCACGAACCAAACAAATCGGTTCGCGAACCAAGGGCAGGTTCGTGAAAGTTCGTGGTTCGTGAAACTTGACAAACCACGAACCACATGGTTTGGGTTTTTTCCAGTTCATGCCCATCTCTACTTGTGATATAGATATAGATAGCCAGTGTGATACAGTGGTTAGAATGTCAGATTAGGATTGGAGAGAACAAGGTTCAGATCCTCACACTGCCCTAGAAGCTTGCTGGCTGACCTTAGCCTAATCACACAATTTCAGCCTAACTTGCCGCACAGGGTTGTTGTGGGGATAAAATGGAAGAGAAGAGAATGTTGCAAGCTGCCTTGGGTCTCCGTTGGGGAGAAAAGTGTGGCATTAATCAATTAAACAATTAATTGGTGGAAGAAAGCTATTGTTGCAAATGAGATATATCAAGTAAGCGTGCCTTTCCTCCATCTGTGTGGTAGATCTCCAGAAACTGAGCTGCCTAGGCCTTTTAATCAAAAGGCCTCTGAACTTTTATATCTTTACTGTATGAAGTTACACATCTATTGAGGAAACACACACCAAGCCTGAAGAGTAAGGCTTTCCAGCAGCTCTTTCAATCATAGACACTGCCTCCAGCTTACATGTAAGTCTCATAAGGTTGCAATTAAAATACGTCAAAAAACCCAGAGCTCCTCTTCATCAGTGTGTGCTGGGCAACTTGTCCTCTGCTGAGGGTTGTTTGAATTTTGAGCCATTTAAGCCCTGCTGGGGTGGGAAACCGGGAATTTCACAGCTAGTCAGCCTCACCACTCTAGATATAGTGGTTGACAGGGTGCCAGTTAAAACATCTTTCCCAAACCGTTGACAAGTATCTAAAGGGAAAGAGCCAACTGTTTCAAATAAATGAAGATGACTGGGGATTTTTTTCCCTCCAGAGGTGGCACATCAATCAACCAGACTATATGTGGCATTGACTGGAATATTGCTTTGGGGGGACCTGCAGTTATTCCAACTTTGGTGATAAGAGCTGCCACTCACATTGCCATTGATGAGTCAGAAATGCAGGCAATGTTCATGTTAAAGGTAAGAGGGAACATATCTGCCACTATTTTGTACAGTGAGAAAGGAAAAAAACTGGATGTGTGGCATCCCTTGAGCATGCCAAGGGAATGTACAGGTAAAGAAAAGTCACCGGAATAAATGGAATTAATGAGAAATTCTTGTGTTTCTCTCCAGTCCTGTAACCATGCAAGGTGTCATATGGGTGCTCTGAGGGGAAGTATAATGATTGCCGCAGTCCCAGAATCCCCAAATGTAAGAACCTGGGCACACAGACGCAGGGCTTTTTTTCAGCTGGGCCGTGGTGGAATGGAGTTCCAGAACCTCTTGAAAATGGTCACATGGCTGGTGGCCACGCCTCCTGATCTCCAGACAGAGGGGAGTTTAGATTGCCCTCTGCACCGCCGAGTGGCGTGGAGGGCAATCTAAACTCCCCTCTGTCTGGAGATCGGGGGCAGGGGGCCACCAGCCATGTGACCATTTTCTCCAAGGGCAACCCACTGAGTTCCACCGCCTCTTTTCCCAGAAAAAAAGCCCTGCACAGACGGATTATGTCACTAGATGGAACCTGGTGATGTCACATTGAATAGCAGAATTCATGATGTCTTTTCCACACACTCTTAATACCTGTTAATGTACATAGCCACAGTCATGAGGTTTTAAATAGACAGAGAATCTATTCCTTAAACCTTAAAGCCAAATCATTGTCCCATCCCTGAGCTTTGTGTGCAGGAGCTGACACAAGCATACATGGACACAAATATTAGGAGAATTATGACTGGGATTGCTGGCAAGCATCCTGCCAGCAATTTCCTTTGCCCACCACCACTCAGAGCAGCAACAAGAGGGGGAAAAAATTAAGTATTTACCATACAATTTCCGATGATTTCTAGAGCTCTGTCGGTGAACAAAAAGGAAGTTTGTCTGAGTAGATACAGAGCCAATTATATTGTAATGGGAACAGAGAGAGCAAATAAGCAGAGCAGCTTGAACTGGACATACACACTCACACAGAGATAGACACACACAGTTTCTGGAGGTCAAGGTGTGCTATGGTTGTTGTGGGTTTTCCGGGCTGTATTGCCGTGGTCTTGGCATTGTAGTTCCTGACGTTTCGCCAGCAGCTGTGGCTGGCATCTTCAGAGGTGTAGCACCAAAAGACAGAAAGATCTCTGTCTTTTGGTGCTACACCTCTGAATATGCCAGCCACAGCTGCTGGCGAAACGTCAGGAACTACAATGCCAAGACCACGGCAATACAGCCCGGAAAACCCACAACAACCATCGTTCTCCGGCCATGAAAGCCTTCGACAATACGTCAAGGTGTGCCTTCAAATTTGTCAGAAAATTTATGAATATCTCTAGGACTGAAGGAAATCGGATTGGAAGCTCCTTACAGTGGAAAATAAGTGTTTTATGTTATACAGTCATTATATATATACATTTCATAGATATTATGAAATATATAAAGGAAAAAAAACAAACCATTGCTGTCAGTAATGAAAATGGGGAGATGAAAATGAGCAGAATTTGCAACCTATCAGTTCCAGGGAAAATTGGGAGTGTAGCAGCAAATCCTTACCAACATCATCTCAAATTACTTTATAATTGTGTATACCATTAATGTCGTTTGTGCCACAATTGACTGGTATGGGACCATCCCAGATGTGTACTCTTTTTGGTTTTTTAGGGCTGCGTTCCTATACAAATTCTAAACTTCAAAAAAAAATCAGATGAAGGAATCACTAGCAAAACATGAAGTAAAGTTCCCCAGGAAAACAAACAGCTTTTGCCCATGACGCAAAGTATAATTGGATAATATACTTGAGTACCACATTATTCTCTGGTTCTATCATCCTTTCCCTTCCCTCTTGAATAATTGAAGACCCAAGCTACTTTTGAAATTATATTCAGAGTGGCACATTTCTGCTATATCTTATTATCATTCTTGTTTAAAGGCTACTATGTAGGTGGCTGAAACTTTGATATTAACACTAGTGAAAAGGGTAAACCCTGGAGAGATATTTAAGTTAAGATGAATGGGATATTAGTCAGTGTTCAGCCTAGAATCTCAATGAATTTGGCCCCTGGCACTTTAAAGCCAGCTCAATTTAATTTAGCGTGTTAAATAACTTGTAACATCTCGGGTTCTTTTCTGTCCCGAGTTGGTATACAAAGGGAATCCCATTGTCCCTTAGGAATCCTCTCGGTAACGTTTTGGCTCCCAAGGTACTCTTGGAATCATCCTTTATGAATATAAGAAGGAAAGTCTCAATGGAATTCCTAGTGTGCTTAGAACAATGAATGACTTTAGAGATCCAACCCTATTATGAGAGTTTTCCTTTCAGTGGGAAATCTTACTTTGTTCCCATTGGAAGTTCTCTATAACAAGAGAGTTAGAAGCCAGGGCGAATCTAACGGAGGAAATGTGGTTTAAATACTGTAAGTAATCATCTCGTAATTAATGTTACGTGAACATTATTGATTTTAATTTTTTAAAAAATTCTTTTCACATTACATTTGGAAAAGGCCTGCCTACTTTGGCCTTTTTTAGGTAATGTAAGGTTGCGGATCATTTTGGATTTGTCTTTTAACAGCTCTCACTGTTTGAAGATCAAATTCATTCACCGGTGCAAGTTTAATAGGCAACCCCTGTAGAGCATATGTAAGAGTTTTCAAGCTCTAAGTGAATATCTCTCCAGAACAGGTGCTGTCAGGTCTTCTTTTTTAATCTCAGAAAGAAAATCACCAGTTCTTATTATGGAGAAGTCATTTTATTCAACCTTTATCCTCCTATTAAAAGCAAGTAATTACATCCCAATGCAGTGTGTATCATTTTAATACAGACGAAAAGGTGCTTAGCATTGGGCACATTTTACTGCTAACAGGCAAAATTTTGGAATGAATGGAGGAGTATAGCAGTCTAATTATGAGATTATTGCTCAGGCCTTTGTACTGAAGGAGAAAGCCATTGTGGGGTTTGCAGGTTCAGTCCCTCGAATGCAATCTGGCGCTGTTTTCCTCCAGAACCAGTACTCCCTTGACTTAGCAGAAACATACAATGGGGACTTCTTATTATGCAGATTATCTCATCATATTGCCAGGGTTAGCAGAGGAGAGACCTTAATGAGAAATGGAACGGAAGCACCATTGGATGGGCTGCCTTCCAGTCTTGATATTATCAATCACAGCTTCAGCTTAGTTAAAAAAAGGTTTCGTCTAGCCACGGAAATTAAAAAGGTGGATGAAGTGTGGGAACTAGATCTTTTAGCAGAAAGGAAATGGCTGCATGATATCAACTGGAGAGGGATTTTTTTTTACCATAGTTAATTTATCTGTGACTCTAGCAGTTATCACTGGACAATTTGTATAGCTCACCCAGGGCTTTTTTTCAGCTGGAATGCGGTGGAATGGAGTTCCGGAACCTCTTGAAAATGGTCACATGGCTGGTGGCCCCGCCCCCTGATCTCCAGACAGAGAGGAGTTTAGATTGCCCTCCATGCTGTGGTGTGGAGTGCAATCTAAACTCTCCTCTGTCTGGAGATCAGGGGGTGATGCCACCGGCCATGTGACTATTTTCTCCGAGGGCAACCCACTGAGTTCCACCACCTCTTTTCCCTGAAAAAAAGCCCTGCTCATTACCATGGATCATCACTGGTAATTATGTGGCAGTAGGAGCTCAGTTTGCCAGGCAAGGTTTGGGGCAGATACATGGTGTGTGTGTGTGTGTGTGTGTGTGTGTGTGTGTGTGTGTGTGTGTGGTGGGAGGTGGTATCTGAATAAGATTGTGTAAATTCTAGGTTTCCCTGGAAGTGACATCATCACACTGGTGACACTGCTGGGTTTTTAATTTTTCTCTATTACTCTTTGGAGTGGTAGGGGACAAAAGACACTTAGGTTGGGGACCCCCAGCCCCCATGAGGGCTTGGCAGCTCTAGTAGGAACCAAGCTAGAAAGCCACAAAACCTATTGTAGTGGGCTTGGTCTCTGAAGACCGTAGATCTATATATACAAGTGTCCTGACTGACTCATCAACACGCAGCCCGAACCCCTGGACCTAGAAACATGAAATTTGGGGAGAACATTCCTTTCATGATGTAAACACCTACTAAGAAGAGATTTTAAGAAACTCGCCCCCTAAGGGGGTAAAAAGGGGTAAAATGGTTTTCCCAAAGGGATACAGCTTCCCTATGTGGCTGGCAGGCTGCTGCCTGCTTCGCCCCCAGCCCTCTGCCGGCTTGACCACTCTTCCCTGATTGGGCCAGCCTTTCAAGGGCACTTGCATATGCAGACGGATTGGGCCTCACGACATTCCACACCTCACCCCCCCCCCAACACAGAGGTCATTTGCGTATGCAGTTTGATTGGTCCTCACCCTCCACTTTCTAAACAGTTTGCAGTTGCTATTGGGAGTAATTGAATGTGTCCTGAGGTAAAATGCACCTCCCAGTCTTCCTCTCAAATTTTCTAGAGTAGCCAATTTTCCTGTGGGGCCTGACTTTTCTGTGTGGCTGGCAGGCTCCTCCCTGTCTCTGGTTGGTCAGCTGTGGAACTCTGTATTGAGATAAAAATCAGGTAAAGGAAACTGCAGACAGTTTAAGAAAGACGGTAAAAGACTCCTGAATAGGGATAACATGCTTCACTTTATTCAAACACCTTTATGAAGCTCAGGTACTATGCTATTATACTACAAAACCAGCTTTAAAAAAAACACAAACAAAAAAATGTTACATACCCATAAGTATTATAACTGGATTTAAAGTAGTTAAATATCATAGCAAAGCACAGGTATAAAGCTAATCAGTCTGTATGACACTATATGACAAAAAGAAGGGCACTGCACCTTAAGGACCATTGATACCTTCTTAGTGAATCTGGAGTGTTGGGATATGGTTTGGTTCCAGTGCTCATCAGGGTATGGGATGATGATGATGATGATGATAGTAATAGTAATAGTAATAGCAGCAACAATAATAACAATAATAATAACAACAACAACAATTGCAATAGTGACAGCGACGGCGATGACAACAACAACAACATTCAATTTATATACCGCCCTTCAGGACAACTTAATGCCCACTCAGAGCAGTTTACAAAGTATGTTATTATTATCCCCACAACAAACACCCTGTGAGGTGGGTGGGGCTGAGAGAGCTCCAGAGAACTGCGACTAGCCCAAGGTCACCCAGCTGGCTTCAAGTGCAGGAGTGGGGAATCAAACCCGGCTCTCCAGATTAGAGTCCCGCACTCTTAACCACTACACCAAACTGGAAGAGGGGGCAGAAGCGTGGCTGTGTAAAAAGGTTGCTTACAGACAAGATCATGGACTGAGAAATCTTTTTTTCTTTCCTCACCTGCCCATTGTATTTTAGTACACCACCAGAATTCATACTCTTTCTCAGACATCTAGCATTCTAAGTTCTAATGTAGTTGGACAAGATACCTGGTTAGAGGCATAATCCGTCTAGTTTTGGCTCTTGCTAAATCAAACCCCAGGTGGACACAGCTGGAGGCAGACCTTGTCTGTGTCATCTGCTCAGGACTTCACAGCATGAGTCAGGATTAAATCCTGGATGATCAATGCTTTCCGTGGGTAACGATTCCCTAAATGTAACCGTAGCCAACAGAGCCTTGGAAATTCAAGGCTAAATGCAATGTTAAGCAGATGAAATGTTATGACAGGCAGCATGAAGGCAACAAACCCCTCCTGAGGATCCATATTCTTGGTTTAATAAACACTCTCCTGGTTCCAGCATCTGGAGTGAGAGATCCATTTTGCATATGATGACCTTGGCGGAGACAGCTCATGAGAAGTGTAGTTTTGAATTAACAACTTGCCATTAAAAGCATCTTTCTGCAAAACACCCCCTCCGGCTCCCCAGCTCCTTTGTTCCTGTTTCAGTATTACTTTGCGGCTCCTGTACCTGAAGCAAGGGCATCTGTAAAACGACACTTTGATTTTTGATGTCAGCCGTGCTTTGTATACTTGCATAAGGCAGATGATGGCACACAAAGATGCTCCCTGGCAAGTTGTTCTCTTCTGGAAGCCAGTCGGGTATAAGAAAGGCTTAATTAGATGATGTCCGCTAGGAACGGACTTTCGTTTTGCTACTTCATTTATGCACTAGCTTTCTCCCCTGTGGGGCCAAAGGTGGCTGACATCATTCTTCTGTCCTTCAATTTATGATCAGAACTCTGTGAGTTAGGTTAGATTACTGAGTTACTGGCCCAAAGTCACCCAGTGAGCTTCCATGGCAGATTGGTGTTTTGAACCTGGGTGTCTCAGATGATAAAGAAACTGAAACTGCACTGGCTATCCTGTGGAGGCTGCTGGTGAACAGTAGAGATAGGCACAAACAGCAGTACGAACAAAAAAAAAAGCCACGAACAGCCCAATCTGCTGTTCGCGAATGAGCTGTTCGCGAGGCCCCATTCTAAATGAACAGGTGGTTGTTGCAAGCCTCATTCATTGCTGTCCGTTGCTGTTCGTCAAGCCAGACAGTCTGGCACCTGCAATCAATTCCCTTGGCAACTTAGGCAGGGATTATCTGAACTCTGTCTGAACTCCTGCTGTTGCCCTGGAAACCCCAATCTAAGGTAAATTTAGCTTGATAGGCAGGTCTTCCTTTCAAGTGTGGAGCTCCAAATTTCTTACAAGGGAGCAAAGAGCAGGGGGGAGGGAGGCTCCCAGGTCTGGCTTAGTTTGCAGACAGTGGAGAGGGAGAGACACTTGCTGTTGGCATTTTGATAGAGAGAGTGCATTGGAGCTTGAATTTTCTTTGTGTGTGGTGGGATAGAAATCTACCCCTTCAAGTTCCAGGGCTGCTGCCAGGCTCTGGGCCAAGCTATTATTTATTACTGGTACCTTTCCTGCTGCCTGCTCAGATCATGTTTCTGGGAGTGGTGCAGTAGGGATCTTGACTTGGATGATGGCTGGAGGAGAGCCTGCTGGCCGCCATGAACAGCCAACCACGAACATGTTTGTGAACAGGGCCATGTTCATGGTTGTTCGTGAGTCCCTGTTCGTGGATGGCAATGAACAACGAACATCATGTTCATTTTTTTTTTCTGTTTGTGCCCATCTCTAGTGAACAGTAGCAGGAAGCCAGGTCTGGGTGATGTTTGTGCATGTCAGGTGCGAATAATAATAACATAATAACATTTGGTTTATGTACTGCCCTTCAGGACAGCTTAATACCCACTCAGAACAGTTTACAAAGCATGTTGTTATTATCCCCACAACAATCACCCTGTGAGGTGGGTGGGGCTGAAGTGGGTGTGCTCTGCAGGCAGGCCTAGTCAAGCCTCCCCTGGAGTAGGGTCTCAGGGCCGGTTAGAGCTGGAGATAAGGGAGTAAGACACTTGGCTTGCACGAAGCAGACTGGTTGATCTAGCAATGCAGGCTTCTCAAGCCTCAGCCTAGATAGGCTGGGAGTTAATCTGGCTCAGTTGCAATGGTTGGCACATGTTGAGGCTCCTGAGACTGTGCTGTGGCCATGATCCTGTGAATGTCCCAGCATGTTCTGGATCTAGTCTGGGATTGTGCACAGGCAGTCTGGCGCTTCACCTCTTTTGTGCTACTTTAGCCCAAGCCTTCCACAAACCCAATTCTTTGAAAGTGAGGACAGGTCCTGACTGAGGGGCTATAGACACAGATTCATGTCCTGCCCAATGGGAGGCCTAGTTTATTACCTCAGGGGCAAGGCAACAAAGTCTCTTTCACAGGCTCTGGCAGTGTGGCTTCAGGCACAGATGGAGCATGCTCAACAACATCCTCTGCAGTGTCAGGCCCTTCCTGGTCCCTCCATCTTGGCTTCTAAGGGATCTTCCTCTCTGCTGGAAGTCAATGGGCTGGTCAGAGGCTTTTTTCAAGTTTGTCAAAAGATCTACCTTGCCTGGCCATGGCTTTAGTCTTCAGATCTAAATATCCATAGATTTGGCCATGTTGCAAATTAGATGCATTGATAGTAAGCAGTTCTGTTCAACCGAGGACATTTTATCACTGTCATAAGTTCACAGCATGCTATACAGTAAAATGAAGAAAGTAATAGTGGGAACAGGGCCAGTTGAGTGGCAGGAGGTGTGAGAAAGAGGGCCTTTTTTGCTTAAGACTCAAGTTCAAAGGGAACTTCAAAATTAGACACTTGTCCGTTTTCTGCATTTGGGAAGTTCTGCATCTTGTTTTCATGCAGATCATGTGTTGCCATTTTTAATTTTTTTTTTTTTTAATTATGTCTGGGGACCTCAAAAGCTGGAAGCAGCTGGGGACCTCTCTGGAGCTGTGATTCTGCGTTGTATTGGGATGATTTTTGTGGGGGTTTTAATATCATAGCCGACCTTTGTAAGAAAGAAAAGAAAAATCACTGCATGCCCTTTCCCCTCCCACCATCCAAGAACATCTGTGGAAAGTCTTGCTCTTATGAGAATGTAACTGGCAGATATCTTATCGTAAGATATTACAGCAACCTTCATTCCTGACAAGTTACCTGAAGCGGTTGCCTGGGCTCTATAAGAATTGAGTTGTGGGTGAGATAACTACGATCTGCCTCATACCGTGAAAGAACAAAAGCCACAGTTCTGTTATAAATCCTTTCTCAAGCATTGCACAGGAGCGATGCCTTGAAGAGCTCTGTGGTTGAATCACATCCATTTCTTTGCACTCGTTCCTTGCATAATAAGCCTCTGGATTTTATCCTTTTGGCGATCCTTTCTCTGGGTTACAAAGAAGAGTAGCTGTGCTGGATCAGACCATCTAATCGATGCCCTTTGCAACAGGGGACAGCTGAGTATCACCTCTTGACTGCTCTCTGGCTTCCTACAGCTGGAGGCACTCTGCATGTGAACTCAGACAGCCTATTTAGTTATGGCTGATAGTCAATGGTAGACCTATAAGCTGAAATATCACGGCAGTGAGTTCCACACATCATTCCCCCATTCTGTGAAGTGGTATTTTGTTTTGCCTGTGTTGAGTTGACTGCTTATCAGGTTACATGCAAGTCCTCTACACATGCTTCCTCCATGCATTGACCAAATGCATACGGAAGGGGAATAAGCATGAACACAGCCATTTTCTCCTGTCTCCATGTGACCGTTGGGTCATCTATGTGATGCTAACATGTCACGGAAGTGTCTGCATGTATGCTCCCTCCCTGTGATAAGAGATGCTACTTTCCAAATGTTGCCAGATGAGAGGAGGGAACATATGCATGGACATGGTTTTAAATTGTGGGACAAAAGGTACTTAAAATTATACCTAGAGGTATGCTACCAGAGGCTACCCAGCCACAGCAAGCAAGCTTGACTGTTTTGGAGGGTAAATCCGCCTCACAGTGGGGGAGAGTGGGGCTTATGTCAAAAGGGGTCATGATCCCAAATTCTAGTATTATGGAAAATACCACTATCTCAAACCATGCATGATTTTTAGACCTATATTATGTCATCCTAGGTAGCCTTTTTTTTGTAAACTAAAAGCCCCAGATGACGTGCCTTCCATTTTGTTGCCCTGTCATTCTCTTTCCCTATCTCTTCAACGGCATTTTTGAGATGCAGCTGCCAGATTTCTTGGTGTGTTCTACCTCACACATTGCCCGTGGAAAAGGATAGACTCCTGGCTTTGCTTGTCTATATACACAGTCGCCCGTGCTGTACAAATTGTAGATTCACTAATTTTTATATGACTAGAATATGCATATACTAGAATGGCTTAAAGAAGAGCTGATGACTGCCTTCATCAATTCAACGAGGCCCTTTTGAAAAGAAAGGGAGGGAAAGCAGTGTGGTGTGATCTTATCAGATTTTGGAAGCTAAGCAGGGGTAATACATGGATGGGGGACCATCAAGGAAGACTCTATAGAGGAAGGAAATGGCAAACCACCCCTGCTTTTCACTTATCTTGACAATCCCTTGCTGGGAATCACCATACGTTTTTTGCAACTTGATAGCACATATGTGCATATTTTGAGGGGCAAGTGCAAAGGCTCTTATTGTAATAGGACATCCTATATTAAGAAAGAACCACCTTCTCCAAAGAGCTGGCAAAACTATACAATTTGCCCCAATACAAACCCCTCTAGTTCCTTAACTGTTTCATGAATGTAATGTTATGCTATCCCGCAGAAGTTTCAAGAGATAATCAAAGGGAGAAAAGGCTGTTAATTTCTCAAATTTTTATTTCCAAGACGATGCAGAGATTTCATAAGTTGTGCTGGTAACTGGAAAAAATAACTATATTTCTTCAGTGCTAAACTAGTGTGTCACTAGTATAGGTCTTCTGGATGTATCTCTGAATGCAATTCATCTTCATTCCATCTGAGGTGACAGGATGGAACCTTCTTACAAATTTTACAGCAAGCAATATTTTTATTGTTCAGGAAAGACACCTAAGGGGGTTTCTATTTTATTTTTAGGAACATTTCTGGATGTTTTCACTATTATGAATGATGACCTTTCTATCCAAGGGGGAAAAAAGTGTAACTGTCATGTGTTTTTATGGATTGCTCAAATAGTTTGATTTATTATAGCACCATCCAACCATACAATACTCCAACTGCTGCTTGTAAAGAATTAAATTTTGCCCTCCTCCACAGGTTCTTACTCCAAATTCACTCTACCACTGAAGGAAGTTTGTTGAGGCCAAAAGGCTTAACCAAAAAAAGCAACCTGTTACATATCTATTTAAATGTGCCACAGGATATGTTGCAACCCCACAGGATTAGAGATGGGCATGAACAGCACTATGAACTAAAAAAAGCCACGAACAGCCAATCAGGTGTTCACAAACAAGCTGTCCATGAGGCCCCATTCTAAACAAACAGGTGGTCGTTGCAAGCCTCCTTCGTTGCTGTTCTTTGCTGTTCATCAAGCCAGACAGTCTGGCACCTGCAATCAATTCCCTTGGCAACATAGGCAGGGACTGCCTGAACTCTGTCTGAACTCATGCTGTTGCCCTGGAAACCCCAATCTAAGCCCAATTTAGCTGGATAGGCAGGTCTTCCTTTCAAGTGCGGAGCTCCACATTTGTTACAAGGAAGCAAAGAGCAGGGGGGAGGGGGGCTCCCAGCTCTGGTTTTGCAGACAGTGAGGGAGAGACAGTTGCTGTTGGCATTTTGAGAGAGAGACAGGGAGAGTGCATTGGAGCTTGACTTTTCTTCGTGTGTGGTGGGATGGGGATCTACCTCTTCAAGTTCCAGTGCTGCTGCCAGGCTCTGGGCCAAGCTATTATTTATTACTGGTACCTTTTCTGCTGCCTGCTCAGGTAAGGTTTCTGGGAGTGGTGCAATAGGGATCTACCCACCCTCAGGTTCCAGGGCTGCTGCCAGGCTCTAGGGCCAAACTATTATTTATTATTGGTACATTTCCTGCTGCCTGCTCAGGTAGGGTTTCTGGGAGTGGTGTGGTGGGGATTTTGATGGCTGGAGGAGAGCCTGCTGGCCCCCATGTACAATGAACAACGAACATGTTCATGAACAGTTCATGTTCATCAGTGTTCATTGTTCGTTGTTCATGGATGGCAACGAACAATGAACACCATGGTGGTTTTTTTTCTGTTCATGCCCATGTCTACACAGGATAAGGGTTGTTCTGCATAGACAACAGATTGAGATCGCTGGATCATGACATGATAAAGAAAACTATCATATAACAGATGAAAGAATACTTTAAAAAACTTTCTTGAAGATGGAGCTAGCAGGTCAGGGAGCAAGTTCCAACACAACCTTATAAAGCTTCTAATACAATCTTGATAGGTTTGCTTGTTTGTTTTTCAAACACGGACAGTATTCCAAAAATGTGATTCCCCTTTTCACAATGTTTCTTCTACCGTATCTGGATTCTCCATCACAGTTTCCAACTAATTCTGTTAGAAGTATAAATTGAGCCCCCCTCAAGGCAAATCTTAAATTGGCGCCAAATGAAATGCATATTCGATTGGGGGAAAACCTTTTGATCATGTCTCTTCTTTGTACACTTCTGTTCCAAAAGCATTTTTCAGCCTTGGTTCTTCCTTTTGAGATCTAGAACTCTGAGAACATTTTCATTTATTTAAAACATCTGGAGATTTCAAACTTACCAGCACTTGTCCAGCACAAGGTTTTTAGAATTCAAGAAAATCCATTCCCCCCAGGTACACATTTTGTATTATCCCACCCCACTTCACATCCCATTTGCCTGCATAGCCTATTCTCAGGGCCAAGCTACACATGACGAAAGACACTTGCCTGGCAAGTGGATTGAGTGGAGGGCAAGTGAACAGGGAGAAATACACTTGCCATTCAAGTGTCATTTGTCACTTGTAGCTTGGCCCTCAGTCTCACTGAGGGCCAAGCTACACATGACGAATGACACTTGAACAGCAAGTGTATTTCTCCCTGTTCACTTGCCCTCCACTCAATCCACTTGCCGTTCAAGTGTCATTCGTCATGTGTAGCTTGGCCCTGAGAACAGCTCATCTATTACCTGTGTGCAGAAAGTTTTGAGCACACGCTAGGAGGACTGGAATTATTAGATCACAGTGCAAGTGAGTACTGTGATGCAAAGAAGAGGCAGCTCACTGCTTGGTTGCTTTCTTTCCAGGGACTCCATGAGAAAAAGTGTCTGTATAGGAGAAGTCTGCTCCAACTGGCTCTCATCTTCTGATTGAACACAACAAGGAACTGGCTTGCCAACCCTGGGAACTTTGGGAGGCAGGCTAGGTGTCAGGTCTGTTGCCCACAGTCCCCCCATCTTCCTCTGTCATGCCATCATCTTCTGTGTATGTGTGTGTGTGTACTTTTTCACATAAGTTGTCCAGCTCCTGGGAAGGCAGCACTCTTATCTAAGATGGCTCACCTCAGAGACCTTGGGATGGTTCCTTTCCACTCTCCCACTGATTATGCCCAGCTGGTTGGGCACTGAGGGTGGAGGGCTTAGAGAGAGGGACTGAAACTTTGTAGCAAACAGTTCAGACGTCACTCTCAACAATATGTCAGTCTATGGAGAACAGGATACGTTGGAGCCGACTCCCCCCTTGCAGCAAGAAATCCAAGCTCTCTTTAGTCAAGTTTTTTTAATGAGAAATCATAACTACAGCGTATATATGTCCATAGGTTACATAGAAGCAATTAAAAGTGTCTGGCTGTACACAGAGCTCTTGTTGAGATGATGGCATGACAGAGGAAGATGGAGGGACTGCGGGCAACAGACCTGACGCTAGGTGTCACATGGCTTTGCGATGTCATGGTTTCATTGTGACACCCTAGCAATCTCCCAAACCTCTATGCTTACACAACTAGAAGTGACATTCCCCCCATTCCTCCTAGAGTCTAGGGGCAGGAAACCCTATATATAGCTAGTTTGGATGATGGGCGTCGTTTTGGGAACTCTTAGTGAAAATACAATGTGGCTTGTAAGGCCTTCAGGAGAGTAAACACGAGAGTCGAAGAGATTTTACTTTTATACTATTGGTTTGGTCCTCCCATGACCATATTTTGAGTCCAGTGGAACCTTAGAGACCAACAAGAGGGAGCTCAGAAAGCTTACACTTTGGAAATCTTGTTGGTCTCTAAGGTACCACTGGACTCAAATCCTGTTGTTATATTGCAGACCAACATGACGACCCACCTAAAATTTAGCCACCATATGACTATTATAATGCACCTTTTAATTCCTCAGCCTCCATATGAGAATAGACTATTATTTTTGTTTATAAATGTTGCCTCATACAAAGCTATGATTCCCATTATTCTCTTCTGTGTTTATAAAGAGTCTCCCTAAAGTTTATTGGAGCTTTGCTTTAAATTCTCCCATGAGAAACTGAAGCAGGAGTCCTGATTATCTTGACTGGGGATTAGATAACCATCTGTGACCATGTTCATGGCTCATTCAAAGACAGGAATCAAACTCAGGCCCCAGCCTTTCCATCTTCTATCTAAACTAACAGTGCAATCCTATGGAGCGTTGCTCCAGTCTAAGCCCATTGACTCGAATGGGCTTAGACTGGAGTAACTCACCAAAGGATTGCACTGTAAATTAAATCATTCCCTCATGCAGCAGCAAGTTTCAAAACAAGTTTTTAATTGTGTGTTGGAAATGACTGGTATGGAAATTGCACAAGGAAATTCCTTTGCTTTCACCAGCTCCTGGCTTAGGTTCCATATCAGACATAAATTAACAGCTACTGGAACTGGGGGCTACCACTTCTCTGTGGTAGCCCCCACCTTATGGAATGAAGAGGACAAGAAAGAAATCAGGAAACCTTCTGCTCTCTTGGCTTTCCACAAACTATGCAAAACTGAATTATGCAGGAGGGCTTTTAACTCAGGCAATTGGACTGTGCTGTTCAGAGAGGGATTATGGTAAAGGGACAAGGATGTTGATGTAGATATTCTCCATCCGAGTAGTTTCTGCATTGTTTAATATGTCACGGTCAAATTACTTATGTTTTCTTTTAAACTGTGTTTCATCTCTGTATTCCTGTATTCGAATTTATGCTTCTTTTCACATTTCTGGAGAATTAGCAATTCTGTCCCGTCGTATATGTATGATAAAAAGTCTAAATACTTTGCATTGACATTAGAGATGGAAAACCAGCTAAAATCATTTTTAGATCAAGAGTGGCACATTGCGCGCTTGAATATTCCACCTTACCCCTTGAACGCTTTGCAAAGGATCTTTCATTTTTGAAATCAGTAGCTAATCCTATAATTAGGGCCAGAAACTGATCGTTCAGGTTACTCAGGTCCTGCTGTACTTTTCCTTGGTTTATACTTTTTCCTGCCTTGGAGCACCTGCCAGCCATGGATTTTGGTTCAGCCCATTGTGTTATTCGTTCCCCGGATGCTTGGGACTGCTACTTGGAGCTTTCTCTTCCACTCTGCCTCTTTGGCCTCTTGCTTCCACTCTTAAGTGGAGTCGCTTGCACAACATAGATGCTTGGAATTGCTGGCTCTTTGAGGAGACTTCCTAGTACTGGAACTGAAATGCTTGATGTTATTATATCTGCTTGAAACTGACATCATTTGACATATAGAAGAATCTCCAGGGCCAATATTGGTTTTTACCCAAAGTTCAGATTTTGTGTCATTTCATTCTTTATCTATCACTGTAGTTAAAATGGGAGGGGGGGTACAGTTGCTTTCTACCAATGCAAATGTGTCTTCATTCCATATTATAGAAGGGTAAACTGATTATTATACAAAACATATTTCTCTGCTTGGATAAGTATATGAGTAGACATGTTCGTTATAATTCTAGATCCCTTTGGAGTAGTGAAGTAAGAAATAACTGTTGCACTCAATTTAAAAAGATCTGAATTTGACTCTTGTTTGACATTTACTTAAATATGTTTCTGGTTTCAGAATCTTGCAGGTTTTGTTTAACCTATGAACAGTTGTCACAATTTATATATTGAGCATAATCCAGCACGTATTCAAGTGTCCTATAGCACTCATGAAATCAACTAAAGTTTAACACTTACAGTGCAATCCTAAAAGGAGTTATGCCAGTCTAAGCCCATTGAGGTCAATGAGTTTAGACTGGGGTAACTCTGTTTAGGATTGTACTGTGAATTGCGTGCTGAATATGACAGTTGTATCTAGAATTCAAGGCATTGCTTTCATGCCATATATTCTGAATTAAGACATGGACACTGATTATAACTTTTCCAATTAATTTAAATAGAGTTTTCCTTTAATCAGCAGTTTGTGCCCATGAATGTTCTTAATATTACCCCACACTGAATTCTGTAGTGCTGAAAATTAACATGCTCCATTGTCACTCTTTAATGTTAAAATTAAACTTTTACTTTTTGTAAGCAATTTAATTATGTTGGCTATATTGGGTTGCATTTTAATTTTAATTAGAATTACAATTAATTATGTACTGCTTTCATTGCACTGCTGATTAATGTGGATTTTTGTTGTTTTTGCATAGGTTATGTAACCAATAGACTTCCCTCCACCCCTGTAAGACAATATAATTATAGACCTCTTGAACTTTATAATTCAAGTATTCCAGTAAAATGTAACTGGTGAAAAGAGAAGGTTCATGTACTATAAATACATGAAATGTATTCTGAAGCACTGAGATATTTATACATTGGTCAAGTACATTGACCGTTTTTTGGCACCTTTTCTGTGACAGTAGAAAGTGCATTTCCAGAAAAGGTGGTAAAATAAAGGAAGCCCAACAACCCGCAACCATTTCGAAAATGGAGATGTCTGGATTACGAAAAAAAAGCCACGAACAGCCCAATCTGCTGTTCATGAACAAGCTTTTCATGAAGCCCCATTCTAAATGAACAGGTGATTGTTGCAAGCCTTGTTCGTTGCTGTTCATTGTTGTTCATCAAGCCAGACAGTCTGGCACCTGCAATCAATTCCCTTGGCAGCTTAGGCAGGGATTGTCTGAACTCTGTCTGAACTCCTGCTGTTGCCCTAGAAACCCCAATCTAAGCCCAATTTAGCTTGATAGGCAGGTCTTCTTTTCAAGTGTAGTGCTCCAAATTTGTTACAAGGGAGCAAAGAGCAGGGGGGAGGGGAGCTCCTAGCTCTGGCTTAGTTTGGAGACAGTGGAGAGACAGTTGCTGTTGGCATTTTGATAGAGTGCATTGGCGCTTGAATTTTCTTTGTGTGTGGTGGGATAGGGATCTACCCCTTCAAGTTCCAGGGCTGCTGCCAGGCTCTGGGCCAAGCTATTATTTATTATTGGTACTTTTCCTGCTGCCTGTTCAGGTCAGGTTTCTCGGAGTGATGCAGTAGGGATTTTGACTTGGATGATGGCTGGAGGAGAGCCTGCTGGCCCCCACAAACAGCCAACCATGAACATGTTCGTGAACAGGGCCATGTTCGTGGTTGTTCATGAGTACCTGTTCATGGATGGCAACGAACAACAAACATCATGTTCGGGGTATTTTTCTGTTCATGCCCATCTCTAGTCTGGATTCCTGGGGGAAAGCCGCCAGCATTTGGTGAGTGAGTCATCTCTTTAAGTGAGTGTGGAAACTGCCTTAATAAGGAGGAGTGCTTCCATGCCATTCTTTCCCTTAAAAAATCAGTCTTCAGCTGCTGTTGCTTTATGACTGTTTCAACTCAACTTCTAGTTTCATCAGGGTTCTTTTGAGAGGTTACCGGATTTTTTCTAAAAATCCTACCCAATTTACCATGTGTTGAAGGTGTATCCTCTCGGCTATTCTGTTGGGAAGGCTGCAATCCTCAGTGATTGAACAGAGGATAGGCTATCTACCACTCAGGTGTCTCTTAGTCAAGTAAACCTGCTTTCCAGGGAGGCATCAAACGACAATTGTTACCTCTTTAAAAGCAGTCACATTCCAACATGCTAGAAGATACAGTTAAGTGATCTGAAAGAGGGAGATCTAAAATTCCCTTCCATGAGCCACGTGCTCTCTTCTCTCGAGAAGAGTTACCATCTCTCATTTTAAAATCATTAGATAACTTTTATTTGCTGGAAGCCAAAATAAGATTATTTTATCCAGACATTGGAGACTATTCAGTCTGTCTCCGTCTAACAAAACATATTCAAGGATAGCCTTCTTAGTATGTATCTCTTCTTAATTTCATAAACAAAAGAGGCTCAATATCTGATACAAATGATATTACTTTTGAACATACATTCAGGGACTTCTGCAGATAAAAGCAGTTGAGATTGGATAACTGGTTACTGCAGAAGGCAAAAGTGCAAGAAGCCATTAGATTTGGCCTTGATTTTTTTTTTTAATTTCAAGAAATATGAACAATTATTTGATACTGCTATATATATCTATTAGAGATAAATTAATTATGTAATTGGCAAAGGTTTTCAAAAGATGTCTCTGTCAGAAGAATGGTTCTTAAAACGGATTTGTATTTCGGAGGAAGAAAACAAGAGGACTGCAAATGCACAGATGTATGGAAATTGAATTTTAAAGTTCTTGAATGTAAACGGGTATATAAACTTTTAACACATGTTACATTTTACTATGTAGAGACATTTTGAATTTGCTAATAAAGTTTCCATATTATTGGCAAAGATGACTAGAAGGAGAGAGAGTGAAAACAAGAATTGGCAGTTTAATTCAATAACTCTTTTGGACCATCTTTGAATGATTTGTTTATTATTTGCTTATTTAGAACATTTAATCACCATTTCTTCAGAGACCTTTTTGAGCCAGTTCACAAAATAAAAATAATACATTCAATAAAATAGTAAAAACAACAACAGGATTTTCTGGATCGAAAATTCAAATAATCAAGTAGAAGTGATCAATCAAGCATTAATATTGAAGGTAAAAATAAAAGATTTTTGCATGCTCTTTCTCATTTATGGCTTTGAAAAATAGCTGTAGTGAAAATGAATAACTTGTTTAGAATTTTCTTTGGTTCATTATTACTGGACTATTGGCAGAAGCTGATATTTAATTTTATTTGTCTTAACAAACCCCTGAGAAATGTAGCAAAATCCTTTATAGGAAAGTGATTAGAAGCGGCTCAGAGTTCGCAATTAGAGATGGGCATGAACCAAATTGCAAACCAAAGTTTGTCCACAAACTGGGCCAGTTCATGGTGCATGAACAGGTGGTTCATGGAAGCTCATTTCCCATGAACCATGACAAATTTTACCCCTGTTTGATTGGTTCGTATTTTGGTTCATCACTAGACATGGGCACGAACAGCAATACCAACCAAAAAAAGCCATGAACAGCCCAATCTGCTGTTCGCAAACAAGCTGTTCATGAGGTCCAATTCTAAATGAACAAGTGGTCATTGCAAGCCTCGTTCATTGCTGTTCGTCCTTCTGTTTGTCAAGCCAGTCTGGCACCTGCAATCAATTCCCTTGGTAACCTAGGCAGGGATTGTCTGAATTCTGTCTGAACTTCTGCTGTTCCCCTGGAAACCCCAATCTAAGCCCAATTTAGCTTGATAGGCAGGTCTTCCTTTCAAGTGTGGAGCTCCAAATTTATTACAAGGGGGCAAAGAGCAGGGGGGGAAGGGGCTCCCAAGTTCTGGCTTAGTTTGTAGACAGTGGAAAGGGAGAGAGTTGCTGTTGGCATTTCAATATAGAGAGTGCATTGGAGCTTGAAATTTCTTTGTGTGTGGTGGGATAGGGATCTACTCCTTCAAGTTCCAGGGCTGATGCCAGGTTCTGAGCCAAGCTATTATTTATTATTGGTACCTTTCCTGCTGCCTGCTCAAGTAAGGTTTGTGGGAGTGGTGTGGTCGGGATCTACTTCTATAAGTTTCGGGGCTGCTGCCAGGCTCTGAGCCAAGCTATTATTTATTATTGGTACCTTTACTGCTGACTGCTCAAGTAAGGTTTGTGGGAGTGGTGCAGTCAGGATCTACCTCTTCAAGTTTCAGGGCTGCTGCCAGGCTCTGAGCCAAGCTGTTATTTATTATTGGTACCTTTACTGCTGCCTGTTCAGGTAAGGTTTCTGGGAGTGGTGCGGTAGGGATCTACTTCTTCAAGTTTCAGGGCTGCTGCTAGGCACTGGGGCCAAGCTATTATTTATTATTGGTACCTTTCCTGGTGCCTGCTCAGGTCAGGTTTCTGGGAGTGGTGCAGTAGGGATCTTGACTTGGATGATGGCTGGAGGAGAGCCTGCTGGCCCCCATGAACAGCCAACCACGAACATGTTCGTGAACAGGGCCATGTTTGTGATTGCTCATGAGTCCTTGTTCGTGGATGACAACGAACAACGAACATCGTGTTCATTTTTTTTCAGTCCGTGCCCATCTCTATTCATTATGGCAGACCGCCTGGTGCCAATCAATCAGTTTCCTAGGCAATTGGGGGGTGGGTGGGCTCTTTACAGTCCTTCTAATTCAGAAGGGACATTTTCATGGACCAAACAAATCAGTTTGTGAACTGGGACAAGTTTGTGAAAGTTCATGAAAGTTCATGGTTCATGAAATACAACAAACCACAAACCTCACAGTTCGGAATTTTCCTGGTTCATGCTGAAATATTAAGATGTTCTATCAGGCAATCAGACTGGAAGCAATGAAAGATTGGCTTTTATCGGAGAAAAAAATGGTTGTCTATTAACTCTGTTATGGGATGAAAATGGAAACTCGTTTGTGATTCTTGAAAGAAATTTGAACATTTGTTTTCTGTCCCCTCAAGTCTGATAAACTGCTATAAATTAAAACATGCATTAAGACCTGGCCTATCTCCTTTGACATCTATATTTTACAATGAAAATAATAAGAATATATCTTTGGCAGAGGGTGGGCTATATGTTAATGGAAAGATAATGAACTGACTACCATTGAAAGTCTTTTTAAGAACAGCAGATTAATTACCGTGCAAATAAACTGTTTAACTGATGGAGACAAATGAACAATTTATTATTCATTGCTGTTGAGTATGTATGATTTTATTTCCAGGTTTATGAGGAACTAGGAAAGGATTTTCAACAAGAAATAACATCAGAGGACTGGACACAGATTTGGGAGAATGTTTTACCTTGATTGATTTTTGTAGATTTAAAAAGAAATTTTTAAAAGGTGCTTTTTCAATGATACTTCATGCTTCCTACCTTATCTTGCATATTTTGAGAATTTGGTAGATGTTAATGGAAGATAATCAGTCAGTAAATGCAGATGTCCTTTATATCTTCTGGACCATTTACTTAAATCTTTTGATTGAAGAAATGAAAAGCTATCAAATTTGTTGGAATTAATTAGCAGAGTGCAGTATTGCACATTGGACATAATAAGAACAGACTTCTGTGTTTAGCTCTAGAAAGTACTTTACTACATATTAGGGTTAAAAGGTTACATTGGTAAGAAAACAAAGAATAGCTATCTAGTTGGCTACATCTTGATGGTTAGACTTAGATACTTAATAGAGACAGTAGCTGTGATTGACCTCTAGCACAGAACAAAGAGCAATAAACCTTAGTATATTTTTCTAGCTAATTGCCCCCCAATAAAATGGTTGCCCAATACAGAATCCCAGATCCTCTTCATTAAACATAAAGACTCCCCTTTCTATGGCAGGAAACTTAACTCAAAGGCAAAATGGGCCTATGCAAATTAGTTTACTAACTAACACAATAACAGTTTAACTCTTTCATGACTGAGCGCAGAACACTCACTAAATACCAGTAGAATTCCAGCTGATCTCTAAGATAATTTTATTATGCTATCTGAAGGAAGAGGGGCCTGGATATTTGAATTTATTATCAATTTGTTGAAAGAATTGAGTGTGTAGATCGCAGCCCATTGAAGGAAAAGTTAATTTGCCCTTAGCTTCTAATTGATTAGTTGGGATTTGGAAAACGGTATTGATGACAAAATTGACTTATTTTTACAAAACCCACAGAGAGACACAACAATATTTGGATGAATTTGCTGACACGGGTAAGAATATATGATCACATAATTCAGTCCAGACACAGAATTTTCTCCAAATGCTGTGCAGAATAATTGTTTTACAATCTTGCTGGAAAACCAGGAGGGTAGAAGTTCCCTCTGAGCTCTTCTGAGAAGTTGTTTCACATAATGGAGAAACCATCGGGAAAAAAAAGAGCATAAACTGTTACAAAGCATGTCCTAGACATGGCATTGCCAGCCCTATCCTGGCAAATCCTGGAAGATATTTGTGGGGGTGCTAAGGGAGAGTGGTGTTTTAAGTTGTGTGATGATACATCCTCCACGATGCTCTAACTATTTCTGTAATCTCCATGGTAAAGACTATAGAAACTGGTGATATTCCTAGAGCATCATGGAGTATGTGACACCACTTCCGGTGGGATGTTTTGGGATGGGGCATCACATCCAGGTAGGGTAACTGATGGGAGTGTTGTGGGGAGGCAACATCCCTGGGGGAAAAGTAAAAATAAAAACAAGGTCCAATCTACTTACAGGAAGTTCTTATCATAGAGTTCTGGCAACTCCTAGAACTATCTGGAAGTATGGTAAGACATTTCAGCTTTACCATACTCCATTTCCTAGAGCTAACCTTTGTTACTTCCAGGTAGCAATAGGAATTACCAGAACTTTTAAGACCTTCCTGTAACTAGATAAGACCTCATTTTTCTTTTTAATTTTTCTTCTGCCACCACTTCCAGCAGCAGTAGGCAATGAGACCTGGTGGTAGGGAATGCATGCTCCCTCCAAGAGCTTGGCAGATCTAACTTCTAGGTGACGTTCAGGAATCACTCCAGTCTCTTTGGTCCTTTCCATAAAAAGTATGGCAATTCCTAGATGGCACCATCAATATTATTAAACACCTATTTTTTCTCCTGCTCCTGAAATAAGTGAGAGTGGGGACAGGTGTTTTCCCTCTGTTCGTGGGCTAATGGGAAGTCTATCTAAACAGAGGGGACAATCATTCCCAATGGGATTATCCTATGCGGACAAGCCAATCCAGTTGCAAGTTATTGTTTTAAAGCAATAATTGTGCAATATCAAATGAAGTGTGTGTGCAATTTCAGCCTGGGCATGGAGCTGCAACAGCTGTGACAAACAAGGGCTGATTCCGCACACATTGGATAATGCACTTCCAATGCACTTTATCAATCGTTTGAGGTGGATTTTTTGTTCCGCACACAAAAAAATCCGTTCCAAATGATCTATAAAGAGGATTGGAAGTGCATTATCCAACGTGTGCGGAATCACTCAAGGACTCCAAAACTTGTCAGGTAATAGATTGTTAACACAGAATAAATGTACAGGAAGTTATTAAAATAACTGCACAGGTTTCAAAAATCATTTAAAGACCATGAGGGAATGATTCAGCCTTTACTAGATAAGTAACTGAGAACTGCTGTGTAACTTATGGAAGAAAGGGAAAGCAAGGTTGTAGTGGGTGAAGGAGCAGTAAGGGAGACCTGAAAAGATAAGATGGCAGGAGAGAGTGAAACGTGAAAATTCTGGCTGTGAGAGCTCAGGCTACATCACATTATGAGGGAGAGAGAGAGAGAATGAACAAACAAACAGTCTTGTGACTCCTTAACTGATTAATTAAAGCATAATCTACAGCCCACTTCATCCAAAGCTGAAGTGCACTCCATTTCATGAAAGTCCATACCTTAATGAATGTTCTTCAAGGTACCTCAAGATTCCTTTTTGTTCACGTCGCAACAAAATAACACGGCAGCCACTCTGGGATTTGTCATTACAGTAAAAAAGAATTAGCACTGGACAGTTTCCTTTCTCAATACCTGGACAAGCATGGTAGGGAAGAAAGAACAAGGTATTGCTCCTTGTTTTATTCTGATCTCTTGCCACATCGTAATAATAAGTTTTCCAAATGCCATTGTTCTAATCACCCATGTTCCGAGGTGAAATGTATCCCTTAGATGGATCCTGGTTATTCAGTGGACTAAAGCAATTAAGTCTAATGAAGCAAATGGGCTTTGAAGGGTTGTGTTTAGGATTCCACTGTTGGTGAAAGAAGTGTTCCGGTGAAATATGCAAAGCAAGATACACACACACACTCACAGTGGTATTCTGGAAGAATAGTGTGGGGGGGGGACATTTCCCCCATAGTCCATCATCTCACAACTCTTAAATTTTGTAAGTGTTGTGGTGGGGCTATGAGCCTCACTATTCCAAGACATATGGCACAGCTTTTTTACTCACATAGGATGGCTGTAACCTAAGGAAGCATTTCAAAGAGATCCTTCACTAAAGAGATAGGGACTTCAGACTTCACTACTATGTGTTACTATGTCCTATCTGTTGCTACTATCTGTTGCTTTAAGTATGATCCTACTGGGTAGTACCAGGTTGTTTAATGTCAGTCTTAGCATTGCTTATGCTTTGTTTCAGCATTTCTTCAACTGTATTGGATTTTTGCTGATGCTATGTCTTTGCATATTTGCATTTATATACTCTATGGCATTTTTATTGAAAGGTCCTTGATACTGACTGTGCTAAGCTCACACTATGTAATCTGCCTTGAGTCTCCATGAGAAAGACGAACCATAAATGACATTTGATGGATGGATGGATGGATGGATGGATGGATGGATGAGTTCTGCAGCAGAATGTGATGAATGAAGGAAGGAAGAGTGGAGCGTACCATGAAAGAAGATTCAAGGCAGTATGTGGTATTGTGTTCATACAATTTTATTTTATTTGCTGTCTGGTGGCTATATTGTCTGGGTATGGAGATAGTGGAGAGTGTTGACTTATGGTGACCCCTGATGGAGTTTTCATGGCAAGAAAGTAACAGAGGTGGCTTGCCATTACCTGCCTCTGGTCTTTATTGGAAGTCTCTCATTCAATTACTAACCAAGGCTGAACCTGCTTAGCTTCTGAGATCTGATGAGACTAGGCTAACCTGGGCTATCCACATTAGGGCACAACAACAACAACAACAACAACAACAACAGCAACAACATTTGATTAATATACCACCATTCAGGACAACTTAACACCCACTCAGAGCAATTTACAAAGTATGTTATTACTAGCAACAAAGCCCGTTGTGGGAAAAAATACAACGGGCTCTAGAAAGGGGAGGGCAGGCAGGCATTCGCTCCTCCTCCGTCACTGATTCCAGCTGGTGAAGGAGGGGGGCGGGCATTGCCATTTGCTCCACACCTGATCTGCCTGATCTCAGCCATGTGAAGGAGCGGTGGCTTTGCTACCTGCTTTATGCCTGATAGATGACTGGTAAAGGGGGGGGGTAGCCTCCTGTTCTGCACCGGACTATGGCTGGGTGAAGGGGGGGCAGGCATTGCTGCCTGCTCTGAGCCTGATCCCAGCTGGATGAAGAGGGGTGGGCATTGCCACCTGCTCCCTGCTGGGTGAAGGGAGGAACAGGCATTGTCTCCTGCTCCATGCTAGATCCTGACAGGCGAAGGTGGGCAGCGGGCTTTACTACCTACTCTGCTCCTGATCCCAGCTGGATTAAGGGGGTGCGGGCATTGCCACCTGCTCTGCTCCTGATTCTGGAAGGATGAAGGGGGGGCAGGCATTGCTGCATGCTTAGCTCCTCACTCTGGCAGGGTGAAGACAGGGTGGGCATTTCCACCTGTTCAGTGGCTTAATCCGGTAGGTTGAAGAGGGCATGCATTGCCACCTGCTCTGCTCCTTATCCCAGCTGGGTGTAGGGAAGAAGAGCATTGCCTCCTGCTCTGCACCTGATCCCAGCCAGGTGAAAGTGCAAGATGGGCATTGCCACCTGATCCCAAATGGGTGATGGTGTGTGTGTATGTGTGTGTGTGGGGGGGTCATTGCCACCTGCTCTGCCACTAATACCAGCTGGTTTAAGGCAAGGGAGGGCATTGCCACCTGCTCCACTCCTAATAGCAGCTGGGTTAAGGTGAGAGATGGGCATTGCCACCGACTCAGCTCTTAATACCAGCTGGGTTAAGGGGGGGGCATTGTCACCTGCTCTGCTCCTGATCCCAGATGAGTTAAGGTGTGGGGGGGGGTGGGCACTGCCACCTGCTCTGCTCCTAATACCTGCTGTGTTAAGGCAGTGGATGGGCAAAGCCACCTGCTCTGCTTCTGATCCCAGCGGGGTGAGGGGGGTGGGCATTGCCAAGTGTTGTGCTCCTAATACTGGCTGGATTAAGATCAGGGGTGGCATTGCCACCTGCTCTGCTCCCAATAATAGCTGTGGTAAGGTGGGAGGGGAAAGTCCAGCTGGGTTAAGGTGGGGGTGGGCATTGCCACCTGCTCTGCTCCTAGCTGGGTTAAAGCAGGGGTTGAGCATCTATTCCACTCCTAATACCAGCTGGATTAAGGCATGGGAAGGGTATTGCCACCTACTCTGCTCCTAATACCAGCTGGGTTAAGGTGGGGGTGGGCATTGCCACCTGCTCTGCTCCTTATACCAGCTGGGTTAAGGTGGGGTGGGCATTTCCACCTGCTCCTAATACCAGCTGTGCTAAGGGAGGGGGTGGGCATTGCTCAATGGCAGCACCCTCTGGTGGTGCACCAGGGTATAAAGTGAGTTGTCTGAAATACACTTACTTAATTATATAGTAAGATTATCCCCATAACAATCACCCTCTGAGGTGGATGGGGATGAGAGATTCCAGAGAGCTGTGATTGACCCAAGGATGGCTACAAGTAGAAGAGAGAGGAATCAAACCTGTTTCTCCGGATAAGAGTCCCGCCGCTCTTAACCACTACCCCAAATATTGTCTGGGTATACACCTACAAATAAATAAAATACTAGAATTAACAAAAAAGCTGCCTGTTCTGAGGTGGAAAGGTGTCCGAGGCCCGACACGCCGGCCTCGGACTCCCCCCACCCCCACCCCCCCGACGACGCAGAGCCCACCTACCGGGCGGGAGAGGCCAAGGACGAGGCCCCACCGGTGGAAGAAGGCCCCAGCGGCTGCGCCGCCGCTGCGCCGCCGCCCGCCTCCGCACCGGAGGAGAGGAGCCCGAGCGGCCACGACAGCGGGCGCACTCGGAAGCGGCGGCCGGCGCGGTCAGCGCTCTGGCGGCGACGGCCCCGTCCGGGCCGCGGGGAAGGCCACAGCGAGCGGGGCGAGGCCGCGCCGGGCTGCCAAACGCCAGCGCAGGCGCCCTCGGCCAAGCAGGAGGGCGGCCGGGGCCAGCAGGGGGGAGGGAGGAGCAAGCCAGCCTGTGATTGGAGGGCGGCCCGGGGAAGGGCCAGATCGCCCCGTCAGGGGCCTAGCCCGCCGTCCATCACAGGGCAGGAGGGAGGAGGGCAAGAGGCATTGGGGGAGAGCGGGGCAGCCCGGCTAGCAGCCCACCAACGGGGTAGAGGGAGGTGGGCCCAATGGGCTGGGATGCAGGTGGCACAGGTGTTGGGATTGATGGTGGGTGGAAGCACTCGGGGGTGAGGGTGGAGCTGGAGTGGGGAAAGTATTTAAGGAGGCTCTGGAGGCAGGCCGAGGAGGAAGGTACTGGAAGAGACATAGCAGGTGCCCGGCATCCTAAGGCGAGCACCCTGCCATTTGTCAGCCGGCTGCCCTGAAGGTTAAGGCGCAGCCAGCCGGGTGGAGCCACGTGCTGACCGGCCCGCCGGTCAGACAAGGGCCGCCCTAGTCTGAGGCCGCCTGTGAAAGAGCCTCCACGCTTCCTTGGGGACCCGCCCAGCCGCTCCAGGCTACCAGCACGGACCCGCCGGGACCGCCCCGCCCAGACCCGCCGCCAGGGGGCGTGCCACAGCCTGACATTGTGGTGGAGAATGCGGGCACTGATCCTGCTGTGAGGCGCCCGCGACCCCACCTTCCGACCCCGCCCGGGTGGACGAGGCCTCGCACCTATTTGCGCCCGGCAACCTTCGGCCGGCCCAGGCTTGACTCCGAGGCGGGTACCGACGGAGGGCACCCCCATGGACCAAGCAGCCGCCGCAGCGGCGGGCGAGGCCGGGCAGCCCGCGGCCCCTACGGCCCTGGACTTGGGCCAGCTCAGCCAATGGATGGCCGAGCAGCAAGTGCGGCTCCTGCGGGACCTGACGGCACAGCAGCAAGAGTCACAGGCTACATTGCTCCGTGGACTGGCCCAGACCCTGGGGGCCGGACCCGCCGCTTCGGTCCTCGGCCCCGTGCGGGGGGCCCCCTTTCAGCTGACCAAGCTGGGAGAGGCGGACGAGATAGATGCCTACCTGGAGGCATTCGAACGCACAGCGGAAGCCGCCCAGTGGCCCCGAGACCAGTGGGCATTCATCATTGGCCCTTATCTGATGGGAGAGGCCCAGGCGGCCCTGAGGGCCCTACCCAAGGAGGAGAGCGCTGACTACCGGGTGCTGAAGGCCGCTATTCTCGACCGGTATGAGGTGACACCCGACTCCTACCGTCAGAAGTTCAGGTCCATCACCTACAAAAAGGTCGAGCGGCCCAGAGCCCTGATCAATGCGCTACGGGATGCCGCCTACCGGTGGCTGAAGCCCGCCTTGGAGGGCGAGAAGAAGATCGTGGATCAAGTGGTCCTGGAGCAATTGCTCAATATCCTCCCCCCCAAAGCCCGACAGTGGGTAGCCTGCAGCCACCCCGCGAGTCTGAAGGAAGCCACGGCCCTCCTAGAAAACTTCGCCGCGGCGGCCGACCCACGCGAGGCCCCCCGGGACACGGGCCCAGGAACAAGGACCAGCGGGCCCTCCCCTCGGCCTCTGGAAAACCCGCGCCCGGGGAGGGCCAGGTCCGGGGCCCGGGAGGCATCGGGGCCGCGACCGGGGGCTTCTCGGGCACCCCCGCTGCTCCCTGGTCGGGAGGGGGCCTGGGGCCGACCCCTGGCCGGGCCCGGACCAGAGGCCGCCCCAAAGAGTTCCCGAGACCCCGAAGACCGGGGCCCGTGCTTTAAGTGCGGCCAGCGGGGCCACTTCATCCGCGACTGTCCGCTCATGGAGTGTGACGCTGGCTGGGAAGAAGCCTACCCGGTGACGGCCCGCCCGCCAAGGCCGCCGCCGCTGATAGTAATGGTAGAAGTGGCAGGGCGGCGCCTGTCCGCCTTCTTGGATAGCGGCAGTTCCATTTCGATGATCCGCACACGCCTGCTACCGCCCCACTTACCCATCGTCCGCTCGACGGCCGTGGCCTGCTTCCATGGCCACTCGGAGACCTACCCGGTGGTACGAGTGCCTCTGACCTGCCGCGGCCAGACCTGGGAGGTAGAGCTAGCCCGAGTACCGGCCCTGCCCTACCCTGTTCTCCTGGGCCGCGATGCCCCCAGCTTCCACCAACACCTCCAGGCTGCACGCGGGCCCGAGGAAGCCTTGCCCGCGGAGGACCCGAGGGAGGGACCCTCCACGGTGAACGACCCCACAGCAGACCCGAACGCCCAGGATTGGTCGACGGACCCCAGCTTCATCGCTCGCCAAGCGGACGATCCCACTTTAGGTGGGCTCCGAGACGCCGTGGCGGTGAGTGAGGGGGTCGTGATGGATGGCAGGCGGGCTGGGAGAGTACCTCGGGTGATCCAGGAAGGGGGCGTGTGGTTCCGCATCACGAGGGCCAGGGGTGGCGAGGTCCGACAGCTTCTGGCCCCCCAAGGCTATCGACCACGTATACTCGCCCATGCACACGACCACAGCTGGGCCGGACACCAGGGACCTGCTAACACCTTGGCCCGGGTGCTGGCCCGATTCTTCTGGCCCTCAGTGTCCCGAGACGTGAAGGACTACTGCCGCACCTGCGAGGTCTGCCAGCGAACAGCGGGTCGGCCACCCCCGCGGGCTCCTTTGGCACCACTGCCCGTGATCCGCACGCCCTTCGAGAGAGTGGCTATGGACTTCATAGGCCCGTTGCTGCGGACCGCCCGGGGATGCAGGTTCGTCCTTGTCCTGGTGGATTACGCCACCCGGTACCCGGAGGCCATACCCCTGCGGACGATGCAGGCGCCCGGCGTGACGCGCGCCCTGGTACGATTCTTCGCGCAGGTGGGCATCCCCAAGGAGCTGGTCACGGATTGTGGCACCCCATTTACGGCCTCCGTCACCCGTCAGTTATGCCGCACCATGGGAGTACGGCAGATCTTCACCTCCATATACCACCCTCAGACAGATGGCCTAGTGGAGCGGTTCAACCAAACGCTCAAACAGATGCTACGGCGTCTGGCCCACGACCGCCCAGCCCAATGGGACCTCTTCGTGGACCCCTTGCTGTTCACGGTCCGCGAATCGCCTCAAGCGTCCACCGGCTTCACCCCCTTTGAATTAATATATGGGCGCAACCCTCGGGGGATCCTGGAAGTGATGGAGGGGCGGCGGGCCGAGTCGTCGGAACCCCCAGGGAGGCCCGCCCCTGAATATATGAGGGAGCTCCAGGAACGATTAGAAGCAGCCAGGACTCTGGCCGGGCAGAATCTGGAGAAGGCCCAGGCGGCCCAGAAGGCCCGGTACGATCGCGGGACCCGGCTGAGAACCTTCAAGGAAGGGGATCGGGTCCTGGTCAACCGCCGCGTGTTCGGGCCCGGGCACCACGGTGACCCATGGCGGGGTCCCTTCCAGGTCAAGAGGGTATTGGGGTCCCATTCCTATGAGGTCCAGTGTGGCGCCTCCCCCCGTCAGTCCAAACGCCTGCACATCAACGACCTCAAGGAGTGGCAGGAGCGACCCTCCGGCACCTGCCGACTCGCGGACGACCCACTGGACCCGCCAACGGGAGAGCTCCCGTGGACGGACCGCCAGCCGGAGGAAAACGCGCCAGGGCTCGACGAGGCGTTGGAGCCCCGCCAGCGGCAGCAACTCCGGGCGCTGCTGAAGGACTTGCCCGGCTGTTTTTCCACCCGTCCAGGACGCACCCACCTGGCTGAGCACAGGATTCCCACAGACCCTGGCCAAGTGGCCCGGGCAACCTGGAGGCCCCTCCCCCGGAAGCAATGGGAGGCCGTGGCCCGAGAGGTGGAGGAAATGCTACGCCTGGGGGTAATCCAACCCTCACACAGCGAGTGGCGCAGTCCCATTGTGCTGGTCCCGAAACCGGATGGGTCCGTGAGGTTCTGTGTCGACTACAGGGAGGTAAACAAGGTCGCAAAGTTCGACGCGTACCCCATGCCCCGGGCCGAGGTGCTAATCGATCAGCTAGGCGCGGCTCGCTACCTGTCGGCGCTAGACCTAACCAAAGGATACTGGCAGGTTCCCATGGCCCCGGGGGACCGCGAGAAAACGGCTTTCGCCACCCCCCAAGGGCTGTTTGAGTTCAAGGTCATGCCTTTTGGGTTGCACGGGGCCGCCGCCACCTTCCAGCGGCTGGTGGACCGGGCGCTGGCTCAGTGCCAAGGTTTCGCCACCGCCTACATAGACGACATCTTAATCTACAGCCCTGACTGGCCATCCCACCTCCGCCATCTCCGCCAAGTGTTACGAGCCCTCCGGGACGCAGGGCTGAAGGCCAACCCCACCAAGAGCCGACTGGGCTTCCAGGAGCTGAAATCCCTCGGGTTCCTCGTGGGGCGGGGGCAGCTGAGGCCCCTCCCGGACAAGGTGGCGACACTGGAGGCATGCCCCCTGCCGAAATCCAAGAAGCAGCTTAGGGGGTTTCTGGGGCTGGTTGGCTACTACAGTAAATTTATCGCACAGTACGCCAGCCGAGCCAGCCCCCTTACGGACTGCCTACGCAAAGACCAGCCCAACCAGGTCCAGTGGACGCCGCCCCGGCGACAAGCCTTCCTCGACCTCAAAGCCGCTCTGTCCGGGTCACCAGTCCTGCGCAACCCTGACTTCGACCGGCCCTTCATTCTTCAGACGGACGCATCCGACAGCGGGCTCGGGGCCGTCCTGTCCCAGGACCACGGCGGGCAGGAGCACCCAGTCCTGTTCATCAGCAGGAAGCTCCAGCCAGCTGAACGCCGTTACGCGGTCGTGGAAAAAGAGGCCCTCGCTGTCAAGTGGGCTGTCGGGGCGCTGCAATATTACCTCGCTAATAACCCCTTCACCCTCGTGACGGACCACGCCCCCCTTGTCTGGATGTCCCGGCTTAAAGATCACAATGCACGCGTGCTAAGATGGTATCTGGCTCTTCTACCCTTCAGCTTTACGATCCGGCACAGGCCAGGGAAACAGCATGTCAACGCCGACTTCCTGTCCCGGATGTTCGCCGGGGAAGCCACGCCCGATGCAACGCAAAGAGGGGGGGTGTGTCCGAGGCCCGACACGCCGGCCTCGGACTCCCCCCACCCCCACCCCCCCGACGACGCAGAGCCCACCTACCGGGCGGGAGAGGCCAAGGACGAGGCCCCACCGGTGGAAGAAGGCCCCAGCGGCTGCACCGCCGCTGCGCCGCCGCCCGCCGCCGCACCGGAGGAGAGGAGCCCGAGCGGCCACGACAGCGGGCGCACTCGGAAGCGGCGGCCGGCGCGGTCAGCGCTCTGGCGGCGACGGCCCCGTCCGGGCCGCGGGGAAGGCCGCAGCGAGCGGGGCGAGGCCGCGCCGGGCTGCCAAACGCCAGCGCAGGCGCCCTCGGCCAAGCAGGAGGGCGGCCGGGGCCAGCAGGGGGGAGGGAGGAGCAAGCCAGCCTGTGATTGGAGGGCGGCCCGGGGAAGGGCCAGATCGCCCCGTCAGGGGCCTAGCCCGCCGTCCATCACAGGGCAGGAGGGAGGAGGGCAAGAGGCATTGGGGGAGAGTGGGGCAGCCCGGCTAGCAGCCCACCAACGGGGTAGAGGGAGGTGGGCCCAATGGGCTGGGATGCAGGTGGCACAGGTGTTGGGATTGATGGTGGGTGGAAGCACTCGGGGGTGAGGGTGGAGCTGGAGTGGGGAAAGTATTTAAGGAGGCTCTGGAGGCAGGCCGAGGAGGAAGGTACTGGAAGAGACATAGCAGGTGCCCGGCATCCTAAGGCGAGCACCCTGCCATTTGTCAGCCGGCTGCCCTGAAGGTTAAGGCGCAGCCAGCCGGGTGGAGCCACGTGCTGACCGGCCCGCCGGTCAGACAAGGGCCGCCCTAGTCTGAGGCCGCCTGTGAAAGAGCCTCCACGCTTCCTTGGGGACCCGCCCAGCCGCTCCAGGCTACCAGCACGGACCCGCCGGGACCGCCCCGCCCAGACCCGCCGCCAGGGGGCGTGCCACAGCCTGACAAAAGGTCATCTTTAATATTTTCTTCTTAAAAATTTCTAGTATAGTAGCAAAAATTGTCTCAGAAAGAAACTTACTTTGAGCCTTATTTATTAAAAGTGGGGCCCCTGATCAATCAATTAGTTTCGATTGCTTAATGGATTTTTTATTTTTAATTTTTTTTACAACCTACAGTCTGTATCCATATCAATCCATTCATATATAATTTTGAGCATACTACCATGAGGATTAAGACATGCAAGAAAATGAAGGGAAATATAGCTTCGAAAGAGGAGAAAATATTACAATTCTGAAACTCCCCTCTTTTATTAAAGCATGATTATGGAGCTTACATGATCTGATTGCTTGGCTGTAAGGTTGGCACTGGGAAGAGATCATGAACAGTTTTTGTAAAGAATAGATTGATATTTCTAACCGCTATAATTATAGATCATGAAAGATGTTCCTGCTGATATCCCCATTAAAAAAAAAAAATCATCCCAGTAGGGGTTGCAACATTGGAACTAATGATGGTATCAAAACAGAAGGAATGCTTTTGCAGCTATGGGATTTGGTATCTTAATATGCATAAGATTATAGTGATAATCCATAGTGAATAATTGGATAAAACAAAAATACCCTTCATTTCATGACCTTTTCTTTGATTACTACAATTCTTCCCAATGATTGCCATTTCAAAACATCTCTTCCTTGACATATCTCATCATGCCGCTGCCCCATCCTCTTGTGTTTGGCTGAGTCCAGAAAGACATCATGTTGCTAAGGGTAGATTTGGAGTAACAGATCTGAAACAACTGGCTTAGATTGACTGATCATTCCTGCAGTTCTTCAAGTTCAGTATTGTCTACTCAGACTGACAGCAGCGGTCCAGAATCTCAGGTTGAGATGAAAACTGGAGGCGCTAGGGACCAAACCTGGGAGTTTCCACATGCCAAGCAGATGTTCTACCACTGCTCCTCCCCAGTTAGTGTTGCCAACTGTGTCATGAATGATGAATCTAGAATAGAGGACACGAACAGCAACATGGACTAAAAAAAGCCACAAACAGCCCGATCAGCTGTTCGCGAAAAAGCTATTCGTGAGGCCCCATTCTAAACAAACAGGTGGTCGTTGAAAGCCTCGTTTGTTGCTGTTTGTCAAGCCAGACAGTCTGACACCTGCAATCAATTCCCTTGGCAACTTAGGCAGGGATTGTCTGAACTCTGAACTCCTGCTGTTGCCCTGGAAACCCCAATCTAAGCCCAATTTAGCTTGATAAGCAGGTCTTCTTTTCAAGTGTGGAGCTCCAAATTTGTTACAAGGAAGCAAAGAGAAGGGGGGAGGGGGGCTCCCAGCTCTGCTTTTGCAGATAGAGAGGGGGAGACAATTGCTGTTGGCATTTTCAGTGAGAGACAGGGAGAGTGCATTGGAGCTTAAATTTTCTTTGTGTGTGGTGGGATAGGGAGCTACCCCTTCAAGTTCCAGGCTGCTGCCAGGCTCTGGGCCAAGCTATTATTTATTACTGGTACTTTTCCTGCTGCCTACTCAGTTAAGGTTTCTGGGAGTGGTGTGGTAGGGATCTACCCATTCAGGTTCCAGGGTTGCTGCCAGGCTCTGGGGCCAAGCTATAATTTATTATTGGTACATTTCCTGCTGTCTGCTCAGGTAGGGTTTCTGGGAGTGGTGCAGTGGGGATCTTGATGGCTGGAGGGGAGCCTGCTGGCCCCCATGAACAATGAACAACAAACATGTTCGTGAACAGGTCGTGTTCATCAATGTTTGTCGTTCGTGGATTGCAACAAACAACGAACACCATGTTTGGGTTTTTTTCCTGTTCATGCCCATGTCTAATCTAGAAGTTCTCCTTCTGGGAGAAATTACGTGAGATGAATTACACAAAGATACTCAAGCAAAGGGAGACATAATGGTAGCTGTGAGGCACAGTTTGAATTCCACCTCTCTCTACAGAGCTGACAAAGATCGCTCCCCAGAGGGTTTGTTAATTTCACCTCTCTGCAGAGCTAGCAAAGATCACTTATCAGAGGGTTTGTTATTAATTAACAGAGCCTTTGGGGAAGCAAGGAGGAAATTAACAAACCCTCTGAGGAGTGATCTTTGTGGGCTCTGTAGAGAGAGGTGAAATCCCTTCACTCGAGCATCCTCGTGTTATTCATCTTGTGTAGTTTAGCTCTGAGTGAGAAGGAATATGGGATTGGATTATTATTTGTGTTAGGGTGAAACAGCTGTTTCACTTCCCAAAGTGAGTGGCTTAGACAGGCTGGTTATTTCTTCTTCTTAAGACTGGCATGGGCCTGTGTGATTGTTATGCAATAGCACTCTGCTATTTGTGTAATATACTTCTTGCATTTGGTTTCTGCGTAGTCTAGTGGCAGAGGACAAGTCCCTGCCCTGCCATGCTTCAGCCTGAATATTGAAAAATGCAGGCAAGGAGGGAGTAAAGTATCTCCAATGGTTGCTTTGGGAATTTGGTGAGATTCAAGGGTATGTGCATAGGGTGCTGTTACTCTTTTGTCTCAGCTTGGCCACCAAGTTCTCCTCTTTAAATGTGGTTTGAGGTGCACCCTGTAGGGAAACCTAGTCCAGGAGCTTTGGTAAGTAATGTGTTTTCAGAGGGCCAAGGCCCCTGTGTGTGCATCCCACTAGAACTCAAGGTGGGGTCAAATGTTAAAGAGAGTGTTTCCCAGATGTACTTGCCATGCATATATAGTTGCACATAGTTAAAATTCCCTTGGCAACTTAGGCAGGGATTGTCTGAACTCTGTCTGAACTCCTGCTGTTGCCCTGGAAACCCCAATCTAAGCCCAGTTTAGCTTGATAGGCAGGACTTCCTTTCAAGTGTGGAGCTCCAAATTTGTTACAAGGAAGGTGTGAGCTTTGTTACAAAGCTCACCAGCCAGTTGTTCCCAAGGGTCACTGATTTGCAGGAGCAGGCCCTCAGGTAGGCTTGCCAGGTTTCTTGCTCTCAGCCTCCAGGCTCCCACTGCTGTTCAGTGGAGCAGTGGGTTCAAAATGAGAGGTGGCATTGCTGAATGCTGTGATGTCATTTCTGGGATTGTACCTAGAAATGATGTCACAACACTATCTGACACTCTAGGGATTTTTGAAAATTCTATGGTAAAAAACATAGAGATTTTGGGAATTCCTAAAGTGTTGTGTAACACAACCTGGAAGCAACATCATGGTATTGCATGATGTTCTAGGAGTTTCTCAAATCTCTATGGTAAAAACCATAGAGATTTGGGTGATTCCAAGAGTGTTACGTGACACCAATTTCCACATTTCACACCCAGTACCCTCAGTGTTTCCAGTGGTGGCCAGCTGAGGATTGGCAACCCTACTTTCAAGGAACACTTCAGGGTGCAGCCGGGAAGGAGAGAGAGAAAAATATCATTACATGAGCTCTGCTTGGGATGCAACACTTAGGATCCAATTTAAAATCTAATTAATTGCTTCAAAACAGATTCCGAAATTCTGTGAGTCAAAGCAGCTGGAGGTGGGCAGGAAGTGCTTAACACACATTTCAGTCACTCATGCCAATCTGTGAGCTAGGATAAGAGAGAAAATGGCAAGGAATCTTCAAGCTATTAACGAAGATAAATATTTTGTTTCACTCTTCAACGTGACAGTCAGATGTGCCGCTGGATTTGAATAAGTAGATTTTCTTTTTTGCCAGATTTTCTCTCTTCCCATTTGCAACACAGAGCCACCTAGTTATTAAATTGGTGCCAGATGGCATTTTTCCAAGAGCTTGGTATTTCCATTTGTATGTTTACTCACTTTCTGGAGACAGATTGATAAAAAAAAACCACTTTGACAGCAAATCATCTACCTGCAGCTAGAGGAGAAGGCATCTCAGTCTGAGACTAATACGGTTAGCATTCTGAAATATGATAGAAAGGAATGGTTTACTCATGATCTTAAGGGAAATGGATGGAACTGGTGTGATGGATGCTATAAAGACAGAGAAAAGCAAACTGGCAAGGCAGTATTTAGCAAAGGCTAAAAATGCATTTGAGCAAGGCAAAAAGAAAAAAAGAATTAGGATGTATAACCAGACAGAGAGGAATAGTATATGTATTCCTGGATGTTCGGTTGCCTGGCCATTAGCGTGACATGCGTTGTACTGCCGTTTAGATTTGATTGTGGGTCACCTCCTGAACATCTGATTGACTTTAATAGTGATAACGATGTTGACTGAAGCCAGTTGGGGAACTGATCTACAAAAAAGCCAAGTACATTGCTGCTGGTTATATCCCACATGAACGTCCTTTCACAGAGATCACCAAGCACAAAGGAGTATATATGCATGCTTACATTGTAGAGGAAGGAGTCTGGTAGCAGTTGGCAGGGCTTTTTGGGGGGGAGGAAGAGGTGGTGGAACTCAGTGGGTTGCCCACGGAGAAAATGGTCTCATGGCTGGTGGCCCCACCCCCTAATCTCCAGACAGAGTGGAGTTTAGATTGCCTTTCGCACCACTTGGTGGTGCGGAGGGTAATCTAAGCTCCCCTCTGTCTGGAGATCAGGGGGCGGAGCCACCAGCCATGTGACCATTTTCAAGAGGTTCCGGAACTCCGTTCCACCACATTCCAGCTGAAAAAAAGCCCTGGCAGTTAGTCTTGGTCATTGCTTCCTCCCACTTCCTGCCTGACAGTTTCTAGATGGAATTAGGCACTGATGGAGGCTGTTGATGTGGTCTGACCCACCAGTATGATTTTAAAAAAAAATCTGTACACCAGCAATGCCTCATGGCAGTGATTCATGGCATAGCAGCTCTGGGGTGGAAAATATACACACAAACACACACACTGTTTATTTACTGGATCTACTACCTGCCTTTTCAAGGTGACACACATTATGTTAAAAAAAACAGACCGCAACAATACAAAATCAAGCACACCAACATGAAAACAGTCCAAGAAACAGCATCAAAAGCAAAAGATAAAAATGCTTCAATAAAGAAACAAGATTTTAGCCGAATGGGGGGAAGGGGGGAATGAGATCTTCCATAGGGAACACTGAAAAAGGTCTCTCCAGACTGTAACCAGTGACAATCAGCATGAGTAATGATGGGAAAGTTCATGTATCTGAGGGCTCTTCAACCCTGGCCGATTCCACACAGCTTACATGAAGCCGGGCCGTTGCGCAACGTTGTGGGTCATGCCAGAAAAAATGCGGAAGATCGCATTTTCTCACACGAGTTTTTTGCGATGTTGCGCAAAGCTTGCGTGAGAAAACGCGATCTTCCACGTTTTTTCCAGCATGATCCACAACATTGCGCAATGGCCCGGCTTCAGGTAAGCCATGTGGAATCAGCCAGGGCTCTTTGCAAATCCCACCCTATCCAATCATGCCTGCCATTGTCATTCACCGGTGATTATCATTTGGCTTCTGCAGTCGCTCCACTCTCCAAGATATAAGGACAGATGGACTCACATTCTAGCTCTGTCTGAAGAAGTGAGCTGTGACTCACAAAAGCTCATGCCCTAACACAAATTTTGTTAGTCTTATAGGTGCAACTGGACTCTTGTTCTTTTCCACTGCTAATACATGGGAGCAGACATGATTCTATGTCTGGCATAAGCATCCCCCTGTCAACATGCTTAGTTTAAAGTTTTCTGTTGCTATACCATGTGACCTCCCCCATTAGTTCTGCTTTTGAGGTTTTTGGTGAGTATATGGAATCTTTTAAATGCTGTCAGGATATTAATTCCAAGGCTCTGGTATTGAATTAATTCACCATAATTGAGGAAATCATCTGTTAAGTCGCAGCAGACAGACAAAATGGCTCACGTTGCTATCCTAAATAAAATTACACCTTTCTAATCCCATTGAATTGGAATGGATTTAGAAGGGAATAACTCTGTTTAGGATGAACTGTAAATTATCTGAAAATATTCACCTTGGAGATTAGCTGAAACAGTCTGCAACTGTGAAGATGAGGGGAAGCTTCTGTTTATTACTTGCACCAGCTGTTATTTTAATTATTTTTTTAAAAAAATGAATATTTTCATAGCTACCTTTCTGCCTACTACAAAATGCTGTTATTGTTTCTTCTGGTCCTTGATACTCCAGCATTATTTCTTACATTTCTTAGTCTTGAGCATTTTAGGCAGCTATATTGTGTGGCTCTTTATTTTTAGATGTTGAACCCTTTTTTCCACGTCTTGGTTGTGATAAAGAGAATACATTTCCAAGGCCTCTCAGATAAATACAACTGAGCCCCGATTTCAATCCAGCGCTCCCAGGGCCAAGACTATTCTCTATACCGCACTGACTTTCCCATATATTCAGTTGTTATAGAACAAGGGGGTAGGGGTGTGCAAGGAAAAAACTTTCGGCTTTCTTGTTTCGGGATTACCCGAAACAAGATTCTCTACCGGCATTAGCCGAAAGCCGAAACAAGAATCTCTTTCGGGATTCGGGATTCGGCATTATTTCGGCATTCTTTCGGGATTCTTTCGGGTTTTTTTGCTGGGAAAATGCCTCCGTCTTTCAGGACGCCTGGAGGAGGCATTTTCCCACCAAATAAGCCCAAAATTGGTGGGGACCTTCCTCTAACACTTCTCTAACAACTACCCAAGTTTCAGACAGATTGGACTTTGGGGGGCCATGTTATGGCCCCCCAAAGCAGGTCCCCCCATCCTCCCCATAAGAAAGCAAAGGAGCAGCATATTGTTAGCATGCTGCTGCTGATCTTTCTTCATTATTTCCTTCCTTTGCAAGGGGTGGCATTTTGCATGCAAAATGCCCCCCAGCCCTCAGGGGCCCTTCTCCCACCCCTCCTCCCACCCCCCACCAAGGCTCAGCCTGCTCCCACTTGGGGGGGGCCATTTCATGGCCTCCCCAAGTAGGTGCTCTAATCTCTACCACTGACAGCTGGGGGAGGCTTGTGTTGCCAGGGGTGGCATTTTGCATGCAAAATGCCCCCCAACCCTCTGGGGCCCTTCTCCCACCCCTCCTCCCACCCCCCACCAAGGCTCAGCCTGCTCCCACTTGGGGGGGCCATTTCATGGCCTCCCCAAGTAGGTGCTCTCAGCCCCTAAAGTCCACCCCTTACAGCCCCACACAAACCCAGTTCCCCCACCCCAGCTGCCACACACAGACCCAAATCCCCCCAGTAGCCCCTCACAGACCCAAATCCACCCCCACCTGCCCCACACCCACCATAACCCCAGGAACAGGCTGGCCTGCCCTCCCCTTTTGGGAACCCCTAAACTCTCTTTCCCAGGGCAGTTCTGCACAGACAAGGGGTGCCACAATGGTGGCAGTGCCAAATCGTCCCTGGGAAAGAGCACCTGCCCTGGCACACAGACAACCACCCCCCTGACCCCCCCCACCACCCGCAGAGAAGGCTGGCCAGCCTGCTCCATTGTTCCCTATGCTGGGAACCAACCTCCCATCAAAGAAGGGAACACAGACACACAATCATTAAGTTTAAAAAACCTTTATTTTCTCATTTTCAAATTACAAGTGGTCAACAAATCACAACATATTACACTTATTGTCCCTCACAGCACAACACAACACAATTAACTACACATCAGAGAATCTTAAACACAATTTTTTTTTTGAAATGGACAAACAGTAAAGTTTTGAACATTTCCACAGGTCACATAGTAAGCGGGTACAACAGGGCATGGAAACAGAAGATGATCATAATAACTACCAGCCTAATACAACTCTCCCTCCATAACATGACTTAATGGGGGGGAACCACAGCAACAAAATCCCCCCCCCAACCCTCTGGGGCCCTTCTCCCACCCTTCCTCCCATCCCCCCACCAAGGCTCAGCCTGCTCCCACTTGGGGGGGCCATTTCATGGCCTCCCCAAGTGGGTGCTCTGCTCTCATCTCTACCACCGACAGCTGGGAGAGGCTTGTCTTGCCAGGGGTGGCATTTTGCATGCCAAATGCCACCCTCACCCTCAGGTGCCCTTCTCCCACCCTTCCCCCCACCCCCCACCACATGCATTCCTTGACAATCAAGAAATCTGGAGTTAAATATAATGTGCATGTAAGTCCCTCAAAGACAGAAGAAATATGGAGGTAATGACCCATTTGATTTCCACAACCTCAGACACAATTAGGGATCCGTTTCCCCTTGGTGGGGGATCCCCCACTCTCACCTATCACCCCGAGGGGGGAAAGTCAGTGAATGAGCCTTCAAGGTACGCTCCAGGGGCTGCTGCCGTGATGTCACTGATGTCATCTGGCTGCCCTGAGAGTATGCCTGTGCTTTGCAGTGGGCTGATTTGGGCCCTACAGGCCAAAGCAGGATCCCTTGTGGCCCAAATCAGCCTGCTGTGAATTGTGCGTGCTCCCCAGCCTTGTGTGATGATCACATCACCTCCTAGAACAGACATCATCATGCCAGAGCATTGCCATGAAATGATCATGCGTGTGTGAACAGACCCTAAGTATCCTGTAGGCTTCAGTGATGGTATAGTAATGTTTTCACTCACATTATAGAGAGAGAGAGAGACAGAGAAGGGGGGGAGGCACTGAAGCTAGATTATTTCTTCTATTTTACTGTCCCCTTCCAAAGCCAGGGTGGCATTGGCACAATGCCCCCCTCCCCCCGGCCAGAGCCTTAGTACCAGTATGCATTGACAGGCCCATGCATCATAGTCCTTTTTGAGACCCAGCCAAGTTGTGCCTTTTGTAGAAAAATGTTCAAGTTGCTGGTGGGGGTATGAACAGTTTTTAGATATCCACTGTAGTGCAATGGCTAGAGAGTTGGTCTAGAATCTGGCAGACTCTGATTCTGTGCCTTGTAGGCTTGATGGATGTTCTTGGCTCAGTCTAAGTAAACAATTGTGTTGTGTTTTCCAGAGGCAGTCTACGTGATTTTGGGGCCCTGGACAAATGTTCTGGACGGGGCCCCAGAACCAGTGCCGCCCCACCACTGGCTCCTTGCCAAGGAAAAGCAATTTGGTCACCTAGGCCCCAGATAGAGTGGGCAGGAGTGCGTTGTTTCCTTCCTCCCCCCCCCCACCCCCTCCAACAACTAGGAAGGCCATCGGTGGAGTCACTCCAATGTGAGGCATGGAGCAGCTGTCTATTGTTAGCCTGGTTGTGATGAGGGTGAAAAAAATCAAGGGAGAACAGCAATGTGTGAACCACTCTAGGTTCCCATGGGGGAGAAAACCGGGGCATAAGATAAACCTTTAATTTGGTGGGGAGGGGGTATATACATTTTATGTGTATGTGTCTGTATGTTTTATGCATTCAAATCACTTGTGGTGTACTTTAGAATTATATTGAGCTCCACAGTATCCCAAAAACCTTGTCCATGTATTGCAAACCGAAGTCAATCTACCACATCTAGGGTATTCTTCTTTTCCCTACTGCCTTCAATTTTTCTTAGCATTATTGTCTTTTCTAGTGAACCTTGTCTTCTCATGATGTGACATAAGCACTATCATCAATTGATATCTTCAAGGGAGAAAGCAGGCCTGATTTGGTCTGGATCCCACTTACATGTCTTTTTCGGAGTCCATGGTACATGTAAATTGAAACTTTCTTCCCACTTCACAGTGTGAATGCTTTTTCCTCCTATGAGCTTTGTCTAAAATTTAATGTACTGATACTGCTCATTTGGCCAAAAGGCCTGCCCTTGATCAATGCCACATTAAATACTTCATAATAAAAAAATGTTTTTAGAACCATTTAAAAGTGTCCTTAAGTGCCATACGCTGATTTAAAAAACCATAAGCTAAATGTTTGGGAACACAACCAGATATGTGAATGACTGAAATGCAGCCCAATCCCACTGCTACTTAAAATCCATTTTTGATGGAGGTCTGGATTGTCTTACATTGGTGTCATTGGGCTTGGAATCAGGAACCTGGAAGCGTTCCATGGGGGCTACAACTTTCATGCCAAGGCTAAGAGGGTGGGAACGGGATCTCTCTGGGGTGGCAAACTCTGGCCTTGGAAGTTACTGGCAATTTGGGGGTGGGACTTGTGGAAAGGAAAATCTGAGTAGGGATCTCCCCCAGAATCCATGGTCCGCATTTGCCCTCTAAAGAGATTGCCCTTGGAAGCAGCCAGTTTATCTGTAGGGAACTACTCTCTCTAACCTGAACTCAAGCCCAACCAGGAGTTTGGCAGCCCTAGGAAAATTTCAGAAAAAGATGGCAAAGGAGGGCCAGCAACTGATAGAGGCATGGAAGCCCACACCAGGACAGTAGCAGGGGCCTACTTGGGCACAAGGGACAACCAGTGCTCTCATCCCCCATAGTCCACTCCTTACAGCCCCACACAAACCCAGTTCCCCCACCCCAGCTGCCACACACAGACCCAAATCCTCCACTCAGCCCGTCTCAGAACCAAAACCACCCTCAGCTGCCCCACACCCAGTACCCCAGGAACAGGCTGGCCAGCCTGCCCCATTGTTCCCTATGCTGGGAACCAACCTCCCATCAAAGAAGGGAACACAGACACACAATCATTAAGTTTTAAAAACCTTTATTTTCTCATTTTCAAATTACAAGTGGTCAACAAATCACAACATATTACACTTATTGTCCCTCATAGCACAACACAACACAATTAACTACACATCAGAGAATCTTAAACACAATTTTTCTTTTGAAATGGACAAACAGTAAAGTTTTGAACATTACAGCAGGTTACATAGTGAGCGGGCACAACAGGGCATGGAAACAGAAGATGATCATAACTACCAGCCTAATACAACTCTCCCTCCATAACATGACTAAATGGGGGGGGAACCACTGCAACAGGGTCCAGCAGAACCTATGTCATTTCCTGTGGCTGTGCTTTCAGTTCAGACACACAAAGCTGAACTGGGCACTTCCAAGGCACTGGACAATGGTATTTCTGGAGCAGTTCTGCAGAGGTCTCCCCCCACCCCCACACCAGCCTCAGAATTTACCTGGGAACATCTGTGAGAGATCATCATTGGCCGGTGCCCATCCACCACTCTACCCGCATCCCCCAACCATGCAAACCCAACATTAACATCAAATTTTTTTTTTTTTAAACATGAACATTCAATCAACTTTTAAAAAACATAATCACAACATTTTTTTTTGGTTTTTTTTCCTTTTTTTTACATGAACGGAACATCAACTTTTAAAAAACATAATAACAACATTTTTTTGGGTTTTTTTTTTTACATGAACATTCAATCAACTTTTAAAAAACATAATCACAACATTTTTTTTTGGTTTTTTTTCCTTTTTTTTACATGAACGGAACATCAACTTGCAAAAAACAGTACAACAATTCTTCTACAATTTTTTTTTACAAGGAGTTCATCTGATAAAAACACCTAAGCAATCCCTATCTAACCTGTTTCTCCCTCCAGTAGCAATCCATGTTTCTGGGGCATTATTTCTCAGAATAAATTTGGTCCCACAGGGTATGTCTCAGTGATGGGAGATGTTTTGAATACCCTGGGGGGGGGGGCTTTCAAATTGCTGGGTGTTTTCCCTTTGCCACTGGTTCCTAACCACCCTCCCTCTACTGGCCGGTTTTAACTGTATATACAGGGTTTTATACAGGGGAGAGCGCGATTCCAAAGGATTGGACTCATAGAGGATGCAGGCCACAAGTTGGGCTCACCTCAGTCACTCTGGAAGTCCAGTCCTGAGAAATCGAAGAGGCGAGAGTTGACCTTCAGGAAGGTCAACTGCTCGACTCTCCATGGGAGAAGGCGAGTGCGATGTGGGCCGACAATGTCGCCCGCATGTGAAAAGACGCGCTCGCTCTCCACGCTCGTCGGAGGGCATGAGAGCAGCCGCTGCGCCTCGAGGGAGAGGTCCGGCCAGACCGACTCCTTCCTGGCCCAGTAGCTGAGCGGATCGGTGGAGAGCGACTCGCAGGGCTCCGCGAGGTAGTCCCTGACCATCGCCTCCGCCGGATCCTCTCTCACGGTCCTCACGACCCCAGAGGGGACGAGGGCCCACCGGAGCATCTCCATCTCCATCGGCACTCCGGTGGTGGCCTCGGGGGGGGGCCTGCGCAGAGGGGGCGTCAGAGGGACCCGCACGGCAGGGCCCCTCTTGCGTCCCCCCTGTCGACAGGCGTCCCCTCTTGGCCTGCCTGCGCCTCACCCAAGAGCAGAGCCCGTCTCTGGCTTGGGTGAGGTTTCCGTCCCGCTCGGCGAAAGTGCCCTTTATGCGCGGGTCACACATGGTCGCCAACATGTATGACTCTTCCTTAGTGAGAGGAGTTAGCCTGGCAGCTATGCCCTGCTGCAGCCTTCTCACTAATGCGCGCACCGCTGGAACAAGGTCAGCACGGGGCGCGACCCGGTCTGCAAGGGTGGCCAGATTCCTCTGGAGCGTGTGCACCAGGGGAATGACCAGACCGAGGGTCGCCGTGTCTGACGAGACCGCCACAGTGAAGTCCTTGAAGGGCTTCAGGACCTCCACTGTCTGGGTGATGGTGAGCCAATCCTCCCGGTTGAACTCACCCACCTGACTCGCACCGCGGTGCTCGGAGAGCCACGCGTGGAGTGCGGCCTGCTGCTCCACCAAGCGCTCAAGCATGGCGCAGGTGGAGTTCCAGCGAGTGCTGACGTCAGTGATCAGAGCGTGCTCTGGCACACCTGTCCCGACCTGTGTCTGGCGCAGTTCGTGCGTGGCCTTCACGCTGCGCGAGAAGTGACCCGTGAGCCTCCGACATTTCTGGACAAGTAACTGGAGTTCACGGGTCCGGGTATCCACGGGTTCCTTCGAGGAGCCCAACCCCAGCGCATCTCTCACCACTAGGTGAAGCTTGTGAGCGGCACAGTAGACGCTCTCTCGGCTCACTAGATGCGCCGCTGCCCTCATGTTCTTGCCACCGTCCGTCACCATGCATCCCACGGTGGCGGGTCCCTGGCCTATCCACTCGTCCAACTGTCTCCTTAAGGTGGCAGCGATGTTCTCCGCCGTGTGGGACACGTCGAGCACCTCGGCGTGAAGCAAGGCCTTGCAGTAGCCGGCCTGGCGGTCTCGCATCCTTCCCTGTCTAGCTGTGCTAGGCACCTCCCCCCGGCCCCCACCCAGAACCGACTCGGGTTCCCACCAGTGAGCAGTAAGCGAGAGGTACGCTTGCTGCACACTTGGGCAGGTCCAGATGTCCGATGTGAAGTGCACAGTTCTCCCGGCAACCCGGGACAGCTGTGCCTTCACATGATCCCTGGCAGCCCTGTAAAACGAGGGCACCACCGATCTGCTCAACGACGTGCGAGCAGGGACGGCGTACCAGGGAAAGCAATCTTGGAGCAGCCCTGAGAAGCCGAAGTCTTCAACTACGGAATACGGTTGCCCATCCACTGCTATCATGTTGACGATGTGGCGCGTGATGCGCCTGCTCGCCCTCCGGATCCCCTCTCTGGGCACACTAGCGCCCTGCATACCAAGCATCTCCGGGAGAGAGGCTTGGCGTCCCTTTCCTGCAGGTACCCTTGGGGGGAGAGCACCAGAGGAGCCTGCCTCCTTCTGGCTAGCTGGCGGCCGTGCGGCGCCACTCGAACCCTCCTCCCGAAGAAGCACCGCCTGGTGGTGCCTCTTCATATGGTACCTCATCCCAGACGTGGAGAGATGCCACACATCTTTGCCACGGCTGACGCGCTGCCTACAATGCAGGCACAGGGCTGCTCGGGGATCCTCCGTTGTCTGGAAGTGCTTCCAGATTTCGGAGGAAAAGGGCATCCCACGCTTCCCAGGAGAAGCGCGTTCGGGACCACCCTGCGGCACCTCCTGTGAGGTGCTCTGGCCGGACACACCGTGTCCCACTCTCGGCCGGGCAGGTGGGGATGGACGAGGCTGAAGGGGCAGAGATGTGGGCTCTTCCACCACAGTCTCTGCCTCTTCCTCCCGCATCCTCTCCTCCTGCACAGCCGCGAGAGGCCTGCTGCTGGCCTCAGAGGAAACTGGGGTGGACCGCCCCAGGGGGGGTCTCACGGGCAGTTCCTCCAACATCCTCCGGGTTCCTGGGGTGAGCGGGAGCGCAGGGAAAGTCATGTGCTCCGCGCCCATCCCAGGAGACACCACATGCTGCCCCTCCTCCAGCAGCTGGCTCGCAACCACTGGAGGAGGAGGAGCCTCAGCAGCAGGCCCCTGCCCAGTGCCAGCCCCTGCCTCACGCACCCGGGTTGGGGGTGGCCCTCCAGCAGCTGCCTCAGGAAAGAGAGTCTTGCGAACCCTCTTCCTGTCACCAGAAGCCAGGCTGGTGAACGGCAGCAGCGCAGGGGAGGGCCTCCTCCGCTCAGATGGAGGGGCTGCCGCAGCAGTCCCCCTCCCCCTCCCCTCCTCCCCTCTAGATTTCTCCCTAGCCTTTCCCCCGGGTCCCCTCTCTGCTTTCCTCTCTGACATACTTTCCCCTCCCAAATTCAACCCTAACTAATCAGAAAAGATTTAGAAAACAAAGGTCAACTTTGTTTTCAAGACCTAACTAACCTGCTATAAATCTGTGTTTCTAGTGGCTCTGTGACTTGGAGATGAACAATCAAGTGCCTTTTTAAGCAACCCTATTTATGTCAGGGAACCTGAGCCTGCCAATCAGCTGAATTCCTCTGGAATTGAGCTGGCCCTAAACCCCAATAACAGGTGACAAAGCCTTAAACACTCACACACTAGTATGCCCGGGCCGGCCTGGCACCACCACGGGTGCCAGAGATGGGCAGTGGAACCCTAGTTATGGGGGCACTAATGGGAAGCCTATTGACAGCTATTACAAATTTTTATATATATATATATATGTATATAGAATTCAAACCTAACACTCACTCACTAATGCTTTCCCTGCTGAGTCCCTATTTAGTTTTTTAAAAAAAACTAGGCTCGGTTTCCCTAATAATTATGTTGAGGGCAATTATCCACTGATCACCTACCAACTGGCCTACCTACCTAAGAGACACTATTTAGCGGGACCGATGTATATGTGGTATGTCGGTGTGGGGTGTGGATGTGGTGTTTTGAAGATGAGCCTCCCCCCTCCCAAGCTAGCAAGAACCCACCCCCAAGGCCACCCAAATGTGAACCCGGACTCGCTCACAGTAACACCAGTCCTGCAGTCCAGCGATGTTCAGGCGGTCTTGCAGCTGGTCCTCCTCTCCTCCACGATGCTGTCAAGAAAATTGGGAATGTTAGCAGAGTCAACACCACACGCCGCACACGCAACCCCAAAATTCAAGGCCCCGTTGCACAAGCCAAGTCAGCCCCCCCCCTTAAAGGCTAGGGCCAACCAGCAGCAAAACAAAACACATCCACCCAGCAGAGCTTCTGGCCTGTGCAGGCCAGAAGCTGGCACACTCATTTTTTAGTCCTGTGAAACAGCAGTTCATGCCCACCCCACACTCAAACTTGAAAAATGAAACATGAAAGAAAGCAGGCACTGCGATCAATGCTGGCCCCCCTAACCCCCAAACAATATCCTCTTGCCCAACCAGAAAATGCCCCCCCCCGGCCCAAGCCATAAAGACAGAGCCAAAGCATATGCTCGCAGGTAGGCACAGCAGCAGACATAAGCTCAAAAACCAAATTTAACAACAACCCTACCAGTCCACCAGTGCAGATGTCCAGCAATGTTGATCCTCCACGCAGAGATCTGCAGGCCGATGTCCACCAAGTGCAGTCCAGTCCAGAAGAGGTCCACCAACGATAAACAACCTGAATGTGAAGCAAAACAGTGAGTGCCAGGCCAGCAAACGGGAAGGGTTACCAAAGCCGGAGCAGCAGGCCTGTGTGTGGGCCGAAGGCTGGCACAGTTGATCAGGAAGGAGCCTGTTGGGAATCCTTGCAAGCAGGGGACCAGACACAGAAACGCAAGCCACACCATTCCAGATTGTGGAGCACAACTGTGAGTGCCAGGCCAGCAACCAAAAAGGGTTACCTTGGCCAAAGCAGCATACCTGTGTGTGGCCCACAGGCTGGCACAGTTGATCAGGACGGAGCCTGTTGGGAATCCTTGCTAGCAGGGGACCAGACACAGAAAAGCAAGCCACACCATTCCAGATTGTGAAGCACAACTGTGAGAGCCAGCCAGAAGAAAGGCTTCTGGCCTGTGTAGGCCCGAAGCTGGCACACTCTGGTTTTAATCTTAAAACAGTGGATCAAGCTTAAAGAAGGCAAGCACAACAACCAATGCTGAAACCCCCCCCCCCCCACCATCAAACATTGTCTGCCCAACCTGTCCCCCAGGCCATACCTGTGTGTGGCCCACAGGCTGGCACAGTTGATCAGGACGGAGCCTGTTGGGAATCCTTGCTAGCAGGGGACCAGACACAGAAAGGCAAGCCACACCATTCCAGATTGTGAAGCACAACTGTGAGAGCCAGCCAGAAGAAAGGCTTCTGGCCTGTGTAGGCCCGAAGCTGGCACACTCTTGTTTTAATCTTAAAACAGTGGATCAAGCTTAAAGAAGGCAAGCACAACAACCAATGCTGAAACCCCCCCCCCCCCACCATCAAAGATTGTCTGCCCAACCTGTCCCCCAGGCCATACCTGTGTGTGGCCCACAGGCTGGCACAGTTGATCAGGACGGAGCCTGTTGGGAATCCTTGCTAGCAGGGGACCAGACACAGAAAGGCAAGCCACACCATTCCAGATTGTGAAGCACAACTGTGAGAGCCAGCCAGAAGAAAGGCTTCTGGCCTGTGTAGGCCCAAAGCTGGCACACTCTGGTTTTAATCTTAAAACAGTGGATCAAGCTTAAAGAAGGCAAGCACAACAACCAATGCTGAACCCCCCCCCCCCCCACCATCAAAGATTGTCTGCCCAACCTGTCCCCCAGGCCATACCTGTGTGTGTGGCCCACAGGCTGGCACAGTTGATCAGGACGGAGCCTGTTGGGAATCCTTGCAAGCAGGGGACCAGACACAGAAAAGCAAGCCACACCATTCCAGATTGTGAAGCACAACTGTGAGAGCCAGCCAGAAGAAAGGCTTCTGGCCTGTGTAGGCCCGAAGCTGGCACACTCTGGTTTTAATCTTAAAACAGTGGATCAAGCTTAAAGAAGGCAAGCACAACAACCAATGCTGAACCCCCCCCCCCCCACCATCAAACATTGTCTGCCCAACCTGTCCCCCAGGCCATACCTGTGTGTGGCCCACAGGCTGGCACAGTTGATCAGGACGGAGCCTGTTGGGAATCCTTGCTAGCAGGGGACCAGACACAGAAAGGCAAGCCACACCATTCCAGATTGTGAAGCACAACTGTGAGAGCCAGCCAGAAGAAAGGCTTCTGGCCTGTGTAGGCCCGAAGCTGGCACACTCTTGTTTTAATCTTAAAACAGTGGATCAAGCTTAAAGAAGGCAAGCACAACAACCAATGCTGAAACCCCCCCCCCCCACCATCAAACATTGTCTGCCCAACCTGTCCCCCAGGCCATACCTGTGTGTGGCCCACAGGCTGGCACAGTTGATCAGGACGGAGCCTGTTGGGAATCCTTGCTAGCAGGGGACCAGACACAGAAAGGCAAGCCACACCATTCCAGATTGTGAAGCACAACTGTGAGAGCCAGCCAGAAGAAAGGCTTCTGGCCTGTGTAGGCCCAAAGCTGGCACACTCTGGTTTTAATCTTCAAACAGTGGATCAAGCTTAAAGAAGGCAAGCACAACAACCAATGCTGAACCCCCCCCCCCCACCATCAAAGATTGTCTGCCCAACCTGTCCCCCAGGCCATGCCAAGAATAAACTGCAACACCTTTTTGCAGAGGCAGGCCACAGCAGCACATTGCCCGGCATCAAAAAAAATTACAAAAATTTTAAAAAGGCCTACCAGGTGTCCTCTCAGGATGTCCAGCACAGTTGATCCTCCAGGCAGATGTCCTCCAGGCTCCAGGTGCAGTCTCTCTTCTTCTCCTCTCTCGGTCACAGCTCAGCAGCAGCAGCAACAGAAGTGTTCCAGACAGTCTTGCTCCAAATTTAAATCCCCTGCTGCAGCCTCAGCCAAAGATTTAAATCTATTGGCTGGCATGAGAATGCAGCAGTGGGATTGGTGACTCCTAAAGTCCCCAGTCCCCTGCCTTTCCCCACCCACACTCCAAGAGCCACCCTCCTCCTGCTCCCCCTCCCCTACCTGTTAGTTTTGGCGGGAATCTCTGCTGCTTTGCAAATGCAAAGTGCAATGCAATGCTTGCACCTTGCATTTGCAAGGCAAAGCAGGATTCCCTATCCTCCTTTGCAAGAGGGGTGGGGGGTGACAGAAGGAGTGAGTGATTCACTCCTTCTCCCCCCCTCCCCTCTTCTAAGAGCCTGCAGGAAGCCTTTGCTTCCAGCAGGATTTTGCTAGCCGCTTGCTAAGGCAAACGGCTAGCAAAATCAAAATGGCGATTCTCGAATGCCGAAAGAATGCCGAAAGAATCCCGAAACGTTTCGGGTTTTTCTTTCGGCAATCCCGAAACGTTTCGGCATTCCCCGAAACGTTTCGGGATTCTTGAAGAATGCCGAAACACTTTTGTTTCGGCATTCTTTCGGCATTCTGAATGCCGAAACGCACATCCCTACAAGGGGGCATTCAACTGCTAGAAAAGCGAGAAGGTAGAGCCAATAAAAATCTAGGGACTGGGGGAGCGGGGGGGGGGGGAGTCATTATACAACAATTTTCCCTGCATGATGTTGTGGTCACATTCCAGTTACTGAAGACACATAACAGGAAAACACCAATGAGGCTAAAGAGAAAAGCTATAAAATTAGGTACATTCAAGTAGAAATGTGGGTGTCAGTGCCACCAATTGTGAGATTACACTGCCATGCACCTTTAAGTACTCATTTGTCTGTACTGTATCTCACAGGATAGTCTGTACACTTGAAACTGTACAGATAGCACCATAGAAAACTGTTTCGTGTCCTTAATGTTCAGGCAACATCAAATACAACAATGTCATTAACAAGCTTCAGTCACTCTGGTGCAAGTAGTAACACTGACTTGTTAACCACTCTGAGTGTGGCACTCATCTCTCCTGTATATAGGCACAAGGTTCTTGTTGTTGTTAGTATGTGCTTTGCATGGTTAAAGAGCTATTTTACACGAGTGTGTAAAATCACTGTACTGGACGCATGGTGATTGGCAGCCCAGCGTGTTAGATCTGTGGTGATTCCTTCACACGTGCAAATCACCCGTTGGTGTTGCATTAATTAAGTGATGAATATGAATGTACGAGCCCTGATCTGGATAGCTCAGGAAAGGCTGATCTTGGTAGCTAAGCAGGGTTGGGCTATTTAGTACCTTGATGGGAGACCTCCAATGAAGACCAGGGTTGCAGAGGCTGGGAATGGCAAACCACCTCTGTTAGGGCCAAGCTACAAGTGATGCTTGACACAGTTTGGACACTTGTCAGCTTCCCTCAAGTTTTGATGGGAAATGTAGGCGTCCTGGTCTTGAAGCTTGGCTCTCTGACTGCTGTCCAATGGACTTTTCAACTGTCACTTGTCCAACATTCCGCCAAGCTGCCTACGGGCCAAGCTACACATGACGAATGACACTTGAACGGCAAGTGTATTTCTCCCTGTTCACTTGCCCTCCACTCAATCCACTTGCCGTTCAAGTGTCATTCGTCATGTGTAGCTTGGCCCTACATTTCCCATCAAAACTTGAGGGAAGCTGACAAGTGTCCAACCTGGGTCATTCGTCACTTGTAATTTGGCCCTTAGTCTCTTGCCTTGAAAACCCCAGCAGGGGTCACCATCAGTCTGTTATGACTTAACAGCACTTTCCACCACATGCATGCATGAACCATTTCAAAGTTGCTTGCTTTTGCTGTGGATAGAATGGATATTAGCACAGAACCATCCAGGACAGGAATCATGAATGAGATGCAGTGTGTGTGGTGAGGGGGGGAGGGTTGGGCAGTGCCAGGTGAGGAGATAAGGAAAGGAAAAGTTTTCAAATGAAGAGAGGTCCCAGGTAGCCCCTATATTAGCCTACCGGATATCCTTGATGTTCAGACAGAAACAACTATGGCAACAACAACAACAACAACAACAACAACAACAACAACATTCAATTTATATACCACCCTTCAGGGAAACTGAACGCCCACTCAGAGTAGTTTATAAAGTATGTTATTATTATTCCCACAACAATCACTCTGTGAGGTGGGTGGGGCTGAGAGAGCTCTGAGAAGCTGTGACTGATCCAAGGCCACCCAGCTGGCTTCAAGCGGAGGAGTGGGGAATCAAACCTGGTTCTCCAGATTAGATTCTTACCATTTTTAACCACTACTCCAAACTAGCTCTCAATGAATTCCAAGTAGAATATCCTGCTCCCTAAGGCTGCAATCCTCTGCTCTTACTTAGGAGTAGACATGGGCATGAATCCACTGACGAGCCCAAACAAACGAACCGTAGCGAACATTTTCCGTTACCAAACCGGTTCACGGATCGTGGTTCGTGGGCATCGGAACGGTCCCTCTTGCACTTAGAGAGCCCATGTTCACAGGGAGTATTTAGCAGGCTCTCCTCCAGCCAGCACCCAAGTTTGGTCAAGATTGCAATAGGGATCTTAGAGTTATACCCTCTCCAATCTGAGGCCCCCAGGAAACTCCCATTTGATACAATTAGAGCCACCAGTTGACGCTGGCCCAGTGTACAAAGGGTTGGCCATCAGAACTGCCTCTCAGGGTTTGCAGGGATGAGATTGGAGTGCCCATGACTACAGAACACTCCCCTTCCCCCCTCCCCCTGGGTGTCTTCTCCCATGTAACCAATTGTAACCAATTTGCAGCTCCATGTTTGGAAGGAAGACCTGCCAAGCAATGTAAGCTGGACTTGGATTCGGGTTTCCAGGGTGACAGAAGGAGTGCAGACAGAGTTTAAGCATTCCCCCGGCTCCGTTTCCAAGGGAATTGATTGATCGTGCCTGACTGTCTGGCTTCGCGAAACGGGGGCGAACGCAATGAACCAGGATTCCAATGAACGCTGGTTCGTTGGCTATGGACCCTCATGACCCGCCGGATTGTGAACTGATGATCAGGTGGTTCATGGGTTTTATTGGTTCATAATGTGGTTGGTGCCCATGTCTTCTTAGGAGCAACCCCTACCCCCATTAAATCTATTCCAAGACATTTAGTTCCAAGTCAACATGCACAAGATTGAGTTGTGTATTAAGTGCATCTGTGTTTGCACATTTGAACTTCTCCCAGTGTGTGCACAGATACTGAGTGGCTAGTGGATCCTGTTTCTAGGGTTGTCTACCTCTAGGTGGGGCCTGGAGGTCCCCAGGAATGATCTTTAGACTGTAGAGATCAGATCTCCTGGAGAAAAGGGATATTTTGGAGGGTGGACTCTATGGCATTATACCCTGCTGAGATCCCATCCTTCCCCAAACCCTTCCCTTCCCAGGCTTCACCTTCCCCAGGGATTTCCCTACACACAGCTGGTGACCCTCTTTGATAAACTTGCGTATTGCGTATTGTTGCAGTTGTAGCCCTACCAGCTCTGTCGTCAGCAACTCATTGCCTTCCAGTGCCCAGTGGAAAGGGCACTGCCTCCCTCTTCAGGAGCTTTCAGTGGTCGGCTACCGCTGCATAAACGTCAAACTGTGTGATCTCAAATGGAGTTATACCCTTCTTACATCCATTGGTTTTCGAAGGGTATAACTCTGCTTAGGATTGCCCTGCAAATAAATTACTGAAGTTCATTCATGTTGGCCCTAGAGCTGCATCCAGAGTAAATGGTGTATGCGTTGGTAACCAAGATCGAGAAGCCGGGGATGATTTGACAGAGTAAGGGCCAAGCTACACATGACGAATGACACTTGAACAGCAAGTGTATTTCTCCCTGTTCACTTGCCCTCCACTCAATCCACTTGCCGTTCAAGTGTCATTCGTCATGTGTAGCTTGGCCCTAAGAAAGCAAGGGAGACAGAAATGGTACATGTGAGCATGAGAGGGCGGAAGAAGGCAAGAGAAGCAGCAGGAAGTGTCTGAGAAAAGATTGTAAGGCTAAGATAATGATCAAAGGCAAGATAAAAGGGAACAAGAGAGACAAAGGGCGAAGCTACAAGTGACGAATGACACTTGAACGGCAAGTGTATTTCTCCCTGTTCACTTGCTCTCCACTCGATCCACTTGCTGTTCAAGTGTCATTTGTCACTTGTAGCTTGGCCCAAAGAGAAAGCAAAGAGCTCAACAATGGGTACATTTTTGGTTTTGGGCACTCATGCTTGCTCGACATCGAGTGCATGATGTGACTTCCTGCCATGTGACTGGTTTAAAGTGACTTCCTGTCACGTACTTGCAGCTCATTGGATAAGGTTGCCAGGTGTCCAGTTTTGAATGGGACAGTCCAATATTTTTTGTTTCTGTCCAGTAAAAAGACTGATAAAATACTGGGCATCTAAACATTCAGTATTTTTTAATTAAGTAAGCTTACAGCCTTTGTGGCACATGTTCTTTCTTTCCCCTGCGGATTGCTAAAGCTATGACAATTCCATCTGTTTGTTTTCCGTCACAGTGAGCAAGATTTGAAAGAACCAAATATACCACTCAGCAGCTAGGAAGAATACAACAGGAGAAATCCTACTGAATTGACTGAAACCTGGAAAAACTTTGGAGGTCAACCAATTGGCTTCCCATGTTGGTTCTACCCACAGTTTTTTTTGTGGGAAAAGAGGTGGTGGAACTCAGGGCCAAGCTACAAGTGATGAATGACACTTGAATGGCAAGTGGATCGAGTGGAGGGCAAGTGAACAGGGAGAAATACACTTGCCGTTCAAGTATCATTTGTCACTTGTGGCTTGGCCCTCAGTGGCGGAACTCAAGACCACATAATGATGTCACTTTGTGTCAGCTGGAACAACGGGGGAGTTTTTTTTAAAGTTTAAATTGCCCTTGGCAAAAATGGTCACATGGCTGGTGGCCCCACCCCCTGAACTCCAGATAGTTTAGATTGCCCTCTGTGCCGCTCTTTCAGGGCCAAGCTACACATGACGAATGACACTTGAACGGCAAGTGGATTGAGTGGAGGGCAAGTGAACAGGGAGAAATACACTTGTTGTTCAAGTGTCATTCGTCATGTGTAGCTTGGCCCTCAGTCTTCAGTCTGATAACTGCAGGCACTTTACTGTCACTTCAAGGCTGCAAGTCTATGCACATTTACCCACAGGGCATATATCTTTTTTTGTCATTGTGTGTGTGTGGGTGTGTCAACAAATTTCATCAAGTGTTGGTTGTTGTGGGTTTTCCGGGCTGTATTGCCGTGGTCTTGGCATTGTAGTTCCTGACGTTTCGCCAGCAGCTGTGGCTGGCATCTTCAGAGGTGTAGCACCAAAAGACAGAGATCTCTCAGTGTCACAGTGTGGAAAAGATGTAGGTTATTTGTATCTACTCAGGAGGGGTGGGGTTGAGCTGAGTCATCCTGTAAGAGTTTCCCAGGGTGTGGAATGCTAATGGCGGGAGGCTTCACTGTATCCTGAGGAGGTTCTTTTGCATATGGATTGGTACTTGATGTGCTAAGAGCCAGTTTGGTGTAGTGGTTAAGAGCACGGGACTCTAATCTGGAGAGCCGGGTTTGATTCCCCACTCCTCCACAAAGCCAGCTGGGTGACCTTGGGCGAGTCACAGTTCTCTTGAGCTCTCTTAGCCCCACCCACCTCACAGGGTGATTGTTGTGGGGTAATAATAACACTTTGTAAACCGCTCTGAGTGGGCATTAAGTTGTCCTGAAGGGCGGTATATAAATCGAATGTTATTATTATTATTATTAATCTTCTCTGCAGGACTATTGTCGGGTGTAGAGTGTTTTGTTAGCCTGGTGTTTTTCAGAACTGGCAACCATGCTCGGTTCATTCTTAAGGTTTCTTCTTTCCTGTTGAAGTTTTGCTTATGCTTGTGAATTTCAATGGCTTCCCTGTGCAGTCTGACAAAGTAGTTGGAAGTGTTGTCCAGTATTTTGGTGTCCTGGAATAAGATACTGTGCCCTGTTTGAGTTAGGCTATGTTCAGCCACTGCTGATTTTTCAGGCTGTCCAAGTCTGCAGTGTCTTTCATGTTCTTTTATTCTTGTCTGGATGCTACGCTTTGTGGTCCCGATGTAAACTTGTCCACAGCTGCAGGGTATACGGTATACTCCTGCAGAGGTGAGGGGGTCTCTGCTGTCTTTTGCTGATCGTAGCATCTGTTGTATTTTTCGGGTGGGTCTGAATACTGCTTGAAGGTTATGCTTTTTCATAAGCTTTCCCATCTGATCAGTAATTCCTTTGATATATGGCAAAAACACTTTTCCTGTAGGAGTTTGTTTTTCCTTGAACCGAGCATGGTTGCCAGTTCTGAAAAACACCAGGCTAACAAAACACTCTACACCCGACAATAGTCCTGCAGAGAAGATTAATAATAATAATAATAACATTCGATTTATATACCGCCCTTCAGGACAACTTAATGCCCACTCAGAGCGGTTTACAAAGTGTTATTATTACCCCACAACAATCACCCTGTGAGGTGGGTGGGGCTAAGAGAGCTCAAGAGAACTGTGACTCGCCCAAGGTCACCCAGCTGGCTTTGTGGAGGAGTGGGGAATCAAACCCGGCTCTCCAGATTAGAGTCCCGTGCTCTTAACCACTACACCAAACTGGCTCTTAGCACATCAAGTACCAATCCATATGCAAAAGAACCTCCTCAGGATACAGTGAAGCCTCCCGCCATTAGCATTCCACACCCTGGGAAACTCTTACAGGATGACTCAGCTCAACCCCACCCCTCCTGAGTAGATACAAATAACCTACATCTTTTCCACACTGTGACACTGAGAGATCTCTGTCTTTTGGTGCTACACCTCTGAAGATGCCAGCCACAGCTGCTGGCGAAACGTCAGGAACTACAATGCCAAGACCACGGCAATACAGCCCGGAAAACCCACAACAACCATCGTTCTCCGGCCGTGAAAGCCTTCGACAATTCATCAAGTGTGCCCAGTATTTTTGCTGAAACCATCTGATAACCCTATCAGTTGATCTTATGCTGCTCCCAGAGGTTAAAGGTGAGTCCTGAGTCTGAGGGCCAAACTACAAGTGACAAATGACAATTGAACGGCAAGTGTATTCCTCCCTGTTCTTTTGCCCTCCACTCAATCCACTTGCCGTTCAAGTGTCATTCGTCACTTGTAGCTTGGCCCTGAGAAGGTTGAACACTAACTTGAGTAAAAGCCAACAAAGAGTTACAAATTCTTTTTAAAAATCTTGTGGCATTAATGCCCCCCTCCTTTATTTTCTGGCTCTAAGGTTTTATAGTCTTATTGATCTTTATGTCAATGAATCATTATGTTGTTGCAAAACCACTCATATCCTATTGCTGTAGAAGTACAGCCTCTGGAAATAAAAAAGGGGTTTTAAGGAAATCATACTCCAATTACAAGGGGATGGGGAAAGGTGGGAAAACAGCACGAGACATTTTATTGAATCGACAATCAATAAAATTTGACCTTACCCACTGTTTAATTGGTTAGTTCTTTCAGTCTGTAAAATGGCAGATTATCTTCCCTGGTTAGGGGAAATGCTTTACAGGAGCTATGTACATTTTATTGATTTGGCCTGGACCCTAGGTCATGATTACTCTTTAATGGAAAGGCACTCATTTAAGGGTTTCAGCTTCTTTGACCCAGTAATAAATTACCCCAAACTCATAAGGAAAGTACAAAAGAACAGCTTTGCTCTGCAGCTTTAGACTAGCACAAGGGTATGAAACCATCTATTAGATTTATAATATATTTGCAAATTCTATTGGAAGTGATCAGGGGAAACAGCAAATGATGACATGTGTCCATTGGCAGTTCCCAATATTTAATACGACATGAATTTTGGGAAGAGGGGATACTTATTTCTGCCAATATCTCTCTTGTGTTGCAGGACCCCCCTCCCTTTGCCCCCTGCGGTGTTTCTGCAGACCCCCAGAAACAAGTCTTCAAGAAACTCAGTAGTTTGCAGTGTGGGAGGACCCTGCTTTGTAAAGTACCATGGATTGTTCATTATACCCTATTTATTTATTTACTTCATTTATACCCTGTCTTTCTCCCAATGGGAACTCAAAGTGGCTTAAATCCTTCTTCTCTTGTCCATTTTATCCTTATAGCAATCCTGTAAGGGAGGTTAGGCTGTGAGTGCGAGACTGACCCAAGGTCCCCCAGCAAGCTTCCATGGCACAGCAGGGAATCGAAACTGGGTCACCCGGATTCTAATCTGATGTTCTAACCACTACACCACACTGGCTTTCAATGTAGGCTTGCTAGGCCTCCTGCTACAGCAAGAGGCCTCCAGCCAGCAAGCCTTGTTACCTGCTGCCTCTTGGAGTGGCAGTGGGAGAAAAACAAAAGAAAAAACAGCAACATCACCATCATTGCTACATCACTTCCAGGTATCACCCAGAAGTGGTACTGGGACCAGCATACCTGAGGGACCATCTCTTCCCATATACTCCCCAGAGGGTGCTGACTCTGAGATCAGCTGGTAAGCACCTACTGGTGGTCCCTGGCCCCAGGGAGGCTCGATTGGCCTCAACCAGGGCCAGGGCCTTTTTGGTCCTGGCCCCGATCTGGTGGAACTCTCTGTCTGAGGACACCCAGGCCTGCCAAGATCTTCTTCTCCTTCAGGCAGGCCTGTAAGATGGAGATGTTCCACCACGTGTATGGTTGAGGCCATCAGGGATTCCATCAAATGAGCCTCTCTCCTGGTCTCCCCTATGTCTGTAAGGGGGGTATTGAACATCTACCCCCATATAGGAACAACCATGCATGGTTAAGCCGTACCTCCACCTCCATCCAATGCTATATGGCTTTTATATGGTGAGCAGGTGTTTTATTAGAAGGCTGTGGTAAATTATTGTGATTTATCTCTGTATATTTTATTTATTGTTGTGACCCACCCTGAGCCCACTTGCAGGGTGGGCAGGATATAAATAACAACAACAACAATGACAACAATTAGGTGACAAAGGGTAGCTCTAGGAATTACTGGAAACTCTATGCTCACCAACATCAGGTGCACACCCCTGAGTCCCCACCCCCAGCCTTTCTGCTGGTTGCCAGGCTCAGCCCAGCAACCCTAGTGAGCTGGACATACGTATACTGCATACTTAAAACAACATATTGGTCATATCCTCTCCTCATATATAAAGGTGTTAAGGATGTCTGTGAAAGACATCTTGATACCCTCACCAAAGTACACTTCTAAGGATTCCTAAACAAATGTCAAAATTTATGAGTCCTCAGTGCCTTTTTTCTCTACCTTTGAGGTCATATTAAGGCCTGTGCCAGCAGTCTTCCTTGGCCCTCCATTCCAGACATTTCTTCCTTCAGTGACAGGACGGTTACTCTCTCTACCTCTCTCTGCTATCATATTTCTCCACATCTAACTCTCCTTCATACACTCCCTACAATCCCTTCTTCTTTCCTCCTCTCATTTAATGAGTTGATATTGTCCTGCCTCTCTACATGTCGTTGATAAGTTTCCATCCACAATTGGTCCCGAACTGTTCATAGGGCTCTTGTGATTTGTTTTATTTTCATGTCCTTTGGGAATAAGAACTTAAACCAAGGGCTTCGTGGAAATGTCTGAGGTAGAATTTGAGGGAAACAAAAGAGTAGTACTATCGCTGTGTGGGTTGGGGTGGCAAATTTGTGAACAGACAGGAGACAAGAACAGGTAGAGTCATTTACGAATGGAAATTCTGGCATGGCTGTAAATAAGCTGCCTGTGTCCAAATATAGTATAAGTGGACAACCACACAGGGAAATAGAAAATTATTACTATGTATTAAGGCAAAAAGCGCAAAGGTTTATACAATGGGTGTCCTCAACAATTGTCATATATATTGTGCATTCATATATACAATTCATTCATAGGTACATTAATGCAAAATTCAACAGTCAAAATCAAACAAGGGACTGTATGCCCTCTTCCAAATCCTTTAAGGAACAGGGAAGGTGCTCCAGGTCCAAAGAGAGAAGAAGACAAGTAAAATACAATAGAAGTAATTGTAACAGTTCTTATTCCTTTCTTGTAAGTGTTTTCCAAGATGTTGCATGTGTCCAAATATAGGCATAATAATAGGTAAAACTAATGAAAATTCGGTTGCCACTGATTTACTATCTAGTTTTGCATACCTTTCTTTTTTTGAAACAGCGAAACACAGATTAATTTAAGATGAACCACAGGTGCTTTATAGTGTATGCTTAGCAAAGACCTTGCTGTCTGTGTGGCTCTTTTTCTTTGCCTGAGGGCCAAGCTACACATGACGAATGGCACTTGAACGGCAAGTGGATTGAGTGGAGGGCAAGTGAACAGGGAGAAATACACTTGCCGTTCAAGTGTCATTCGTCATGTGTAGCTTGGCCCTAAGACCACTAGAGAAAATATACCAATCATTATCTTCCATGGCTGATGATGATAATAATAATAGTTTTTAAAATCCCACTATTTTGCTATCGTTAACGTTTATGATGTGCTCAGTCTTTGAACGACTCTGGCAAAGAAACTAATGGATTGAAATCTTTCTAATTCATCCGTACGCAGCATTTGTTCAAATGTCTTCTCTGGGATAAGGTGCTAATCCCTCAATACAAAACTGCAAAGTAATTCTCTTGCATTAAATTCCGTGCATATTATCACAATTCAGCTTTTCGTGGCATGTCTCCTCCCAACCAGCCTTACACTCTAAAGAGCCCAGAAGTAAGAGGGCACCTTTCAACAAAATTATCTTTAACAACTCATGATCTGCCGCAGCCTGACGAGGCTCTTGGGAGGCAAAGAGAAGAAATTTGGAGAGTGTGTCACAAAAGTAGAGGAGGACGCAAGAACAGGTAGTTTCAAAGCACAGGTTAATTCCACAAAGCTATACTTTTGGAGGGTAAGCTAATTAATTAACACGTGACATTTCCTGTTCTTCTATTATTTTTTTAACAATAGTCTTCTGATTAGAATAATTTTATCAAATCAGCTTGTGTGCGCGGGCAGCTGCAGGTAGAATTGACTTTAATGTTTAAAATTCATTTTTTAAAAAGTGGTAAAATCCTAAGATAAGATTTTTTTTCTAGCATAGGTAAAAGATTGTAAGTAATAGACAAGCTCTAACCAATCCTCAGGATACCATTTTCGGGTCTGTAGTTGCGAAGTGGTTTCCTACCAATAACAGAAATACAGGTAGAATAGAACCAGTCCCATTGGCGTAGCTTGGAACTGATGTCCGCTGGGAGAACATTTTTAGCGGATTTGTACATTAATGGCTTCCTTGGAGCATTGGGTGTCATTGTTGATCAGCTGGATACCTAATGGTAAAAATACACCCGCACAGAACAAAAGAATGGAGGTTGTGCAAAGAGCACAGTTGTTCTCCTGTGCAACTTCCATTTATTTCAACAAACAGGAGGTATTCAGAAGAAGTTCTCATAAGGAAATTAGAAATTGCCTTGTTGTGTGAGACAATAATTCGTCCAGTCCCACATTCCATCTCTTATCACTGCTCAGCCAAGAGAAGTCCGTGAGATGACCACTGTTGCTGCCCTCTGGGATTTATTATATGGAGGTAATCAAAAATGTTTGATTGTGGCTGGGTTTTTTTTGGAGGGGGTCATTGTTTCAGCTCAAGTTGTGACAATTCCATATCTGCTTATAAATTAACATGGTGAGGAGATCAGCAGAAATTAAAACACAAATTACAAGGTCAGAATTGTGTTTCATCATTAAAACCCCAGCATTTGCTGTGGTATTTTGATGTTTTTGTGGATGTGTGAGTGTGTGGAGGATTTGGGGCTGTTCACCTTTATAAATAATTTTACTTCAAGCGATATATATTTTGGGTTCTGGAGACATTTTTTCCCCCTTGGGATGACTTTTTAGTTGCCTCAGACAAGTCTAATGAGTCTTCACTTTTTAATATTAGCAGCTGTTCCTGTCAAGGTATTTCATTACAGTGCGCTCTCTCAGAAATTGTCCAGAAAGAAGAGCACAACATCTAATTGATAACAAGAAACAGCACGGCCTCGTCCACAGTAAACAATGGTATCATGCTAGCAGGGCTGTGCTCGGTTTATTCCCATCCATGACTGCATGTGTGACATCCGTGATGAGAAATCTGTGCCGCATTGCAGTGATGTTCCATCTTTGCTAGAGAGGAGAACATGGCTGAAAATCATTTGTAGCACCATATATGCACAACTCCTCTATTTTCCCAAGCGAAGGATGACATGCAAAATATGCCTTTGAGACCAAGGTCAGGTATCTGGGTTTTTCCCACATTGATCTGAGTGGACTGCGGCTTTAGCGATCATTGAAATGTTGTCTCTCTACCAATGTCCAAAGGTGGCTCCAGTTGCAAAAGAGATGTGGGATGATGGGGAATGTCACAATTAGGGGCTGGCTAAAACATGGAGAGTTCAGTTCCATTCTGTATTGGAAACTGGGAAGTAGAGAGTCTGTCTGGGTTAGTCCTGAGAGAAGTCTTGAGAGAAGTCTTTATGGATTCCTGCCGGTAGAAATATAGACCACAGTATATTTTTTATAGTGCAATTTTAAAGAGATTGGCTCAGAATTACTGAATTACTAGAATTACTGAAGTGTATTCAGTGGGGCTTATGCCCAATAGAGTAACAGCCCTCCTCTAGTGTAAAGGTCTCCTTGGGAGAAAAGACCTGCTCAAGAGCAGGGACAAGGAAACAGAAACTGGGAGTATCCAGGAGAAGAAAGATAACAGGCTCAGTTGAAAGAGAAATCTCTATAGGCTGAAGTGATCCAAGTCTCTTATGGACCAAGAAGCTGACATTCTTGAACACAGGTGCAGCAAGTAAAACCTACCCTAGACCTGGCCAGTCTGGCTACCTCATAGCCTAACCCATAGTAGGATGGCTCCTGTTGCCTACGGCTACAAAGACTTAGGGCCAAGCTACACATGACGAATGACACTTGAACGGCAAGTGGATTGAGTGGAGGGCAAGTGAACAGGGAGAAATACACTTGCCGTTGAAGTGTCATTCGTCATGTGTAGCTTGGCCCATAGTGAAAGAGTCATGTTGAGAAAGTAGACATAGAGCCTGGGTGGAAGCCAGTGGAGGTGATGAAGAATGAACCAGCCAGGCTGCAAAGTGACCACTAGCTCTAGCACTAAATATTATATGAAAGCAATTAAAGCAATTAAATGAAAGCAATTAAAGAAAAACTACTGCATTTCTTGCATTTTGACTTGTCTTTAGCTATGCTGAAAAAAGATGGCATATCTCCATGGGGATGTTGCCCCTAGCCCAGACCCACCCCCACTCCCGCCTCGATGCACACAAATCTCTCCTTTGGTCCCAGTTTTCCCTTTCTTGATCTAGCACTTCTAGTCCACCTTCCCATTCCACAGTTCTAGTTCAGCTTCGCCTCACCAACATGGTCAGTTTCTTCTTCTTCTCCTAGTCATCCATCCAGCTGATCTTCCTTTCTGCCTATAGCCTCAGCCCTTTAGGTGAGGGACTTTGGCTCAGTGGAAGATCGTCAGCTCTGAATGCAGAAGGTCCTAGTTTCAATCCTCAGCATAGCCAGTTCAAAAAGGACCAGGCAGTAGGTGATGTGAAAGACCTTCTTCTGAGCTGCTGGAGAGCAGCTGCCAGTCAGAGTTGACAATACTGCTCTTGTTGGGCCAGTGATAAGGTAGTGTCATGTGTACATCTCCCTCCTACTTTTCTCTCCACCTCTCATCAGTTCTATTACTCCTCAGCAGACCCACTAGTACCTCCTTCCCCTATGATCTCTCTGTTCCTATTTTCCCCCTCCCATACCTGCTTCCCTCATCAGTACCCTGTTTGGAGCAGTGGTCGTCAGGTGCCATTTTGGATTGCCCTAACCTCCCCAAATGCCCTAACCTCCCCAAACGCCCTAACCTCCCCAAACTGTACCATCCCATCCCCTCCCTGATTTTACTTTTACTGTGTTTGAAGATTTTTTTTAAGACCTCTTCCCATTTTTTTTTAAAGTTTTATACTCATTTGCAAACCCAGGGTTTTCTCTAGGTTTATAGAAACCCTATCCCTGGATGGCCCCACTGCAGATTTCTTGATCCACACCAATCAGCCACTGATAACTATTAGATATATAGAAACGTCTTATTTTTTAATGCATCTCAACGTTGGATCATTTTCAAAAACTGGTAACCCCCCCCCCAACATTTACATTTTCATGTTTATATGTTTTTATTGAATTATTTAATGTATTACTTTAAATGTTGCTTTAATGTTCAAATATGGGGACCCTATTTGAGTGGAAAGGCAGCATAAAATGTTTACATAAGTAAATAATAAAATAATTTTGATATTTACATCAAAGAAAAACTTTAAAGGACTTCTAAGAATAAATATATATATATTAATATAGCTATAGATAATATTATTTCATAGGTAACTTCTTAGATTCCATCATTCTCTGGAATTTCCCAGTGTGATTTCATCATATTTATCTTGTCATTCTTTTTTTCAGAAATTCTTAAGTTCCTTTTTCTTTACAGAAATATATAAAATGCATCAAAGGTAAAAGAGCCATCCGTAAGACGGTATGAGGTTTCATGCTTAGCATCAAGGGGCCATAAAGGTGGCTCTGGAGCCTTCCTTATGAATTTCTATTTAAACACAACTTTCCATCTGGAATATGAAGTTATGTTTTGGTCATCAACTTTTCTCTGTGGAAAGCAAAGTGGTTTATTTATTTGAAGCTAGACTCTTGTATACTCATTTGGAGAAGTAGGGGGGAAATCTCTTGAGAACTTCAGAGATTCGACAAGAATCTTGTCAATAGAAGAAGTTAATAAATTTGACCTCAGAACTTTACTACCGGTAATTCAGAAGGCATAAACCAATACTGTGTCACAAGAACACATACATAGTCTCTCTCTCTCTCTCACACACACACACACACGTGATTATTGCTTTCTGTGATGGATAGATTTATGTTATAGTGTCAAAAACTCATATTGATTCATGACAGCTTTGCTTCTTTCAAAATAACCAACCTTCACCTGGCTTTCAAAAGTGGGAAAAATAGTTTGCCATGGAGCTTATATATATATATATCAAGTGTATGTGAGCCTCTCACTGTGTGATATTTTATATAAAACACATAAAAATTTGGCGGCAGTCTTTGGAGAAAGAATGGATATTCCAAAAGCACATTCTCTTGTGCTTTTCACAGCCACGTAATACGTGTGTGGGCTGTTCGCATGATTTACAACTGAGGATTCAACTTGCTGCAAAGCCGTTGTCTGGAATAAATATTATAGTAGCTCTATGTGCTGTGTTGAAGATAAACCAAGGTGAATAATAACCAGTGAAGTGTGATGCGAGTTAAGTGGCACAGCTTTTCTTGGTGGTTTCCTCCCCTCTCCCCCAGCCCCTGTAACTAATGGGAATCTTTTTCTTTTGGTAGCACAAATGCTAGTATGACTAATTTTTTTGTATGTCAGTGGCTTCCTCTTTTTTTGATGTATTCATTCCTGAAGGATGGAAGAAATATTTTTTTTCTTTTTTAATATGGGAAACCATAGAATGCTCTTAATGAGCAAGCTACATTCCAGCTGTGTTTTCTTCTCAATTTCAGTGTTTAGATTCCATTGAGTTTGTTCTCCTCATAGCTCCCAAAAAGTGTCTTTACAACCATACACACAAGTAGGGATGTGCACTGGTGAAATATTCGGAAAAAGCTTCGGAATAACCCAAAAGCCAAGTGGCAAGCCTCTTTAGATTCAGGTCATCGGAATCACTTTGGTATGCTTCGTAATTATTCAGAGCATACAGAAGTGAGGGAGAAACTGTCACCAAGCCCCACCCCACCCCCCACTGAGCCCCCTTCCTCCAACCCCAACCCCACTTACCTGTTCTGAAGGCAAGAGTTGGCTCTTCCACCACCCGCACTGCTTCCTCTGCCTCTGCAGTGGCCAGCTGGGTGGCTGGGAAGGCACCTCTGCTGCTTACACAACCGCTTGCGCCTCTGCAGTGGCCAATTGGGCAGCAAGGAAGGCCGCAGCCAGTGCCTCCGTTGCTCTGACAGCCAGCAGGGTGGTGGGGAATGCTGGAGCCGGTGCCTCTGCTGCCCACACCACTGCTTCTGCCTCTTCAGCGGCCAGGTGGGTGGCAGGATAGGCTTCAGCCAGTGCCTCCACCATGGGGAAGGCCACAGCCTCTGCTGCCTGTGCCACCGCTGCCAGGATGGAAGTGGTGTGGTGTGGGATGGAGCCCTTTAAATAGGCCCCAAAGCTACCCGAAGCAATCCAAATCACTTTGGGAAGCTTTGATTCGGTATATCCGAATCAGGACCATCATACTGGCCCTGATTTGGAAATACTGAATCTTTACAAATCGGGTCCAATTCAGTTTTTTTTTTCCGAATCAGGAACCCGAAGCCCACACCCCTACACACAAGGCCTTCTCTGTGGCTTTAACAGCTGAAAGCTCCATGATTGTGATCCAAAGCATTCTTTAACCCTTTCACTGAGAGTCTCTATACACAATACTTTTGATAAATGTTCTTCACATGTCAGGAGACGTAATGTTAGCTGGGAAGTAGAGTTATAAATGACAGAGCCGGCAGAAATTGCACTGTCGAGGCTCAGACAATTTAAAGTTTTAAGCAGTGAGGGCAGTAGGTTAAAAGCTCCAGAAAGGGAGACAGTCTGGTATGCCAGAGGTGGTGGAGAGTTGTGAGAGAATCCATCACCTCTGGTGCAATCTCTGCCAGCTGTGTCTTTCAAAACTACACTTCCTAGCTAACATTGCGTCTCCGAACACATGTCAGACATGCGCCCCAGTGTCTCATGCAGACAGACGCTGCGGGGAAATCTCTTTAGGAACTTAGAAGATTTCCCAAGGCTGCTAATTTGATCAAAAAGCCTCTTTCGTCTTGAAGGCCTTTAACAGACTTCTAGGGAGATTAGCCCAGTGTACGCCAGAGCTTCTTTAGTTCTCCTGCCTGGTGAGGCAACTAACCTTTATTAATCTTCCTTAATCAGTTTTGGAACCCTGAAAAAGAGAGCAGGTTCTTGTCTCTTGCCAGCCACTGCAAGCAACCTTGGCTGGAGATGCTTCCAGAGAAACCTTGCTTGTAAAATCTTATAACCTTGCAAAAATAGAAATGAATGGAGGAGGAGCCCAAACTTTTAGCATCAGCAGAAGCTGTAATAAATAAATTGTATGTTGGCCCCAGAAACCTAATTAAAGGATCCCATAGTTGGGCTGTTAGCAAAGTCTATCATTTGCAGTGAAAGCATGATTATGGTGGTGTGAGCTGGTTATGCTGGCTGGTGTGAGTGCAGGAGAGAAAATAACAAACCGTACACTTCTTTATATTTAGAAGAAAATAAAAGTTCTTTATTTTAGGAACTCCATACTCTGATAGGAAAGGAGGAGAGATAGATCTTATCTACCTATCAAATCTAAGGATAGACATGGATGTTAGGGCAAGTCCTGTATCCATGGTTGCAAGACAGAGAGAAGAGGGAAGAAGGAGAAGACAGCTATGACAAAGCCAGGAAGAGAAGGGTGTCATGAAGAGGAGGTCCTGAGAATAGCAATCTACAGATCAAAAGATAGTCAGAGCAGTAAAGAGTAAACAAATGCCCGCACCTCTCTGTCTAACTCTTTGGTTTGTCCCCCTCTGAAACCTGAGAAAAGGTACAGAGTAGAGTCCTCCTCTTCTAACAAACTGCACTAACTTGGTTTTAAAACTTCAGTAATTCGTGATTGACTGCAGCCAAATTTGGTGACAGCAGCTGTTGTTTGGCTTTTGTGATGTGCTGGTGTTTGAACAAAATGTGGGGGCACTTTCTCTTCCTACTGCTCTCTGGAGGTACAGGATAAAGCAAGAGGGGGTGGATTAAAATGCATGTGTTCCCTAATTAGGTAGCTAATTAGTTTATTACTGTTGCCCTTTAGAACAGAATGCAAGGACAACAAAATATAACTCCCTGTGACATTTCTACCCATGAATTTTATTTTCTGAGAAATTCCAGTGCTTATCAATTGTGGGGTTGGGATTTTTTAAAAATATATGTATATCAGCAGAAGCATAGTGGAAGATATTAAGAAGAGGTGTAGCTTGCTGTAATATATCTAAATTTGAATTCCTGGCTTCACTTCTCTGCACTTCATCTACATTCTGTGCCAGGCTGACAAAGCATCCCATTCATGTGTCAGCAAGGTCCTCTGTTAGATGCCGGGGTGTAAATAGCAAGCTGACTCTGCAGATGCCACGCTTTGAAAACACAAACGCCACGACTGGCGCGGCATTAATACTGATGTAATGAGGAATCATTTGAGACCTCTTTCAAGCCCATGCAGTGACTCAATAGTCCTATGTGTGTGTGTGCGAGGGAAGGGTTTACAGTGATTGGCGCTATTCTACAAGCTTTGATTGTTGACATAGAATTGGCTTTACAGTGTCAGCCAATGCCATGGATGGTTTTCCTAGGGTTCCCTTCTTTTTCTTCCCTAGAATTACCAAAAACTAACACATTTACTTGAAGACAACCCTGAATGAATGAGACATCCTTAAAAATATTGTACTCATTTTTTTTAAAAAAATGGTTATAACTGTAACATATATGCAAATATAAGCTAACCCCTTCTTTTTTTAGATGGCATACCTGGGAGAAAAACCTAGTCTTTCGTTTAAATAACTACTGTATTAAATAAGTGTAGGGCTCTTAGAATTTCAAAGTATTTCATGTACATTATTAGTCTTCTCACAATAGCATTGTAAGGTAAGTCAGAATCAGATCTGCTGTTCCTCTGTTGCTGTTGCAGAACCAATGCTGAAAGAAAGCAGTCGGTCTAGGGGTCACTGTAGACATTACTTCTTTTACAAGTTTGCCACAGAATCAACCCGTACTCCAGGGAAGGTCTCCTCTTAAAAAGGAGAGTGCAAATGGGCATGGAAAGCTGCCATAGGGGAAAGGAGAGTTACTGCTTTTCTCCCAAGCTTTCCCCCCTGTGCTAAAACATCCCAGAGGGAAGACATTTCCCCATTTCTGCTGTTCCACATGAAGGTATTGTGTGCTTGTGTGGCAGCAAAAACAGAAAAACTCCCCCGCTGTTTTCAAACAGGGAAGAACACTTGGGAGAAAGGTGGGAGCTCTTCCTCCCACTGCTGAAGCGTTCTGATCCCGTTTGCACTCTCTCTCTCTTTTTTTATAGAAACCAGTTCCCCAGAGCTGTTGTGTGACTGTGTGGATCATGGGTTGGTTCCATGACGAACTCGTAAAAGAAGTAATGTCTAGAGTGCACCTAAGGCAGCAGACATGAGATTTGAACTCGCGATCTCTCAAATCTCAGCTCATTCTCTGAGCTACCGTGCTACTCCAGCTTACTATTTTTTATTTTTATTTTATTTCTTTAGAACTTTCCACCCAATTTAGAGTCCTGACGAATGCGAACAACAGAAACACTGAAACAAAATTTAAAAGATATAGGTATATAAAAACAATGAAAACTAAACACGTAAACACAAGAACAGGAGGAAGGATCAATAAGAATTACTGAGGGAATGCCAAACAGAAAAGTCTTCACTGACTGACAGAAGACAGTGATAGAGGGGGACCAACAAATCTCGCTGGGAGAGAATGCCGTAATTTTGGTGCCATGACCGAGAAGGTCCTTTTTCCAGTTGCTACCCCTCTAGCCTCTGATGGCAAGTGCACCTGAAACAGGGCCTCGGAAGATGGTCTGGTATGTTCTATGCTAGGTTACACTAGGTTATACAAGCTATTTGAAAATATATATTTCATATAAATAAAAGTATACGCCTTTGAAGTAGCTGAGACCTTATTCCAAGAGCAGGGAATTGAAACCAACTTTTCATTTGTGGCTGAGTTCCCTGAAATGTAGTTGTGAGTAGGGGATGCCCCCCCCCCCAAGACATTCCATGAAGGCTTCTTTTAGGACTTTCACTGGGACAGATACAGGACACCCGGTCATTTCCGGGTTCACATCTGATGAAAGTATCAGTAGACAGCTAGTCTCCCAGCTTCAGGCATCAAAACATTCCCATGAGAACCTGGAGAGTTTGGCAGGGTTCATATTATGGGACGCAGAGGATTCCCAGCCCCCAACCTCTATCCCAGACCCATTGGCTTGGATCTTATCTAAATGTTCCATGGGTGGAAGTGTTGGCAGAGTTCAGGAAATAATCCAATCCACACTTTGGAATTTGCTTTCAATGTTTTTGCTGCAACAGGATTTTTGCAAAAGGCAATAACAGACTGCAGGCCATTAATGCACCAGAGAGGGTTTCAGAGCACGAGCACTAGCACAAACTAATACACAGCAGAGAGAGAAAAACAACAAGAGGTAGGTTGAACTGCAAGAGAAAATATTTAAGAAACCCTAGACACTAGAGAATGCTCCACAGCTCCCTCTAGAGTACAAGTGGACTAAACTACCTTTTCAGCAGCATTCACAGAAACTAGACTCTTAGCAGGCTGGAACTTTTCCAACAGGAAGGAGGTAACTTTTGCTGATCTCCCCTTCCCATGGCAGACAACTGACCCCTCCTCAAGTTATTTCTGTCCCCCAAGAGAAGCATTTTAAAGGGATGTAAGGATCAGGGAAGTCATGCTCTGTTGATGGAAATTTGACCGTGGGAATTTTAGATGGAGTCCAAGCATTAGCTGTCATGCCTGGTTCTCTCCACCGTCTCTCTCTGTGACCTGAGGAAGGTGGCACTCTGGTCTCCCATTCAACATAGCTTGGTTTACTCTCTCCCGATCCACTCTTGTTGTGAACCCAGCTAGTATCTTAGAGCCAAGCTACAAGGGACGCCTGACACAGGTTGGACACTTGTCAGCTTCCCTCAAGTTTTGATGGGAAATGTAGGTGTCCTGGTCTTACAACTTGGCTCTCCATTTGATTGAAGTTTACAGAAACCCTACATACACACACCCAGTGGAGGGGAAGGGGGTCACCCAGCGAGAGCCCAACGTCTGTACTCCCCTCCTGACCGCGTGTTCTCCCTCCCATAGACTTCCGCTCTGTGAACTTCAATTAAATGGAGAGCCAAGCAGCAAAGCCTGACCGCCTACATTTCCCATCGAAACTTGAGGGAAGTTGTCAAGTGTCCAACCTGTGTCAGGCGTCACTTGTAGCTTAGCTCTTAGTCTGATGGCTGCTTGCCTGCCTGCCCTTCTCTCCCCATGTCCTTGATTTGGTTGAATAGTTCTCCTTACCATTAGAGTCTCTGGCCACACCTGCAAAGTTCCAGCCACCTCAAAGTTTACTATGGACCCTGGCTGAGAGAACATTCCAGCCAACTGGATTTCAAACTCTGAGTGTCAAAATCCAGAAGAGTCCCAGTTTTGGTGGGCACGAAGTAGAGCAGTGCCTCTTCTTGAATGCCAGTAGGGGCATGAGCAGGAGAGGTTGAGGGATATTCAGCTGAAATAACCAAGGGTGGTCTTAGCCAATGGACACCTGAGGCAACAGCCCAAAGCCCTCACCCTCCCTTCCCACTCACAGCAACAGCCACTCATACCGACTCCATTCAGAGCTCAGACAGCTGGCTTGGCAGCAGTCACATGGGCTCCCACTGTGTGGACTCCTACTAGGGTTGCGAGACCCCTCTCCGCTCCTGGCAGGAAGAGGGGTATCTGGCATTTACCTTGTCCAGCTTGTGTGCCCCTCTAATTACACCAACTGCATGAGCAGTCCCAGGCTCTAAGCAGGACCAATTCGGCCCATTTGGAGCCAAAACTGGCCCCAAAGGAAGCACGGAAAGTGCTTGCATGATGGGCGTGACAACGTCACTCCTGGAAATGACATTGATGTGCCCCCTGGGAATGTGCACCCCTGTGTGTTCCCGGAGCGCCTGCCGATGGTGGGAGACCCCTCCAGGGGGCTTACCACCTCCTGCTTATCACTGGCAAATCGGTGGGCAAGGAGGAAAAACCCTGGGAGTTTGCCTGCCACTAACAGGCACCTGGGAACCCCAGCTCCCACTTGCCCCTTGCTAGGCCCTGGTCGAGGGGCAGGTCAGAGTGGCAGTGATATTGTGGCCCCATCTTAGACTATTACATCCCAAGAAACCACAGAGAGGAAGGAAAAGAATTTCCCATCTAGTTATGGAGGGCCAAAACTTCTGCCCCAGCAGAAATGTGTAGACTAAGCTGCTCTCTTTGTTTTGTGTAGCTGTGGAATGGGGAATAAAGCAACTAATGAGTTCCTGAAAAGGCCCTTCTGGACTTAAAGGACTAGCAAGATCATGGGTTCTGGCTGGGGTTGCCAACCCCCAGGAAGGGGGGGGGCTGAAGGTCTCCCCGAATTACAACTGACCTCCAGACTACAGAGATCAGTTTTCCTGGAGAAAATGACTGCTATGGAGGGTGGTCTCTATGGCTTTATACTTTGCTGAGTCTCTTTCCCTCCTCAAACTCCACCCTTTCGAAGCTCCACCCCCAAATCTCCAGGAGTTTCCCAAACCAGCAGTGATTCCGCACACATTGGATAATGCACTTTCAGTGCACTTTATCGTTTGAGGTGGATTTTTTGTTCCGCACGCAAAAAAATCCGTTCCAAAGACTCTATAAAGAGGATTGGAAGTGCATTAGCCAATGGGTGTGGAATCAGTACAGCATTAACAATCATAGTCCCAGCCCTGAACAAGATAAAGAGCCTGTGAGTGTTCTTCTGCAACAGTGTGGAATATGGCTTGTGCAGAGATTCCGGGGGCCGAGGGGAGTTGGCTTAGTGAACAGATTAATCCTCTGCACAGTTCAGCTGTGCTGTCCTGGATCTCAGCTGACATTTCTTCTCTGGGGGAGTCATCTTTATTTGGTGAGTCTGGCATTGGTTGGTATTTTCTTTTATGGATCCCATCTTTTTCCGGATATCTGAAGCTCTTTCAGTTGTACGTCCCAAATGCATAAAGACAGAAGAAATCTTCTTTTGGGAATCAAGGGAGGCAAGTTAAGAGCTTCTGCTTGTTCCTGCATCTTCGTTCCCGATGTCTCTCTTGGGATCTGAGACGCTGAAAGTAGATATATACCTTACATGGGTTAAGGCATTTATACACATTGTAGCCACGCTATTGTTCTCTTGCAGGTTCATCCCATGGTCTGACGTGCACATGCTCTCATGAGTGGGGCCTTTAACATAGGCTGATTCCGCCCATGTTGGATAATGCACTTTCAATGTACTTTATCAATCGTTTGAGGCGGATTTTTTATTCCGCACACGAAAAAATCCATTCCACATGATCTATAAAGAGGATTGGAACTGCATTATCCAATGTGTGTGAAATCACTCATAAACAGAACCAAGATTGGGGGGCAGTGATTTCATTGTAAGGACTTGCATGATAGGGCTCCATCCAAGCTGGGCTTACAGTGAAATCCTAATCAGAGTTACTCCTGTCTAAGCCCATTGATTTCAATGGGCTTAAACTGGAGTAACTCTGCTTAGAATTTCACTATTAGTTACTTAATCAAAGCATTTGGACCCCACTTTCATTGCTGATAAAGGCTTTGATGGGAGGGGGTGTTGTATTTCTCTTTAAAAAGAAGCACTGCAAAACCTGTTTTAATGCTCCACTTTACACATTATGGAGTATATCGGTTGGGTCCAAGGTCCTCTGCCCATGTGCAGTTGGACGTGGGTTGCAGATTCTCCTCAGTTCCTAAGTGTGTGGTTTGTGATTCAGATTGCGACTGTGGCACACATGGAGAACAGGCTTTAGTTTTCCCCTAGCATCATTTTCTTCATCTGAAACAGTCCTAAGGACACTGTTGGACTTCTCGAGGAAACCCACAAATGTACACATGAATTTCCACAATGGGCCAAATAGTGGCCCGCTGAAAGATGGCGGGTCTGTCTGCAACTGAACTTCAGACTAGGATCCTTTATCTTGAACCTGTAATTATAATTTTAATCTGAGAGTCTGATTAAACTTGCATGAAATGTGAAGTGGACTGTGGGAAATCCCAATCCAACCCGCATTTAATGTGTGACTACAGTCACCTTCAAAAGAATATGTGGGGGGTGGGGGAAATGGACTCTCTAGAGAGCAGATTGAGGAGCAGCTTCATTGGTCCCTATTTTCAATTCAGTGTGATTCTCCAGATTTTTAAAAAAATAGCAACGAGGGGGCAGGCTATTAATTTTTCTGCTCTCATTGGCAAACATGTGGAACAAGCAGTAACAGAATCAACCCACCCTTCATAGCCCTTTTCTATCTAGAAAACATGCTGGGGGGAAGCAGGGACCATCAAAGCCACTCCTGCCTCCATGCTCAGGACCCCATTTCTTCCCCCTGACACCATTTTGAAGATGAGTGTGGTCACACATTAAACACTAGTTCGGTTGGGGTTTTCCCCAATCCATCTCATGTTTAGCGCATGTATAATCAGACAGTCTTGTCATGTTCCCTTTTGCTTGCAGGTCAGAAATAGGATATTCCCTCAGGTTCCTGCCCTTACATTCCCACAGCAGAGATACGTCCATTCAAAACAACATCCATTTATTAGCATGGAGATACAGAGATGGGAGCAACTGGTTTTAGGACAATAAGCTTATGCAGTCGACAGTTCTAACTAATAAATAGAACTAACCGGCAGGGACTCCACCCCATGAGACTAAACAAAACACACAAATATCAGGAACAGGGGGGAACCGAGGGTTTCATTGTAATGTATTCAGTGGCCATTTCCACAAGTCCTTAAAGGGACTGCCCACTCACCGAATGCTGGCGGCTTTTCCCCTTCACTCCAGAGGTCTCCGTTTTCAAAACAGTTATATACTGTTTGGCTTCCATTTTTTTGGGTGCCTTGTCTAGGAGTGCACTTTCCCATGTTCTTTGAAAAGGTACTGACAAAATAGAAGCCAAACAACCTTCAACCATTTTAAAAATGGAGACATCTGGAGAGAAGGGGAAAAGCCACCAGCGTTCGGTGGGTGGGCCTATCCTTTAAGGATGTGTGGAAACGACCAATAAATACACCACAAATCTTCCCTCCTTTTTAGTAGTTTGAAGAATTGTTCCTCATTTCTTTCCATATGCATGGAAAACACACACTCACCGGCAAACACACATGCAAACTTTACAAAATAACATCTAACAAGGACAGTGTATGCTAATGACATATCAGTAATGTTCTGCTGTATGCTGTTTCCTTAGACACTCACAACATGCCCCTTATTTTGGACCCCTTCAGGTGGCACTGGCAATCCCAGTGGTTCGCCATCATTTTTTGACATGCGTGTTTACCTTTTCATATGCATAAAAGTTAGAACAGAGAGATTCCTTAAAAGCAAATCAACAGTATGTGAACTCTTCCCTGAGACCCTTCCATCTGAAAGCATTACAAGTGAATGATTAAATACGCATAACTAGCTTGCCTAAAGGTGCGTGTGCTACAAGACTGTAGGAGTGCCTCTACAGCAAATGCATTTTCCTCTAAACTAGCTGTGTGTATTAATCCTTTCCGCATGACATTTTCATAGGCTGGAATGATTCCTTCTGTTAAATTGCAACAAGGCCTGCATATCTAATTCTCTCTCGTTCTCTTTCGCACACTCTCTTTCGCCTGCATTTTTCACTTTTTCTATCTTTTTGAAGCTATTTTGGCTCTCGTTTGTAATTCTGAATCCCTTATATTTTGACTAGAGATGGGCAGAACTGAAATACAAACCAAAGTTTGGCACAAACTGGACTGGTTCATGGTTCGTGGCTGGTTCGTTTGGTCTGTTTTTTGGTCTGTCACTGCAGACAGCCTGTCACTGATCAATCAGTTTCCTAGGCAATGGGGGATGGACTTCCTGCAGACCTTCTGCTGGCCTGGAAGTGACCTTCTGCTGACCTGGAAGTGACGATTTCCTGACCTGGTTGTGACATTTTCACGAACAAAATGAACTGGTTCGCAAACCAGGGATGTTTCGTGAGAGTTCGTGGTTTGTGGTTCGTGAAATGCAACAAACCACTAACCACACGGTTGGGTTTTTTTCCAGTTCATTCCCATCTCTAATTTTGACATTTCAAAGGAAAGATAACCATTTTAAACTAACCAGTCTTTCATAGGAATTGTTGTTTGTTATGTTGCAAATCAGGAGCATAAGAAGGCATATGCATTGAGATTTTGTGGTATGTACATTTATTTAAATTAAAATGCACAGTAATTTAAAAGCCTCTTTAATTGGTTGGCATCTCAGTTTCTAAATCACTTTCACTTGGAAGCCCCATGTCTTTCTCACTTTCCTAGGCTTATATAAGCAAGTGACAGTGAATAGCAGCTATATTGTCAGCTATATTGTAAGACAGTAAAATCTTGTTACTGTTTACTTGATGTCTAAATCAGGGTGGTACCTGGAATTATAATTGCTATGATTTTGGGGTGCATGAGTATATTTATCAGCACATTTTCTCTTACACAGGAGAATATCTGTTCTTGAATAAATTTCACTTTGAATCGCATTCTTCTTCCCAGCATGCTAGGGTGGATCTCATACCAGCGAATCGCATGGAAGTTGGCCAAAGAGTCTAGGTAGATAGAGAGACCTTAACACCATGACGTGAGAGATGTGTGATTGCCTCTCCACTTTGTTTTTGTTTTACCAGCATGATAAAGAGTTTTGGAGAACTCAAAAGTTTGCACAATACGTTGGCGGGTCTTAATAAACAATGCGATGTGGATTTGGTTTTCAATTTAGCTTTTAATATATTCAGAGAGTGCAGATTCCTTAATCTGTTTGTTTGTAAGAGTTTGTGTGTGTGTGTGTGTGTGTGTGTGTGTGTGTGGGCTTGATAATAACTATAGCAATGCTATCAACACAGGTCAAACAATCGCCCTTTTTATTAAAGTAACGGCATTTGTGCCTTGGGTATTCCATTCTAATACATATGCCCTTTAACTGTTTCTAACGATTAGCGCTCCATGTGAAGAACTGGTGAGCCAGCTCTCTCCTGGGGAATAATCTCATTTAGTTTGAAATAAAAAAGGGGCACCCCCTATTCCCTAAATGATGCCCCTGAGGCTAAATAGCAATTTAATTGGGGTGGAAATGAACGTGATAACCTACGGGGAAGCGACGGCTATTTCACCCGAAGTATTACTGCACTACTTTACTGAATTTCTCCCCGCATGTAACGTGACAAAGACCTGCATGCTGAAGAGCTTGTCACTATCTGTATTTCAATGCATCTGCTCCAGGAGACACACAAGGTGGTATTTATAGTTGTAAGGATTTTATGTCTGGGAAGAATGAACACGTAGGAGAGGTGAGTCAGCAGTGTTCAAAGGAAGTCGTCGACCACTGTGACTTTGAATAGACTCAGTCACCTGCTTGTCTCTAATAAAAAGCCTCATTTTTGTGTCTGTGCAGTCACGGGCACGGCAACAGATTGAAATTTTTTTCTCTGCAGCAAGAGTTATAAGATCTACCTCTTGTTACAGTCTTTAAAAAACCTGAAACAGAACCCAAAATATGTATTTGGGGCTGTTGTTAGACTACGCATGTGGTAGATAAATGTCAATAGATACAGAGAATGAGCTTCGTAGAAGCTAGTTGGAGAAACGGGACATGTCGGGAAACACAGGGTTGACTCTGTGATGCCGTTGTCCTTTAAGAAATGGCAAATCTGTTAACAAAACCAGACTTTCAAGAAGATACAAGAGAGTGTTCAGAGTTCTTTTCTTAGGGGCATGCCGACCTTGGGGAAGTTGCTGTGAATTTAAATTACTTAACTTTCCAGGCATTTGCTCCTCCTCCATCACTGATTCCAGCTGGTGAAGGAGGGGGGTGGGCACTGCCCTCTTTTCTATGCCTGATCTGCCTGATCTTGGCCATGTGAGGTGGTGGTGGGCTTAGCTACCTGCTCCATGCCTGATACAAGTTGGGTAAAGGGGGGGCATTGTCTGCAGTTCTGTGCCTAACTACAGCTGGGTGAAGGGGGGCAGACATTGCCTCCTGCTCTGAGCCTGATCCAAGCTGGGTGGAGGGGGTGTGGGTATTGCCATCTGCTCTGCTCCTGATTCCAGAAGGTTGAAAGGGAGGGGGGCAGGCATTGTTGCATGCTTAACTCCTGACTCCGGCAGGGTGAAGACAGGGAGGGCATTGCCACCTGCTCAGTGGCTTAATCCGATAGTTTGAAGAGGATGGGCATTGCCACCTGCTCTGCTCCTTATCCCAGATGGGTGAAGGGAAGAAGGGTATTTCATCCTGCTCTGCACCTGATCCCAGCCAGGTGAAAGTGCAAGATAGGCATTGCCACCTGATCCCAAATGGGTGATGGTGGAGATTGGCATTACCACCTGCTCTGCTCCTAATATCATCTGCGTTAAGGTGGGGGATGGGCATTGCCATCTGTTCCGCTCTTAATACCAGCTGGGTTAAGGTGGGGGGCATTGTTGCCTGCTCCACTCCTGATCCCAGTTGGGTGAAGGAGGGTGGGTATTGTGCTCTTTATCTGCTCTGCTCTTTATCCCAGCTGGGTTAAAGTGGGAGATGGGCATTGCCACATGGTCCACTCTTAATACCAGCTGGGTTAAGGCAGTGGGCACTGTCACCTGCTCCATTATTGATCCCAGTTGGATGGAGGGCGGACATTGTCATCTGATTTTCTCCTGATCCCAGCTGGGTGAAGGGGGTGGGTATTGTCACTTGCTCTGTTCCTGATCCCAGCTGGGTTAAGGTGTGTGTATGGGGGGGGGGGGGTCACTGCCACCTGCTCTGTTCCTAATACCTGTTGTGTTAAGGCAGTGGGTGGGCAAAGCCACCTGCTCTGCTTCTGATCCCAGCTGGGTGAAGGATGGTGGGCATTGCCAAGTGCTCCGCTCCTAATAGCAGTTGGGTTAAGGTTAGGAGTGGCATTGCAACCTGCTCTGCTACTAATAACAGCTGTGTTAAGGTGGGAGGGGAAATTCCACCTGCTCCACTTGTAATTCTCACTGGGTTTAGCTTGGCAATGGGCATTGCCACCTGCTCTGCCCCTAGCTTGGTTAAAGAAGGGGGTGGGCATTGACATTTATTCCACTCCTAATACCAGCTGGATTAAGGCAGGGGGAGGGCATTGCCACCTACTCTGCTCCTAGTACCAGCTGGGATAAGGTGGGGGGTGGGCATTACCACCTGCTCCACCACTAATACCAGCTGGGTTAAGGCAGGGGGGCATTGCCACCTGCTCTACTCCTGATACCAGCTGGGTGAAGGCAGGCTGTGGGCATTGCCCCCTGCTCTGCTCCTAATAGCATCTGGGTTAAGGCGGGGGGGGCATTTCCACCTGGTCTACTCCTAATGCCTGCTGGGTTAAGGCAGGGAGGCGGGCATTGCCAACTGCTCCGTTCCTGATCCCAACTGGTTCAAAGGAGGGCAGGCATTGTCACCTGCTCTGCTGCTGATACCAGCAGGGCTAATGTGGGGAAATGGCATTGCCACCTTCTCTACTCCTAATACCAGCTGTGTTAAGGATGGGGTGGTCATTGACACCTGCTGCACTCCTAATACCAGCTGGGTAAAGGCAGGAGTTTGGCATTGCCACCTGCTCCCATCCTGCTCCCGGTCTGGGCTTCCCACATTTTCTGGAGGGACATTGTGCCTTGCCTAGGCTTCCCTCCATGGCAGCGCCCTCTGGTGGTATACCAGGGTATAAAGTGAGTTGTCTGAAATACGCTTACTCAATTATATAGAAAGATGGGAGCAAGGGTAAATAAAGGGACTTACTAATGTTTTTGATACTGCCTGAGCTCTTCTGCCCCCCCTCTTACAGACCAAGCATAGTGGTTAGAGTGTTGGGCTAGGATCTGGGAGGCCCAGGTTTGAATCCCTGCTCTGCCGTGGAAGCATACTGGGCAACCTTGGCCAGTCATACACACTCAGACTAATACCTCACAGGCAGGGCTTTTTTTCTGGGAAAAAGAGATATTGGAAATCAGTGGGTTGCCAGCACAGGGGGCAACTGTTGGTGGGAGGTGGTGCCCCTGGTACCACATGCGTGCACGCAAAGTGAGCAAAGTTTGTGCATGCTCTCAGGACCAATGATGTCACTTTGGGTCAGTTGGAACAAGGGGGGAGTTTTTTAAAGTTTAAATCACCCTTGGTGAAAATGGTCACGTGGCCGGTGGTCCCGCCCCCTGATCTCCAGACAGAGAGGAGTTTAGATTGCCCTCTGCACCGTTTGGCACAGAGGGCAATCTAAACTCCCCTCTGTCTGGAGATCAGGGGGTGGGGCCACCGGACATGTGACCATTTTCAAGAGGTTCTGGGACTCCCTTCCACCACGTTCCAGCTGAAAAAACGCCCTGCTCACGGATGAAAATACACTGGAGGAGAAGAGAACAACATAAGCCACTGGGGGTCCCCTTTGGGGAGAAAGGCAGGATATAAATAAATAACCTGTGAGGATTTATGAGTACACAGCAAGGGCATGCAACACTCGCTTCATAAATGCTGAAGTCCTTTAATCTGTCAGGTGTCTTGCCAAACTTAATTCAAGTTTCTGTTTAGAAGAAATTTTGGTGGCAACCACATGATCTTCCCAAGTCTCCCCCCACCCCACCCCCAAAGCATCTGCATGGTCCTTTAAAACATTAGGCAACCAAGGAAATGATTTGTGGTTGGACTTCTCTGAATTTTACATTTCGCATACATGTCTTCCTCACAGATGACAAAATGAGTGTGCAATTTGCATCCAGTTTTCAAATAAATAATGTAAGGAATTACCCCCACTTAGTCTTATCAAACATAGGCTTATAACTCCAAGCAGTCCATTCTTGGAAAAAATATGCTGTATATATTCACCAAACCTCCTTTTTCTGTTTCTTTTCTCATCTCATGTTTATAGCCACAAGGAAATGGTATATATGCTAACTTTTGATAACGTCTGCCAGGCGACAATTTTTAACACACATTTGCTTCGCATGCCACAGAATACCTCAAAATGCGCTATACCTCCTTTTTAAAATTCTTGCAAAGAAGTACCTCTGATTTGGCTTGCGTTGTCAATTGAAGACATAGCACTATGTTTATACCCCCTCACGTTGGAGATCGACTCCTTTGTTCTGATCCCGTGGCTTCCATTGCCTCACTCCAATGACGACGTTGCCTTACAGCCGACTGATTCGTGTTTCTTAATGGATTTGAAAATGCATCAAGCTGTTTTTAAAAGGCAGTGCCACTGTTGTTGCATTTAAATAAATATCTGCCTCACTGCCTGACTTGCTGCAGATGGAACTGGCGAAGCCCGTCTCGGCAAACCCTGCAGGAGGAAACAAACTCTTTCAGCAACGTTTCCCACCCTTTTGTGAATGGGTTTGCAAGCATGGTTTCTCCTTGCCGAAGGAACCAGACTTAAGGACTTGCAAGAAGATGCCAGGGCAAATAGGAGTGTGTTTCCTCTTCACAGACTTGAGAGGAATGCAGAATGACTGTGTTTGCCCCACCATCCTCCAAATAAAGACGCCACACACAAAATGGGGTTCAACTGAGACTTGGATAGAGTTTTCCAGGTGGAAGCAGTGGTTATCAGCTGGAGATTCATAAGCCGTGGCTAAAAGGCAATCTGCAGTCTGGTGTCGTTCAGGTGCAGAAGTCTTCATAGGTGGAGTTTTGATAGGCAGCTCCTTCACCTTTTCTGGCATTTTGGCTTGCTGTAGATCTGGAAACAGTGGGGTTATGTTGGTATTGGCAAAAAACCTCACTGGGAAGAGTAGCGCCGGTACTTGTGGGCTGTTGAAGGTGAGAACTGGGACTTATTTATTAAACTGATCTGAGCCTTTTCAATACAGAACCCTCAGTGCAGGCACTTATTTAATGAGCTGCCAGAGGCATGCCAATCTCAACGGGCAAACCCACCCTGTCTCCAGGCACGAGGCAGCCTTAATCCGCCAAACACTTCTCATGGCATCATACTAATGTAAGCTGTTACTCCACAACTCTCCCCCCTTCTGACGAACACTCAGGTTTGAATGGGTGAAGCCTGAGGACCCTCATCCTCCCCCTATCATAAGATGCCTCAGGGTGTTCTCCATAGTCCCTTAACTTAAGCAAAAGCTTGCACTGTTCCAGCCTCAGGAGGGGGGGTTAGCTTAGCTTAACTCTCCTACTCCCACCGGCCGACCAATGACCTCCTGCAGGCCCTGGATTTTCAACAACAAATTAACCCCACCCTTTCTATAAAGGGGCAAAAGAGAGAACTTGACGCCTGGATGGGGAACCATAGCGCCCCCTCCAGGCAGCACCAGTGGCCTCAAGTCCCTGTTGAGCCTGCGCCTGGCATTATCCACACAGGCTGTGCTGACAGACCCTCCTATCAACTATATCAGACCAAACTATTGCAATCCAGAGTATCAATTGCCCAATTTCCTCCAGATCTTCCCAGGCCTGGAGACAAAAGGACAAACGTGTCATTTTACCTAAGTAATTACCCCCCAAATGGATAACAAGACATGAGGGTGTGGACCCATTCAAAGGTGCTCGTGGAGGTAGGGCATCAGCTGGGTCCACCGTATGCCCCTCTTGCCATGCCATTCAACCATCTATCACAACAATGAGACGATCACAAAAGAAAGTTATCCAAAGCAATAGAGTCATGAAAATTTGCTAAGCCAAACTTTAACAGACTATTGAAGCCGACAAGAAAAGTGATGTCAAAATCATGTGAATTCTTTAAGGTTCTAGGTCGAGTGCATGTTTAAAATTCTCTGAAGGCAATATCTCTATACAAGGGAGTAATCTTTGTGATATTGAATTGATATATATCACCTTATGTCATGTCTGTCTGTCTACATACATGCCATGATTGTGTTGCTGACCATTATTGTTTACTACTGCTGACATTATGCTAAAGCCATGCTACTGTATTAATATGTATTAATTAATATGCACTCTCTCTCTTCCTGCATAACTGTAGTGCAGATGTTACTGAGGACCCAAGCAAGGGCCTCTCCCTTATCTTAGGGCCAAGCTACAAGTGACAAATGACACTTGAACGGCAAGTGGATTGAGTGGAGTGCAAGTGAACAGGGAGAAATACACTTGCTGTTCAAGTGTCATTCATCACTTGTAGCTTGGCCCTGAGAGAAATATGCACGTCTCGGCTAGCTGCAACCTTGAAGTGTCTAAATGCCAGTTTCAGCTACTTTCCCCAGATGCTGGGAATAAGTTGCTGTCTATCTGATTCATAGTCAAACTAAGTTTATTCTCACAGAACTTGTGTAAGCTTGCATGCCAAAACTCTAACTGTTGTCTGAAGCACGGGAAAATGATGTATAACAGAGATTACCTGATTTGAATTGCCACTTCTGTCATACTCCATGATGGGGTGCAGACCTGAACTGTATGGATTCTAATAAAGCTACTTCTTGTGGAACCAATGTGTGTTAACTACAGTTGGGCTTGAGGGATCTACCTGCCAGGAACTGACACCTTAAAGAATTCACACAATACAAAAATGATTTTGACATAACTGTTATTGCCAGCTTCAATATTCTGTTAAAGTTTGGCTTAGTAAGTTTTGATGACTCTGTTGCTTTGTATGCCATTTAAAAATACACAAAAAGAGGCACTCAAGGGAGAGAATGTAAGGCTACAGACAACAAACTCTCCCCTTCAATGTAGAATACTATTAAAGTAACAATTTACTAAAGTGCTAATAAATAACAGTGCAATCTTTCAATTATAAACTATCATACCAAACTATGTTACCAAACAATCTGCTCCGACATGTATACAAAATTATTCCTTATATCAGTACTCTCAATTATTTAATACATTTGAAGAAGTTCTTTATTTACTGTGTTCAAAGGAACTATTGAGGATAGTGGTGGTTATTACCACGTGATACAAACTGCTGAACTGTGGCAGTTGGCCTATACTTTTCCTTGGAACTAATTGGGGTGGGAATGTGTACTATTACAGATTGTTGAGGATTTTGATTGCTATGTATTAAATAATTGAGAGTACTGATATAAGGAATAATTTTGTGTATACATCAGAGCAGATTGTTTTGTAACATATTTTGGTAGGATAATTTATAATTGAAAGATTGTACTGTTATTTATTAGCACTTTCGTAAACTATAATAGTATTCTACATAGTTGTATGCCATTTAACCATGACCAGAGTTCTAATACAAAGGTGGCACGCAATGCTGGAACCAAATGCCCTCCTCAAGGCCCAATAAATGACAGTCCACAAATTAAGACCCTAATAAGGGTCTTTGCTCATCTCGTGGCTGCAAAAGAGACATATCATATATTATTTATTTATTTGATTCAACTTATATTCCTCTCTCCCCACACCAGAAGGCTCAGGGCAGATTATACTGCATAAACATTTCAATAAAGCACTATATTTCAAAAGATTTAAAACCACAAATAAATACAATATACATATTTTAAAATTACAGAATTATAAAATTACAAAATTTTGTTGCACAGAAATCCATCTGTTTCTCACCCAACCGTCACTAAAGTACTTCAACAGATAAGCAGATAAGTAGATAAAAACACAGTCTGGGGATGGTGGATATTTCTCATAGGGAGGGCCACACTCTTTACAAACCGGCCGGCGAGGCCCAGCTCAGCCCAGACCATATGCCTGGTGGAATAGCTCCATCTTACAGGCCCGGTGGTGTATTATGATGGGGACAGGATTCTACTTTTAGCATGTTGCAAAACTGAACCAAACACAATGCATCAACTCAGTTGGGGGAAAGTTGCAATAATTGATATAGTGGAGCCAATTTAATTGGCATTGGAGGTCTTCCCTGCTGGGGGGCTCCTTTCTCGGCCCTGCCATGATTCCCTGCACATCCATGGAAGCCCTTAAATTTGGTGCACACAAAGTCTGGATGGGAGCCACCAAACATAAAAGAGTTATGTCGGAATGTACAGGGCTTCCTATTGTACCGACGTCCCCCATTGTAATTACAGCAGAGAAGATGAGATTGAACCTGGGAAGTCTGTGGGGCTTCTGCCAGACCTTTGGAAGCTAGGTGACCTCTGTCTGTGTAGTGCCCATCTACTGCCTGAGGAGAGCTAGTACACTGTGCCCATAACTGTTGATTCTCCCCATCCCAAGGAAGACCTGGGTCCAGAGCAGCTTGCATCATGACCATCTCATTATACCTAACTCATGCTGGGTCAGCATCTTCTGTAAAAGCTCTATGAGTTGTCTAAATATTTCATTAATCTGGGCCTCAAGCTGGCTGCTCTTGCATAATTACTTTGGAATGTATAGTATAGGCTGCTAGTCAGTTAGGCCAAGTCTTCTCCCTGCCTCCAGTTTCCATCTTATTTTCTCAAATTCTGTATTCTCTTCCTTATGTCCCTCTTTTTGCTCATAGATCCAGAGGAGTTAGCCGTGTTAGTCTGTAGTAGCAAAATCAAAAAGAGTCCAGTAGCACCTTTAAGACTAACCAATTTTATTGCAGCATAAGCTTTCGAGAATCACAGTTCTCTTCGTCAGATGCATGGAGGGCGAAAAGAAACTGGTCAGATGTAGAGGAGGAGAGGGGAGGGCGGAGTAGATGCAAACAGCTCCTTCTGATATGGAGATGCAAACAGCTCCTTCTGATACGGGCTGCTTCCACACACATTGGATAATCCACTTTCAATACTCTTTAATGAACATTTGAAACTGATTTTCCACGTGTGGGACAAAAAATCCACTTCTAAAGGATTACGAAAGTGCATTGAAAGTGCATTATTCAACACATGTGGAAATGGCCATGGAGATCAGTTTGCTTCTGTTAAGGAAATCAGTTACCTCTGATAATGAGATAACCATTCATAGTCCCTATTCAGTCCCAGCTTGACAGAGTCAAATTTACATATGAATTCCAATTCAGCAGCTTCCCGTTGGATTTTGTTTTTGAAAGGTTTCTGTTGAACTATCAGAAAGAGAAGATATCCACAATTCCACATACTTCCCCGTGGACACTTAAATAAGGTCCCCTACTCTGAGCAACTCTGCCAATTCGGCTCTGGCCAAATAGACACTCTTCAACATTGTCTAATTGCAGGTCTTTTTTTCTGGGAAAAGAGGTGGTGGAACTCAGTGGGTTGCCCTCGGAGAAAAAGGTCACATGGCTAGTGGCCCCGCCCCCTGATCTCCAGACAGAGGGGAGTTTAGGTTGCCCTCTGTGCCGCCTTTTCAAGAGGTTCCGGAACTCCGTTCCACCGCGTTCCAGAAAAAAAGCCCTGTCTGTTTGAATGCAATATTCTAAATGTGGCAAGAGACAGCTGGATCAAGCCCTATATCCAGGACCCAGGAAGTATAGAGGATAATTTAAGGCTTCTTTTAGCAGGGGTGGATTTTAATGCTACTTTAGCAGTAGCCAAGTTTCTCTCCCAATTGGTTAAGGAAAAAACTTATTAAATTTTCAATACTATACAGACTACATATTAAAAACTTTTCCTTTTCATTCTAATTCTAGTGTGGCACTGCTCAGAGCTGAATAGGCTGCATGAGCAGTATCATTAAAGTAAAAAGTAATGTCATTTTCAGGTGACATCATTGCACTGGCCACAGGAGTGCAGGAGTGTAGGAGTACTCTCTCAGCTGGTGCAATAATGTCCATTGTCATGTCAGCACTGGGAACACATGTGCGAGAAAGACCATCACAGTGAATACCAGATCCCCCCCGCCCCCGGGACGATATATGGACCTGTCAACCCCCAGCTGGAGGACTGACGCTTATTTTATAGGCACAATTTATTAAAATAAAAACTCCTGCCATTATGGCAAGGAAGCAAAGAGGTTGTTTTTAATTCTGGAAATAGAAACTAAAATAAAAAAATAATAAAAGAATTTAAAAAATGAAATAACAGTCCAGGTCCAAGGACAGAGACTGACTCCAGCCCATAATAATAGGCGTTTCTATATTTAACTATGTTTAACTCTATAATAGTCACTTTAATATAATGTCCAAAAGATTATCTTATTGCATTCATCACTGATTGTCCATGATTGATTCTAAATCACTCTGTGGCTGTGGAAATTGAAGTTTAATCCATTAATTTGCCCAGTGAATGGATAATCATCAGTTTAAATATGGCAATTAAATTCCTCATAACTGCAGTTTTATAGTAGTCAGTCTCTTAAGGCTGATATTGTTGGCATAAAATCAAGGGTTATCAAAGGGAACTTGAGGATGGGGTTACAATGAACCCTTAATGATTGTTTTTTCACTCACAGTTACACAATCACAGCAATATGAAACAGCAAGTATTTTTGAAAGAATAGTTGTGTACAACTAAACATTTGTTGTATTCTCCTTAGTGCAGAATGCAAGCGCTGCTGCATAAATTAGCCCTAAAAAAACCCTCACAGAATGTCGTCTTTGTTTTTTTCTTCTTCAAATTGCAGTTCCAGACGTCGTTTAATTGTTTTTCTGTGCAATTATCTGGATGCAAAGCTGAACTAGGTTAAAACTAGTTCAGTCTCCCTAGACTTTACTGAAAAAGATGCACCATAGGTCTTTGCAGCATGAGGATCCAGATTTCTGTGTTGCTTGGCTCCCGTTGCTCAAACCATATCTGTGCACACGCTTAGTTTCTAGCCCTGTCACATGTTACAGTGAACATCTGTTTGTAAGAAAGAGCCAATGCAAGTTCACTTTATAAAGGAAACTGGGCACTGGTACTTAGATAAGTGTATTTTTAAAATCACATATTCAACTGTGCCTGTGTTGAATGTAACATGAAAATCAGTCAAAAATATATAAATAAAAATCAAGTGTAAACTGTATGCAAAAGCCCTTTCCTCCAGTTACAGTGTATACAATCCATGTACAGTGTACGCTTGGTTATTTTTAATAGGTGCATGGAATAATTTTCATATTACATTCAACACAGGTGCAGTTGAACATATGTTACAAAAGCCAGGTTTTAGTCCCTGGTTTCAGTTGCAAACTGAATGTGCATGGTTTTTTCTTCTTCTTACAAACAGGTTTCCGTAACTTGTGAACAGAGCTTCCGTCTCTGAGGCCAGGGGGGTCCCGATCTTGCATGCAAATACTAAGTACATATAACTCCTGTGTGCAAAGGTATGTTAACACAGTCAAGCAGAAAAGGGGTTTTAGTCCCTGGTTTCAATTGCAGAGTGAATGTGTATCGTTTTGCACCCCCAGTCAGAAGAATGAGACAGATGCAAGGCTTTGGAAACTAAAGGGCTGCTTTATTAAATACAACATCAACTCTAAACTGTGGCAAAAGCAAACTGGCGGCGCAGGTCAAGCCACGGGGTCACTCCAAGACTTCTGCCTTGATGTGTCTTGGCAAGCCCCACTGCCCTGGGCATGAGCCATTCTTGGAATGGCTTCAACAGAGCTGGTCAGGCAAAGAGTCCCCTCATCAAGCTCCCAAAGCCTCAGCCATATAGCATGAGGGAAGGACTTGCACTCGGGGTTCCCTGGAGGCAGTCTGCACAGGTGGTGATAGCCATGAAGCATACCATTCCTCATGACATACCCCATTTCCCCACCGATTGGAAATTGCCAAGAGAGTGTTCACGGGCACGCTCCTTATTCCCCAACTTTCTCCTGTCATGGACAACCTACTTGACACTGCACAATAAATTGCCTCAAACCCCTGCTGCAGTACAAGGTAGGTGAAAAAAAAAACCCTTCCCCTCTTTGCCAGTTTAGGGAATGGGAAAAAATTCCTACCTGGCTCTGGAACAGGAGCTGGCTAATCCTGCACTGAAACAAGGTGAGGAGGGTGGGCGATCTCATGGAGCAACTGCTGGCTGTGGGGGTGGAGACACCTTCTACTGCTCTTGTCTTGACCCCTGGCTGGAGACCCGGATGCCCGGGACAGCCGTCTGACTCCTCTTCCTTCCGAGGAGGCAAACTTTGGCCCCCGCCATTAGCCACTGTGCAACTGCCAGGAAGGGGCGTATTTTTCTTACAAACTGGTTCCTGTAACTTGTGAACAGAGCCTCTGTCTCTGAAGCCAGGGGGGTTCCCAACATTGCATACTAAGTACATAAAACTCCTGTGTGCATAGATATGGTGTATTTTTCAACCACAGTATCCCCAATGCTGCTGCTCTGCTTGGACAAAAAAGCTACTCCAATTGCAAAAATTGTTCTGATGTTGTTTTGTTCCACAAGTGCATTTTGTTTAAGGAAGGAAAAGACTCTAAGTGTTAAGTGGCTGTACTTTGGGGATCTTGTTTGCTAATGTGGAGATGCCAGTGTTTTAAAGGGGATTTTTTAAAAAATAGAGAGAGCCATTTCCATACATTTAAAAAGCACAACTGGGGAAGATTTTCACCCCGGATGGTCAGTGTATAATTTTTTAAAAGTGAAATTATCCAGGCAATAGTTGTTCAAAATGAATGAATTATAAATCTAGTTTGATCCAGTGAGGGATCCTACGCCCAGACTGGATTTTAAAAGGAAATTTGAGTGTCATCTTTTTCAGTTGTGCTGATCACAGGTGTCACATAGCCACCGTTGAAGCACTTTTAAGTTCTGCATATTTCTTTGGGAGAGATTTAAATGTAAAATCAGTGGAATGTAACTTTGTTTCTATCATGCACTCTATGATTTGTACAAAAGTGAATTAGAGGGTCTCCTTTCTTGTGCCTCTTCTGCAATGTGCTCCATTTTACCAAAATAAAAAACCTGAGTGTGGCAACTGGCAGGACACAAGGTTGGGAGGTTCCATTGTGACAGCATTGCAAAACTTCTGGGAAAAAAACCTGGAAGTGATGTTAGTCCTCTCTAGTAATTGCTAGAAACTCTATGGTAAAACCATAGCACCATCACTTCCGGGTTACCCTCAGAAGTGACATCACACCATCAGTACACAGTTCTTTTTTGTTTGTTTAGTATACTTTCACCACCTCTTGGAGCGGCAACTGGAAGACCTATTCTCTGGTTATATTTCTGAAACTCGATTGGCAGAAATAGCATACTGGTTAAATGATTGGACTACAAATCGGAAGTCTGCTGGTTTGACTCCTTCTACTGCCATGAGCTCAGTAGATGGCCTTGGGTGAGCCACTCCTCTCAGCCCCAGCTCCCCAGCTGTATCGTGGGGATAACCGTAAAACTGACTTTGTTCACCGTGCTCTGAGTGGGGCAGTAACCTGTCTTGAAGAGTGGTATATTAGCACAGTTATTATTACTGTAGCAAAGTGATTAAGTGGTTGGACTGCAGCTTAGCACTCTGCTGGTTTGACTCTCACTACTGCCATAAGCTCAGCAGGGGAGCTTGGGTAAGCCACGCCTCTCAGCCCAGTTCCCCAGCCATATTGCGAGGATAATAATAACACCGACTTTGTTTATTGCTCTGAATGGGCACAAATCTGTTTAGAAGAGAGGTATATAAGCGCAGTTGGGATGATGATGATGATGATGATGATGATGATGATGATGATGATGATGATGATGATGATGATGTTTACCCCTTACCTTAAATTCAGCAGAGACTGTCTGACAAGTAAACCTTCATAAAATTGACTTTTTCAAACATGTTTTGTCCTATTCAGACAACCATGCACCCTAATATTAGCATCTTTGAAGATGCTGCCACCACTTCCTCACAGGGCCAAGCTACACATGCCGAATGACACTTGAACGGCAAGTGTATTTCTCCCTGTTCACTTGCCCTCCACTCAATCCACTTGCCGTTCAAGTGTCATTCATCATGTGTAGCTTGGCCCTCAGAAAGAGGAGCTAGTGGAACTGGGAGTTCTCATGTGGTGGATTGTATTGTTATCCAGTGGCTGTCCAGTAACCCAACCATTGTTTTCTTCACTCAGACAGCTGTAACAAAAGGAGTCTCTAAGGACCAAATATTCCATCATTTCAAAATGAGCATACATCTCTTAATCCATAGTTCTACATCACATCTGAAAAGAGAGGACTCAGGCTGCTTCCACACACGTTGGATAATCCACTTTCAATACTCTTTAGTGAACATTTGAAACTGATTTTCCATGTGTGGAACAAAAAATCCACTTCCAAAGGATTGCAAAAGTGCATTGAAAGTACGTTATTCAACGTGTGTGGAAATGGCCTCAGTCTAATGCTGCTAAGCTTATGGAAGCCCATCAGTTTGAAAGCGCCTCCTCCTGCAGCAGACATTCGGTGGCAGAATTCCACAGGTGCCTGCAGGCTCAGAAAGTTTGGGGACCCTATTTCTAGAGACACAGGTCAGTGAAGGCGTCACAACTCTGTAAGCAACCTAACTCAGGCCCTGCAGTCCTGTACACAAAGCGACCAAACTAATGGGAGATGGGGAGTCTGGAGTTCTGCCACCCGATATTCCATGTGTTCAGGGTTCCCTTTGTGCATACATGTGTGAGTTGCACATGTCATTTCTCTGTGTGTGTGTGTGTGTCTGTGTGTGTGTGTGTAGATCATGGAATGGGTTGCCTATGCACCACGTATGGAAGTTATATGCTAGCCCACTTCCTGGTGTTCACTTGCTTTCTTTGTTTCTTTCTCTGCCTTTCTTATTGTCATTCTATGCTCAGCTTGGGTCCTATGAAGGAATTCCATGCATGCTTGTGTAAGATGAATGATTTTCAATGGACCCATGCACAAACAGAAGTTTTAGGAGAGGTGTGCTGTGTGCTAGAGACTAAATTGCATGCGCAGAACTCATTCATGGGAGTCAAGCCAGTGATTCTGAGTCTGCCGACATTTCTATTTAACTTTACAGTCCTCGTTTTTATGTACAATAACAATAAGTAATATCAAGGGGAAACGGTTCATTTGTTTTATTTATTTAACACATTTTTATGCCACCTTTCCACCCAAGTCAGGGTCCGTGAGGTGGTGAACATTAAACATTAAAATATTTCAAAGATTAAATCATCATTTAAAATAGAAATATATCTTACTATATAATTGAGTAAGCATGTTTCAGACATCTCACTTTATACCCTGGTGCACCACCAGAGGGCGCTGACATGGAGGAAAGCCTAGGCAAGGCACCATGTCCCTCCAGAAAACATGCCATGGTGGGAAGCCCAGGCCAGGAGCAGGATGGGAGCAGGTGGCAATGCCCGCCTCCAGCTGTTACACAGGTGATATTAGGAGTGGCAATGCCCTCCCCTGCCTTAAACCAGCTGGTATTAGCGGCAGAGCAGTTGACAATGCCCTCCTCCTGCCATCACCCATTTGGAATAAGGAGAGGAGCAGGTGGCAATGACCACCTCACACGTTCACCTGGCTGGGATCAGGCGCAGAGCAGGAGGCAATGCCCTTCTTCCCTATACCCAGCCAGGATAAGGAGCAAAGCAGGCGACAATGCTCACCTTCAACCTACCAGATTAAGCCACTGAGCAGGTGGCATTGCCCACCCTGTCTTCACCCTGCCGGAGTCAGGAGCTAAGCATGCAGCAATGCCTGCCCCCCTTCAACCTGCTGGAATCAGGAGCAGAGCAGGTGGCAATGCCCGCAGCCCCTTCACCCAGCTGGGATAAGGTAGTAAAACCCACTGCCCACCTTCACCTGTCAGGATGGAGCAGGAGACAATGCCTGTTCCTCCCTTCACCCAGCAGAGAGCAGGTGGCAATGCCCACCCCTCTTCACCCAGCTGTTTTGCAACTACAGACTAACACAGCTAACTCCTCTGGATGTATGACCTGGGGAGGGAGTTCCAAAGTTTTGGCACCATGACCAAGAAGGTCCTTTCTCGGGTTGCCACCCGTCCAAAGCAGGGCTTCTGAAGACGACAAGAGTGAATGAGTAGATTCATATGAGAGCGGTCAGTCCTTCCATTGTTCCATAACCGACTAGAAAAACAAAAGCCGCGTAAGATCTTTTGTTAGGCACAACCTAAGTGACACCAAAGAGTAGGCAAGCTTTCAAATTCTCCATGCCTCTTTATCAAACATCATGAAGAAATCTGCAGCTCTTGAATGCTTGCATATTCTTTTGAGTCATTTTTATTTCCCCTGATAAAAGCTCTCGTATTGCTTCTGTTAATAAATAATGTTGTTTGTTGAATATGGACACTGTTCTCAAGCTGTGCCCAAAGCGACTGCATTTCTTTTGCATTAGGGCTTCTTTTGTCTTGGCCTGTTATTCTAAGCATACTTGAATTTTAGGAACCCTTTTGCCTTACAAGCGCACTTAAGATGGGCACATTTATTTGCCTTCATTTTCAGGAGGCATAGGTGAAGGCCCTTGCTCAATTACATATCTCAAATGCATTCCTATCTCTCCAGAAGAGGTAGCTTAATGCTTACCAGCTTCTCTCCGCTTGCTCTGAACCCACAGTGTGCTACACTCAATGAGCACCCTGACCTAATCAAAAATGTGAAGGGTGAAAAATAAAGACAGGCAGAGCACATCAAAGGAATTCTTAAAAGTACAACATTTCATGGTTGGGGGAATAGAGCGTTCAACCACCCAGATCCATGGTTCTTTGCACATTAGCACCTGGGAGGACTGCAAGGATGAAGATAAGAAGTGCGCATCACAGCAGCAGTATAAAATCATTATTTGGGGGTGGGTGGGGGAGGAAAATATGTATCCTAATAGAGAAGTTCTGCAAGCACACAATCAAGTAACTTTTGAAAGGTACGAGCAGCGCTGTTCCAGTCCGTGGAACTATTCATAACCATAAAGTCACTCATGTGCACACATGTTGTGCAGAATTGGAGCCCCTGATAAACTCAATGGAGGTAGTGCTTCCTTGACATTGATGGAATGTCATCTGTTCGGCAGGGCTGGATTTTAGCTCCTGCGAAGCACTGTGAAATAGAAAAGAGCTGAGGTATATCCAATGTCTCCATAAAACATTTGGAGTGCAATTCTGGCTGGAAACAGACAATAGTTTTGAAAAAGTGTCAAGAGCAGTATGACAGAAGTGTCATTGCCCTTTGTGCGCAGCCGTATTTCTTCTGTCCTGCTGTGGCTGTGTGTTGCAGGAGGGACGTATACCCTGAACAAGTGTCAGTGTGAATATGGCCTACTTTCAAATTCAGGCTCAAATTCATACTAAAATTCCCTGAATGCTAAGGAAGAACATGTTTCATTGACTGCCTCTCATTCCTACCCTAAGAGGAATGGTTGCTTAGGTTCTACAGATCTGGAAGAAGCTCCCATCTAGGCAACTGGGCAGATTTAACTTACAAGGCAATTTCATGGTGGGCTGCTGTCCTAGAGGATATATGCCGCCACAACTCCATCCCTACGCCTCTGCCAGTAAGTGAGTAGTGGCACGGGTTGGGGTGAGACACTGAGTGGCAGTGAACTCAGTTGAAGAATTTTTTTGAGAGTTGTGCACAACGGTAGCAGGTCTCAATGCAGTGGAGGACAGAGAAAGGGCAAGTAAAGATTCTCAAAGGCACAGATCAATAAGCATGCAAGACGGACACACACATGAGGTTCCTAGCCTGAAACCCACATATATGACCTCTGCGGATGGACAGTTGCCAATCAACAAACCTTTTTTCCCCTTGACCACAATTCACCAATCAAGTTGGAAAGAAAACTCATAAACCTGATTGAGTACTAGGTGTATGCACCAAAAAAATATCTGCATTTCAGTTTCAATCCCAGGGGTTCTGTAATAATTCTCTTCCATTTCTGCTTTGTTCCAGATGGGGCTGTGCCAGCTCAGATCTGATCGACTTGTTTTTTATTCATTTTCTTGAGTTTGGACCCATTGTGCAAGTGCAGGCCACACTTGTGCAAACACACGCTGATCTTTTTAGGGTGTGTGGTGGGGAAATGAGGCTCTGGGGCAGCTGGTTTTGCATGTAACAGCACCAAAATCCCCCAGAGCACAGTCCTCCCTCTAAGCCATCAACCCATCAAGTCTGAGGCCATGCAACAATGGATTCCATGTTTATGGACCCTTAAGAATGTCTGGGGAAGATGTGCATCAAGGCGGGTGTTGCACAGGGCACCTATGTACACATGCACACAATGTTCTTTTCAAAGGAAGGAGTTGGGGAAACAAGGCTTTATTCGCACTTAACTGAAAACCACATTGTCCCAAAGCCCATTGATCCATTGGGTTTCTTCTCAAGCACATGAAAACTCACACAACAATGGACCCCAAAGAAGGCGAGTGTTGGTGGGCGCACACAATGATGGGAAACTTATTGGCATGGATGCCAATAAGTGGTGCCGGGATTGCATGCAATGAGAGAGCACTCGGTTGCTCTAGAGGAGTATAGTATTTTTTTTTAAAAAAAATCCTGCTTTACTGCCAAAGCCAATAATTACCCTTGAGTCTTGCTGTTATGCCATGTTTCCCTGTGCCTTGCAGTTTCATTTCCATAATGAAGGGAAACCAAATCCTCCTCACCCTGTCTGCTTTGCAGCAGCCTGTGATGTCTACTTTAAACCTGCCAGTTGCCAGCCTGTGTATAAAAGAGCACAGAAAGGGAGGGCTAGATGTTGGGGTTTTTTCCTTTACCAGAAGGGGAGGAAGGATTGTCTCCCCCCCCCCTTATTTTTTACTGGTAACAGTGGGAGATTAGACAGGTTGTTGTCTGCCTGTCTCCCTTTCCTACTAAAACCATTAATCAAGAGTTGAATGAAAAGGAAATCACAGGAGGACAAGATGAGAGAGTCCCATTGGTGTGCCAGAAAATAAAAAAATTGACCAGATCAGTTCTTTCATGTGAAATACTGATCTGGAGAGACTTGGGGGGGGGGAAGGAGTGCATATGCAAGTGTGCAACATGTACACACCTGCTTCCCATCATTTAACACTGAGGGCCAAGCTACACATGACGAAAGACACTTGAACGGCAAGTGGATTGAGTGGAGGGCAAGTGAACAGGGAGAAATACACTTGCCGTTCAAGTGTCATTTGTTACTTGTAGCTTGGCCCTGAGTTAACAGTTTTAACCAGAAAAATCCCCAAAGCCAGAAAGCTTTCTGGGCAAGGTGAAATCCCTCCTGTTGCTCCTCAACCCTCTATCTTTGGAGGACTCCTTTAGTCACAGTGGTGGCACTGGCCACATGGCACCTATGCAAAAGACAGCCGCTGCAGAAGGCCACTGAATGGGCATGAAATCAGCTCCACAGACCTCCTCAGTGCAGCTCTCCTTTAATAATTGCTTTTCCTTTCCGATTTTCCCTCTAATCTGCATAACATGAACCTTTGCCGGGGGCTCAAAGGATGAAGGAGACACCTCCCTCCTCAAACGCATGTGCGCATGCCCACATGGATGTTGCTTGGTTTTCCCTGCATTGTGTGTAAAAGTGCACGGAAAGGGACAGTGACAGTGATGCTGAAATTGACGGCGCTATGTCCCGAAACGGGATATTTTGAAGCCGGCAAACCCGTTGCCGGCAAACCCGTTGCCACCTCCCGCCGAGAGTTTACAGTTATAAATTCTGACTCTCCGGCCAACACTTAAGTTTCATTGTGCAGTGTAAGAATCAGTTCCGAACAATTGAACTTATAAAACTTTATTTTCACTTCGTGGTCTCTGTGACTTTGTTTATCTTGCATTAAGGAAAACATGACAGCCCGCCGCTGTCTGGTCTGCCTGCGTGGCCCCTGCACAAATAATAACTGAAATAAAACAAACTTTTCAGCAGGGGGGAGAGCTCATTACAGCCTTTTTTCCTGAATGTGTCCCACCATTAACAAGCTGAACCAACTATTTCTGTGTGTACTTTCAGCTCATTTTTTTCCCCATTATGGACATCCATATCGAGTACTTTCTGGCCCGGATGCGGTAGGCATATTTCCGCTAGACAGTATCCATAGATTACTATTTTTCAAAGTGGAGCAATTTCTTCATGTCATTAAGATCTCGGATGACTGGGCAACAGTTTCTGTGTTCCTCCATAATTAAGAAGGGAGATTTCATAACCCTTTTGTACCTCTTGCCTGGTTCAACTACCATAAGTAGACTGATGGAGGGCCAACAATCGTGCCAGCCCCTGCTTCAGTTTATAACAGCAATAATATTCAATTTTTATATCACACTTCAGGACAATTTAATGCTCACTCAGAATGGTTTACAAAGTATGCAATTATTATTATCCCCACAACAATCACCCTGTGAGGCAGGTAGGACTGAGAGAGCTCTGAGAGAGCTGTGACTGAGCCAAGGTTACCCAGCTGGCTTCAAGCAGAGGAGTGGGGAATCAAACCTGTTTCTCCAGATTAGAATCCTGGTGCTTTAAACCACTACACCAAACTGGGTCATCTTGGTCAGTGGTAAAGGCCTAGCAGTACCTCACCGCCCCTTCAAGGTTGATTCTGTCATACTTACGACAGGCCAGCATTTCTGTCAGACAAATGAATCGGCTTTAAGTCTAGATTCTTCTGCATTTTAACAACAACTGAAAACTATTGGCAAAGTTAATAAATTTAAGTTCATTTTATCTCTCCAGAAGCCGGCTAAAGCATCTCTGCTAAATAACGGGAAATACGCGTTAATAAAATGAATATTAATCCAACACTGTGGGTGCTCGGTTTTTATTAGCAAATATGTCAAATGTAGAAGGTTCATTTCAATCCCCTGCATAAATTTTTAAAAAATTTATTTGGAAAAGATGGGGAATGCGGCACAAATGCTAATTTGAAAAAGACAGGATTAGTTGTGGTAATGTTCTCCTCAGCAGTAGTTTCGGCAGTTAAAAAGATGGATGAGGTCCATGCGATGAAATAGAAGGTGCAGAATTATAAAGATGTGCCGCTATCTGTTCTTTTTGAGCTATCAAGTCTGTCTAAATAACCATATTCTCCTAGGGAGAAAATCTGCTGCTTTGGCTGCCCATGTGTTGAGATTGGAACATTTCCATCTCCAAATGTTGACTTTTCGTCTGTGACCAAAGAATAAAATCTGTGGGAGGGAAGTGTGAAAATATAATCCCTGTTTATTTGCTAACAAAAGATTTTGTAGAATCCTGTTTGTTTTTTTTTCCTCTGCCACTTTTTTCCAAGGTGACCTGCTTGCGTCTAGAATGAGACGCTGATATTCAGTCCACAAATAAAAGTAAACTTCTTTTTAGGGAGATAGATTTGAGATGGAAAGTGGAAAATATTCGGGTGGGATTCCCTTCCCCCTTGCCTCGTAAGCAGATTGTTTACTTTCTAAACTAGTACAATGAATCAACATTAATAACAACAATGGAACATTGAAAGGGGAAAAGAAAGATAACTTAAAACAGTGACACCTTTAGAAATTTTCCTAAGGCACTGCAAGGACAGTTCATTTTCCAGAGCTTTTCATTTTGAGAGAATATCTGAGAGTGACTGAACACCATCCATAGCAACCAGAACAGTTCTTTTTTTTTAAAAAAAAAACATTTATTAAAAAGGCTTTACAAAATTTGATCATCACATTACAGAACATGTAGAGATTATGACACCAGGAAATGGGCAGGGCAAACAATTCAGAAAGGTGGGTTTCTAACATAACAACAACAACAACATTGGATTTATATACCGCCCTTCAGGACAACTTAATGCCCACTCAGAGCAGTTTACAAAGTATGTCATTATTATCCTCACAACAAAACACCCTGTGAGATGGGTTGGGCTGAGAGACCTCTAGAGAGCCATGACTAACCCAATGTCAACCAGCTGGCTTCAAGTGGAGGAGTGGGGAATCAAACCTGGCTCTCCAGATTAGAGTCCTGTTGTTCTTAACCACTACACCAAACTGGCTCTCTACTTCATCTACATCAGCAACTGCCTTCTCTAGTCAGATACCTCAACAGGACCTTGCCAAACAGTCTGGCATTGCAGCGGCCTTCAAGGTCAGAAAAAATGCCACAGATTCTAAGACACATTAAACAAAAATACCAAGATATATTCAAATACATTGCAGGGGGGGGAAAGTTCTCTTTTAAAAATTAGCTCCTTGATTTGCTTAACTGCTAACTGTGGATCACCTTACAGAAAAGCTATGAAAATGACCATACTCCCTTTGGACTGGCTGGGGTCAAATCCTACCACCCCAACTAGAAGGCATTCTTCATTTGCTGAGAGACAGTTACACAGAATTAGAGGTGTGTGCTTCGAGTTACCCATTTGGATAAAATACCTGAATTGGACCCAATCTGTAAAGATTCAGAATTCCCGAATCAGAGCCAGCATGCTGGCCCCAGTTCGGAAATCCAAAATCAAAGCTTCCCGAAGCATTTGGGTTGCTTCGGGAAGCTTTGGGGCCCCAGTTTAAAGGGCCCTTTCCCTGCCTCTTGAAAGCAGCAGATCCCCTTTAAAAGGGCCCTTTAAACATCCCAGCCCTCCCAACCCCCAGCCCTAGGAGACTCAGGTGGCCTAAGAGCCCTCCTTCTTCCCTGTTTAATATTGGTGCTTTTAAAGGGGTGTTCCCCTGATGTATGTCTGACTGCAAATGTATTCGTGATTCGGCATGTCCAAGCTGTCATTGGTGTACCCTACCCTTCCTTTAAGGATATTTGGAGTAGCTGAGAGTTTGTATCATTCGGCCAAGGAATAAGTTGAATCATACCACACAGCTCCATGAGCAGGTTATACCACATCATCATTTGAATTTGCCCTCTACATCCTCCAGCTGAGCAGGAAGGAGAATTTCAGTAGATGGACAGTGCAATCGTAAGCGAAGTTACATCGTTCCCAGTCCACTGACTTCAATGCACTTCGAATGGTGAAATTCTGCTTAGGACTGTGCTGTTTGCCATGTGGTTAAACGATTTTCAGTATCTGCATTGTGCTTCACAGTTTCTTGGCTAGTGACACTTCATACTTAGTAACAAAACACATCTTTGAGTAGGCTTCCCCTCCCCATGTTAAGATCCTGACTCTTCCACAGTCAAAGGATAAATTTCTATCCTTTGAGTGAATGTCTTTTGAAGCAGTAGGTCGGAAAGCAGTTAGTCAGCTCTCCAGGAGCAGCTCGCTAATTGCAGCTGTAAATTAATCAATGGTATAAGACTTTAGCTTCTCGGTATAATAAAAAATGAGGTAAAAGACAAAGGGAGAAGGTGGTTTTTTCTATCTGAGGCACTTTGACTGCGTTTCCTGCTCCACCCAGCCACTCAACACTGGTTCAAGGCTGGTGGGAGACAGGGAGCAGCAGGCAGAGTGGATTCCCATCCCACCCCCCTCAACCCCTGCCTGAGCCCTTCAAGCCACCATTAGCTGTCTTTTAAAATCCATAGCTCTGGCAAGTCTCACCCCCCACTTCCGTTTGGGAGGATTCTCTGGTTTCACATCAGGGGTTCTCTGGTTTGACATCGGGGGTTCTCTGGTTTGACATCGGGGTTCTCTGGTTTGACATAGGTTCCCTTTCTGTAGTTTGGTTCTGTTCGGCATTGATTGGGAGTGGGATTTTCATTGGGACTGGCTTTTGACCGGGGGTTGCCTTTGCTTGAGGTGACATACAGCAGCTCTAGCAATCATTGGAAACTCCATGGTTTTACAATAGAGACAGAGTCGCTCTATAAATCACCCCAAAGTCTACAGTTTTGCCATAGGGTTTCCGGTCATTTGTAGAGCTACCCTGTCACTTCCAGATTTTAGCCAGAAGTTTACCCTAGTTTTGCCTAAAAGCGATGTCAGTGATAGTGATGTCAGTGGTGTTGGTGACCCACACATGCCCACTTGTCGTCGTCCCCCGCTCTCCCATTAGTTCCCCCCCCAATGCTCATAGTTGTTTCTTTTTATTGTTGTTGTTTCTTTTTCTGGAACCTGTGTTGGATCTCAAGGGCCCTATCCGCTTCCTGATCTGAGGACGTTAAACAAATCTGTGTCCCCCTCAGAGGCTTTGGTTCTCTTGTTTACCCCTCTCAGTCATCCAACCTGGCTAGAACCTCTTTTCGAGATAAGAGGCACTCAGGGTTTCCACACCAAAGAGACGCCCCACGCTTGACTGGCACAGATTTATTCCCCTGCCTTTCACCTGCCTCTTTTGAGGCAACGCAAACACACGGCTGCCTGACAGCTATTAACCGAATAAAAACACAACAACAAAAGGCAATTTTTTTGAGTACAATCAGATATAAATATTTACAAAGGCAGTTTTAAGGAGTTCTTGCTTATTTACCACTGCGTTTGCCTTCAAAATATTTAAATGCGGAGACAGATGGCTTGTTCGGTTTTATCAGCTCTCATGTCATTATATATTCAAGCAGCCAAGACTGATAACCAGATTTATTCTGGATTGTTTGGTGAACAAATACTTTAGGGTTGGAATGGGGGGGATGGGTAATAGGGGAAAGAATCAGTGAAATCCTTCAGCCAGTTACAGAGATCCCAGTGACATTTTTACGAACAGAAGGGAAACAAATTAATGCAATTATGGAATTAAAGCAGCAGGAGCCGCTTTTAAAGCAGTGTCATTGTATGCGGTGATGAAACAGCTTCAGAAAATTGGGAGAAATCTATTGTTTTGGTGAAGGGGGAAGGAAGAGATAATTGCCATTATGTCTTCTTTCTGTGCAAGGCAATTAAAAAAAAACCTGTTTGCATGTTAATGATGATTCCATTCCATCTCAGCCCGTTCGGGGTAATCATTTCTCGCTTGGTGTTGACCAAAAATGAGAAACGAACCGTGCAATCCTGTGCAAAATTACTCCCGTCTAAGTCCCTTGAAATGAATTGGCTTAAGTAGCAACGCATAGGATTGCACTATTTGTAAATAAATTTGAAATTGTTTTTAGATAAAAGTAGAGGTGATGATACAGCTTGGGAGGTTTTGTGCATGAGCTGTGTCATACTTAAGAATGCGCTCCATCTGTGACCTTCAGCACATATGGGAAAGGCTATAATTCAGTCACTGAGCACATAATTTGCACACAGAAGACACCAGCTTCAGTCTCTGGTTTTTCTTGGGAAATAATCTCTTGATCAGCATTAATGAGATACCCACGGCAAACCCAGCGCCAGTTAGAGTTGACAGTACTGAATATCAGTGCTCCCCTCCCTTGCAAATCCCCTGCTTAGAATTTCTCCCTGGATATTGCAAGATTCGAATCCAGTCGCACCTTCAAGTCCAACAACATTTTCAGGATATAAGATTTCAAGTAATACTCCCTCGGTCAGATATGACAATATCTGATGAAGGGAGCTTTGACTCTCAAAAGCTTATTCTTTGTGGTCTTGAAGGTGCTTCTGGGCTTGAATCTTGTTCTTCTACCGCAGACCAAACCCCACCTGAAACTATCCCTGGATACTGGAGTTCCGAATTACTCGGTCTTGCTTCCAAAGAGGAGCCAATGCATTGTGGATCTTCCATTTTTTTAATCATTGAATTCTGTACAGAGTGCAATCAGAGTTCGCTGCAGGTGTCAGTGCATTTGGTTCGTTTGCACTAGAGTAGCTGCAAAAAGACCATGCTGTAAATCAAACTTTCTGTGCATGGATCTCATGAACTAATTAGGTTACCATAGGCAAGACTCTCTTTTGTAGCCTCAGCCATCCCTCGCAGGGCTTTTTTTCTGGGGGAAGAGGTGGGGGAACTCTCACCCAGGGCAACTCCCGGGATGAGGTGGTGCCCCTGTCACTACATGCATGCGAGCAGTGCGCACGTGCTCACGCAGGCCGTGGCAACCCTGGGAGCACACACGTGCTCCATGGGGGGAGGGCTGATTTGGCCAGAATCTGGCCAAATTTGGCCTGGATCAGGCCTGAATCAGTCCAGAACGGGCTGCTATTGCATGCGGGAGCACTCCCCCACCCGGAAGTGCTGTTTTGAGCCCAAATTGGGGCTGGGAGAGCCACTGCTGCATGGGAGAGCACTCCCCGCTCAGCAGCAGCCAGATCCTACCCATTTCAGGCCCGATCCTGGCAGTTTAGGGTAGTTGGATATTAAACGGGAGAGCACTCCCCTCCCCGATAGTGGCCCATACCAGGCTGTTTTGGGCCTGATCCTGGCCGCTTAAGGCCCGTTTTGGTCTTCAAAAGTTGGGCCCAAAATGGCCCATGTCAGGCCCAAATCAGCCTGGCGCGGGCTGCTGCCACAAAGGAGAGCACTCCCCCCCAGCAGCAGCCCAACCCTGGCAATGTCGGACCTGATCCTGCCATTTAGGACCCAAATTGGGTCAAAACAGACCCTAAATGGCCAGGATTGGGCCCAAATCAGCCTGGAACAGGCTACTCTTGCATGGGGGAGCACTTCCCTGCCTGGCAGTGGCCCAATCCTGGCTGTCTCAGGCCCGATCCTGGCCATTTATGGCACAAATTGGGCCAAAATGGTTCCTAAACAGCCAGAAACAGGCCCAAAATGGTCTGGTACAGGCCACTGTCAGGCAGGGGAGTGCTCTTCCATCTAATATCCAACTGTCCCTTTAGAGTTCCCAAATAGAACCTGAAACATCCCCTGCTGTGGAGCCTTTTTGTACCCTCTTTTCCCCAGGGGAGGAGGAGTCCCCTCCTTTCAATCTAGTCTCTCCTCAACTCCAAGGTGACCTGGCCCCCTCTCATGTCGCCTACGTCTCTCCTGTCTCTGGTGTTATGATGGTACCTCAAAGGCTAGAACAACATCCCTGGATCCACCCCAGGGTGTCAGTTAGAGTTTATGGCCCTCTCTTTCCTGCTTCCCCACAGCTGGATTTGAAAAAAGCTGATCGCTGGCCAGCTTAATACCTAAAGGTCCTGCTGACATATGCCCTCATCATGACATTTCCTTTATTGTTCTGAAACAATGAATTTCAGGAACTGAAAGCAACAGCAAACGTACTGTGCATGCGCGCACACAACTCTACAACATTTGGAAGCTGCAGGCAGAACTGTGAAGGGTTCCTAATGCACCATTTCTACTTGGGAAACAGGGTCAGATAATTTGGGAGTCCAGAATACAAGGGGAAAAAATGAATGAGGCACATTTCAAAAGTTTCCCTAAATAATGGCTGATTCCGCACACGTTGGATAATGCACTTTCAATGCACTTTAGCTATCGTTTAGAAGTGGATTTTTTGTTTCACACTCGAAAAATTCGGTTCCAAATGGTCTCTAAAGAGGATTGGAAGTGCATTATCCAACGTGTGCGGAATCAGCCAATGTTCCATTCAGGAGTATCTGCACCAGTTTGTTCACAGCCTGCTCCACTATTGTAACTAGAAGTGAGAGATCAGAAACCAGTCCAAAATTTCCATATAAAGGGATTTTTTTTTCCCAGAAGCGAACTCACAACAATGTTGTCATCTGGATGCCCCCAAAATTATACATCAGAGAGAGACTGAGGGAGGGGTGACATACATCTGTTTGAAATTCTCTGTTCTTTATGTATCCCTGAGAATATATGTGGATAATGCATTTAATTGCCTAGAGTAAGTATTTGCAAGAAGCATCTGACAAACAATTCCAAAGTCCCATATAAACGTTACCAACTTATCAACCAGGAAAGCTTGCTTAAACCCTACTCCAAAATTAAGTGCCTTAGATCTTGGTGGCAGTCGCTGAAAAAAGCAAACCAGATGAGAAATAAATCTCTCGGAGACTAATTTGACATGGCTTAAGGGGCCACGAGCATATTTTCATTCTGACTGAAAACAGTTTATTACGCATTTAAAACCCAAACTAAAATAGATGTCAGCTGTCTTTGAATTGGAGTTTAGTTTATTTAGCTGGTGGAGGAAGACATGAGTTTGGCACGGAGGCTTTCCGTTCATTTCTTTGAAAATTGGAAGCACTGAGATCATGCTGTCTATTTCCTGAAATGTGTCAGTCTGTAGTGAATACGTTTTTTTCCCTTCCATTCCTCCATCTTCGTTGTTCGCTCGAAGATTTAATCCCTGCCAAACTACCCCCTTTCAGGCCAGCAAGACAGGCTTGCATTATTGTATGGGGGGAAAACGAGAAAACCTAATTAAAAGTAAATGCTGTTGTCAGCAGAAAAGAAAATAATCAGCATTTAACCTATAGATTAACCTTTAGAAATGTTAACAATATGCTGGAAATACTTTTTTTTGCTTGCTGTTTTCCTCTTCTGTAAAATACCTAGATCGCTTGGACCAAAATAGTGAAGAATCCAGGTGGGCAAAGGCTAACTGATTTTTTTTTTTTAACACAAAGTTCACGTTTCCGGCTCAGGATCTGTTGTCTTTGAATCTGTAAAGTTTTTAATAGCAAACGCACGTAAAATTGTTACAGCACTTAATTCAATTTAGTAATTCTAATCTGTGCCTAGCATATTCTATGACAAGTGAACTGCTTAAAGAATGATGATACCAAAAGTATATACATAATTCACTTGGGAAACTGATGTATTTATTAAAGAGGTACGCCCAGTCTTTTGGTTAAATGATCTCTGAGGTGACTTATTTTCATTCTGAATAGGTTCTTTAATAAATCACAACTCTTACATTGTTTCGATGATGTCTCAGCATGTTATAGGGACTAAGGTTCTGAACTGACAGGTATGTATGAAATATCACATCAGCCATGAATTCACAAGAAAGACTGGGGCAGGCCACTGTAGTTTAGCCTCAAGTCTTCATCTACCTACTTTACAGAGCTAAAGTAGCAATTTCTAAGGACCTACTCACATGTTGCAAAGTCCCCACGTCCATCACAAGGACTTTGTATCACTTGTGCTTTTACAGTCATTTGCTCTTCAAAGTTTCTGAATTTGAGATTAGATTGTTTTGTCAAGATTTCCATTGTAAAAGTCTTTCTTGAAGTTGTTTATTCTCCTGTTGTAAGACAGCTATTTTGGACCACAGCAATGTGCTTAGTATCAGTACTCGGTTAGCCTTTTGTGTACTTTGCCTAAATTTAATTTAATTTATGGTTGTTGTGGGTTTTCCGGGCTGTATTGCCGTGGTCTTGGCATTGTAGTTCCTAGGACTACAACAACATTGTAGTTCCTAGGACACAACAACCATCGTTCTCCGGCTGTGAAAGCCTTCGACAATTAATTTAATTTAATTTATTGGATTTATACTCCACCCTCCCCACATCAGCGGGCTCAGGGTGGATAACAACACAATTTAAAACATATTTAACTATCATTAAAAATTATAAAATTACTACCTATTATCATTAAAATTACAGAGAGAGAGAGAGAGAGAGAGAGAGAGAGAGAGAGAACAAAGAACGAGGCAGCACATAATTTGCTTTAGACATTCCATACAGCAGTTCTTCCCAGAACAAATATATAAAATATAAAAAGATGGACAACAACATTTACATGGGAGGGCATATGGTTTAACCCCCTCCCCCCGCTTGGGGGGGCACCGCCCAGCATCAACCATATGCCTGGCAGAACAACTCCGTCTTACAGGCCCGGCAAAATGTTAACAAGTCTTGCCGGGCCCTGGTCCACCAGGCTGGGGCCAGGACTGAAAAGGCCCTGGCCCTGGTCGATGACAGGCGGGCCTCCCTAGGGCCAGGGACCTTTAATAGATGTTTATCACATGAACAAAGGGTCCTCTGGGGCTCATATGGGGAGAGATGGTCCTGCAGATATGTCGGTCCCAGTCCGCATAGGGCTTTATAGGTTAGTACCAAAACCTTGAACCTGATTCGGTACTCCACTGGCAACCAATGCAGCTGGCGCAGCACCAGTGTAATATGCCCCCATACTGGTGCTCCGACGATGACCCGCACCACTGCATTCTGTACCAGGGCCGTTTCCACACACGTTGAATAATACACTTCCAATGCACTTTAGCAATCCTTTGGAAGTGGATTTTTTGTTCCACACATGGAAAAGCAGTTCCAAATGTTCACTGAAAAGTATTGAAAGTGGATTATCCAACGTGTGTGGAAGCAGCCCAGTTGTAACTGCCGGATCAGTTTCATGGGAAGCCCAGCGTAGAGTGCGTTACACTAGTCCAGCCTAGAGGTGACCATTGCTTGTACCACTGTAGTCAAGTCGCGGGACGATAGATGGGGGCAAGTTGCCTGGCTTGTCGAAGATAGTAAAAAGAAGATCTGGCAACCACAGTGATCTGACCCTCCATCTTCAGGGAGGGATCAAAAATCACCCCCAAGCTCCTAACTCTCGGGGCCAGTATAAGCACTGCCTCATCGAGTGTAGGAAGCCGGGGTCCTGAAACCATCCCTCTACCACTCAAGTACATGATTGCCGTCTTCGTAGGGTTCAGTTTCAGCTGACTTTGTCACAGCCAAAAGCACGCTCCAGGACATCTGGTGTCGATCCAGGCTGGATCAACACCGGCCAGCTGTTTTGATTTCTGTTAGTTGTTCTTCAAATGGTTGAAGTTTGGTTAGGATTTTATTCTTTATTTTTTGTTCCATTTGGGCAAATATTTTGGCAAGCATCACATCGGCAGAGATAGGTAAATTAATCTTACCCTTTCTGTTTTCAGCCACTATTTTGGTTGTTGCACTTTCTTTCTCTGCTGCTTGGTGCGGGACCAGGAAGTAATCTTGAAGCCTTTTAGAGACATTTACTCTTGTCTTCTCCGTGTTTTGTTTATGTATATTTCTCTTGGTTTTTGCTTTCTGTTTTGAGTGACTATTTAATTTCAGGCTTTAGGGTGGGGAGGGACGGAGCTCACTTTCCAAGCGTCCTTCTCCCTCAGAGACAGTGCCACGCCCTGACACTTTTAGGTTTTTGAGACTATGGAGTGGGCAACACCATAAAATGGCTGCCAGAGAAAGCTGGGGACAATCAGAAAATGGCTGCCATATCACACTGTAGTCAATCACAAAATTTGGGAAGTTGCAAACCAAGTGTTCTTCAACTATAACACTAGTTTTTTCTGGGTTCTGCTGCTCCATTGAGGTAGAGGGAACAGAACTGGTTCTTGCTTTGAAGAAGAGAGGCTTTGAGATCAGGAAACACATCAGTGTTCACATGGTGATCACAGCACGCAACAGATTTCTGGTGTGATCCTAGCTTCTTCACAGAACATGGTGGCACACCCAGGAATTTGCACATCTGGATCGCTTTTGTAGGAATGTAAGAAAACTGCTTTGGAAATTCTTTCCAGTCTTATCAACACCTTAGCTTTCGTGGATGTTTCATCTTAGAGGAGAAACCTGATTCAAATTCTTTTTCTTGAGAAATTTTGAAAGCTCCTTGAAACTCTCTTAATTACTTTCCAAATTCTATGAATTTCTTCTGAGATGGAATCCTTGGATTTGTTTCTAATTTTAATTAGATGGCAATTCAGAAAGTCCTTTCTCACATAGAGCTCTCTCCTAGGGTAGACAACTCTGGGTTGGGTCCTGGGAAGTACAAGTTTTGAGGAGGAGAGAGGAGAGGAGGGAGCTTGGGGGTGGGAGTAGAATGCCCTCTATAGCAGCTGTCTTTGTGATTGGAAGCCCCCCCCCCCCCCCAGTTCTCAGTTGTGTGCAGAAGTGCACGCCTCTGCAGACTTTCCAGATGAACACGTGTAAGAGTCTCTCTACACGAGACGCCTCGCCATGTGTTCGTCAATTGTAGGGAGAGGCAATATTAGCCGCAAAGCATCGTTTAAACAGACAGAGCCGCTGGAGATTGCTCCTCAGAGGGTTTGTCAATTTCATCTTCGCCTCCCCAAAGGCTCTTTCAATTTCACCTCTCCAGTCTAAAACTGTATGGGATGGCAACCAGTGGGCAGAGAGGAATGAAAATGGACTGGAGCTGCCTTCCAGAGCTGGGCTTGGACCTGGAGAGGTTATAATGGGCTGAAGTTTCCCTTCTGGCATTTCACAGCCCCTTCACACAGCTCCAGCATATAGCAAAGCTGCCGCTGGCTGTCTTTTAAAACTATCCTTCCCAGCTAATATTGCATATCCCAACACATGTTCTTCATGTGTCAGATGTCTTGAGCAGACAGACTCTAAGTTACTTACTATTTCTCTGAACTACACGTTTCTTTCCCCAGAATATGTGAAAGACCTTTCAAAGTCACATCATTGCTGATTTTTTCCTATCCCCTCTTGGGTCTTGTAGCAATGTTGAGACCCTCTGCTCCTCCTCAGCCTTCTCAGCCTTCTCCCCTTCCTCCTTATTTTCATTCAATTCTCTTTGATGCGGCAATGATTAGGTATTCCTTCTGTGCTCTTGATTTTCCTCCGAGTTGTGCTGCCCTTTAAAGCTCTTTTGACTACAGCCTTTCTGACGATTGGCTAACATGGAGCTCCAAGTAAATTAGCAATTTCCTTCCTATAACTTTCTTGTCACTTGATGTCTAATCGAGAAAGAACTGTCTGTCTAGAAAGAAAGCAACTTTGTTCTTTATAGAGGCAGGAGGAAGAACTGGATTACAACATCAGCTCAGGCTGACAGATTTGCAGTTTAAACAGTCATATATTTAGAATGTCATGTTTATTGATAGCCTTGAAGAATACTGGGCTACGTCCCTGGCCATGACTCAGATACTTTTCTTCAAATGCCTTGTTTTCTGACTACATCCATGCTCATCCGATCCATAGCTCATCCGCAGCTTCACTCCATTGAGAAATATGCGAGCATGAGATTTGAATTGGCAGTGATATGTGTCAGACAGAAGGGCTCATTGCAAAGATGGGCAGGCTGGCTGGCATTTCCCCCTTGAGTTTACAAAAAATGTAAGAAGGATTTTACACTACATCCCTTTTGAGGGAGATTGTGGCTTTTGTTTTTTAGCTCTATGAAAAATGATTTTAAAAACTCTCTGTCCGTAACAGATATCAGGACATACTCCCCAGTTTTACGAGCAGCTAATGTCTGATTAACATTGTACACATCTGACCCAGTTATTTCTGTAGTATTTTTCAAATGAGATAAGGAGAGTTATCATATGGGGGGGTGGGGAATTGCACCCAAGGGAATACCCCGATGTCTATATACTCTTCTGCACAGAGAGGAATTGTACAAAGGATCTCAAAATCTCTCTACATGAGACATCTGACATGTGAAGAACACATGTTGGGAGATGCAATGGTAGCCGTGGAAAGGTAGCTTAAAAAGACAGAGCCAGTGGCAGGGCAAAGGCTTTGCTATACACTGGAGATGTGTGAAGAGGCTGTGAAATGTCAGAAGGGAAACTTCATCCCATTATAACTTCTCCAGGTCCAAGCCTGGCTCTGGAAGGCAATTCCAGCCCATTTCCATCCCTTGCTGCCCTTTTTTTGCGATCCTACACAGTTTTAGACCGGAGAGGTGAAACTGACCGAGCCTTCAGGAGGTGAAGATGAAATTAACAAACCCTCTGAGGAGTGATCTCCGCCAGCTTGACCTTTTTAAATGGTGCTTCCCAGCTAACATTGTATCTCCTACACTTGACGAGTATGCACTGAGAGGTGTCTAGTGTAGAGAGACTCTCAGTTCTGCTTGTTTGGAAATCATGTGGTCCAAAACTGTGGAAATATAGTCTGTATATGCACATAGGTAGCCTCATCTGTCAGATGAATAAGTGGAGGTTGAAAGCAAAGCTAGCTGCCCACAAATTGTCTACAGATACATCTCTTTCACAGGGCTTATATATGTCAGGTCAGCACAGGGTAATAATATGATTTCCATTGACCAGGGCATCTTCATACATGGAAGTTTTACATGAAGTCTCAGTGTTTGTGAGTTTGACAATCTGATTAATTGAAGGGAGGGAAAAACCACACATCCCTTCCTCAGAGAGACAGATGATTGCAGTTTTCTGTCAAATTTACGCTCCTTGTAGCCAGCAACAATGCAGGATAGCTGAATTTTTTTCTGTCCTCACTTCATTATTTTTCCTGACCCAAGAAAAACAATATACCGTCAAACACCCATGAGTTATAGCTGTGCCAAAAATGGCCTTGTTACCAGGATTGGTCTCCTTGTGAGTAAATATAATTTGTGGGGGGAATTAGCAAGCAAGGCTAGTAACTGCAGGATCTTATCATCAATAGTTTACGGAGTCCTTTCCCAAGGATATACACACACAAAGCCGGTGTTCTTAATTAAAGGGTAATTTTTATTCAAGGGGCAAATGCATACACACAGAGACACACAAAAGACCTAAGAAAAGCAGTGGTGAAGGTGGGATAGATTTCAGGGGTTGCGAGGCGATAATTACCTATCTGGAGAACAGGGGGTCCATGGAGGGAGAGCTTCAAATGCCAGCATTCTCAGACAGAAGAGCAAGAGGCTTAGGGCAAACCTCAAGGGAACAGCGCTTTGGTGTAGTGGTTAAGAGCACGGGACTCTAATCTGGAGAGCTGGGTTTGATTCCCCTCTCCTCCACTTGAAGCCAGCTGGGCCGATTCCAGATGACTAACCTTAAGGCACTTCATGCCGCCCTCTTCCGGATTGCGACGGGGAAAATGCGAAATATCGCGTTTCCTCGCGCGAGTTTTGCGCGTCGGCCCTGGATGACCTTGGGTCAGTCACAGCTCTCTAGAGCTTCTCTCAGTTGCACCCACCTCACAGGGTGGTTGTTGTGGGGATAATAATAACAATCTTTGTAAACTGCTCTTATACGCATTAAGTTGCCCTGAAGGGCAGTATATAAATCTAATGCTGCTGCTGCTGTTGTTATAACATTCTGAAGTCAAAAGCATTGACATTTTTAATTCGGGACAGGAATCAATGCCATGGTTGTCTGTTTGTTGTATTACTTGTGCCACAATGTGCTGAAGCTGTACTGCTTTATTACTAACTTGATGTATTACTAACTTGGCTTCAAGCAGAGGAGTGGGGAATCAAACCCAGCTCTCCAGATTAGAGTCCTATGCTCTTAACCACTACACCAAACGGGCTCTCTCTTGTTGCAGAAAGTTATTTTGGTTGCCATATTTCTTGAACTGGACCTTTCTCTTTCATGCTGTTGTCATTAGGTGTATAGAATTAAGCCTCATTATAACAGCTCAGGATAGAGACGAAACAAAGTTGTGTTCCCCAATTTTCCTTACTACCAAAAAGATATTTCTCGGCATCTTCCCGAATTTGCTGCACTTTAAGGGAATATTCGATGTTTGTATTTGATCGCTTCTTGGTGATAGTGTTGTTCGAGGGCAAAGCAAGAGGCTGTATGGACTTTGAAGGTTTTGCAACTCTGTGGCTACCATAAGTTACGTTTTAAAGATAATGAAAGTTTACTGTAGCATGGCAGAAGCTGAATGATTGTGCCAGTTCAAACGCAGAGTCTATCCAGGTTTAATGGCTGAGTTAATACAATGAGCTATATGCAAGACTGCCTTTGAAGACAGTCTCGTCTGCAGGGTTATGTAATCGAGATCACACAACATCCATCGGGAAGGAGCCACATTGGTTATCAATACTCTTTCAAGCCCATTTTAAAGGGCTGCTATTGACCGTAAAAACCTTAAAAGTCCAGGGCCTCAGGCTGTGAAGGAATTCCTCCTCCTTCATTTTTTCCCCTTCTTTAAATTCTTTGGTGTAGTCTCTGCTGTACGTACCTTCATTTGAAAAAGTGTATTTGATACCTGTCAAGAGCTTGGGTTTTACCCAGTCTTGACTGAGAGCCAAGCTACAAGTGAGGAATTACACTTGCCTGGCAAGTCAACAGACTCACATTCAACTACCAACCAGGCGGCTGGATCAGTGCCCAAGAGTTATTTGCTGACCAGAGCAAACGTAGGCAACAAAGACAGCTTAAGATAGACATTGAAAAAAATCTCATAGATGTGTAAATACATTAACAGTGCGATCCTAAAGACAATTCCCTTCTAAATCCTCTGAAGTTAAGGGGCTTAGAAGAGATGGTGTCACTTAAGATTACACTGTTGATCATTTCCATACTTCTTTCACACTCTTTCTTTCTGGCATATTTAGATGTCTTCTATATCCAGGTTTTGTTTTTTTTTATTTAAAAAGGAGGTGCCAGCCCAGGACTCATTATTTTTTCCCTTCTGAGAGCCAAGCTACAAGTGACAAATTACACTTGCCTGGCAAGTGAACAGACTCACGTGTGTTGGTTGTTGGGGGTTTTCCGGGCTGTATTGCCGTGGTCTTGGCATTGTAGTTCCTGATGTTTCGCCAGCAGCTGTGGCTGGCATCTTCAGAGGTGTAGCACCAAAAGACAGAGATCTATTCTTCCCTATTCACGTGCCATTCACTTGCTCTCTACTTGATCAAATGGAGCGCAAGTGAATGGCAAGTGTACAGGGAGGAATACACGCGAGTCTGTTCACTTGCCAGGCAAGTGTAATTCGTCACTTGTAGCTTGGCTCTCAGGGCCAAGCTACACATGACGAATGACACTTGAACGGCAAGTGGATTGAGTGGAGGGCAAGTGAACAGGGAGAAATACACTTGCCATTCAAGTATCATGCGTCATGTGTAGCTTGGCCCTAAGTGAATAATCTGTGGAACATTGACTGAAGACTTCCACATAGCTCTCTCTTCCTGGATTTTGTATTGGTGTGCCCCCCTTCTTCTGTCTCTGGGTTGGGAAATGCCTGGAGAGGGTGGGCTTTGGGGAGGGGAGGGACCTAAGCAGCGTATAATGCCATAGAGTCCACCCTCCAAAGCAGCCACTTTCAGTAGGGAAACTGATCAGTGTCACCTGGAGATCAGTTGTAACTTTGGGAGATCTCCAGGCCCCACTTGGAGGCTGGCAAATCTAGCTGTCTCCTGTCCAAGTTTTGGAAGCTTGTATCTAGGAGAGTTTTGAAGGTCTGTAGCAGTTTCCATACAGTCTAATTCTCTCTCTCTCTCTTTGTCCCCATTCCCTGTTGTCCCTACTTGTACCTCACTACAGATGGACCTCTTGGACCACGAGGATTAGCTGAAGCAACAGAGATGTGCACTCAAGAATGTCTGGTTCTGGGTCATTCGGACAACTGCTGGATGCCTCCTGCTTTGGGTTCATACCAGCAGCCAAAGTCTCCGCTCTCCACCTTTGCGCCTCCAAAGGAATGGGTTAAGAAAGACAAACTGGTGAACGGACATACGTTGACAAGAACCTGGAAAGAAGACAGCAACAGGAACCAGTTCAGTGACCGAAAGCAATTTGGCTCAGGTGAAGGCCATTTCAACCCTAATCACATGACTGACATTCCTTTGGCCAACTTAAAGGCCTACAAACAGGCCTCGGCAGCAGTGGAAAGTCCAAAGGAGAACCAGCTATAAGGAATGGCTTCTTTGGAACAGTGACTTTAGCCTAGTTAAACTTGCTAATACTGTGTGTGTGTGTGTGTCGGAGCTTTATGTACTGAGTAGACCTCTAGAACTATGCGTCACATAGCAGAGATATGCATAACCTTGTGGTGGCTCCACAGAACTGCAATGCAAAAGGGCATTTCTACTAGTTGTGTGCTTTTGTTAAATAGACATAATCAAACTCTTACAGAGAACCTCTCCAGTTTGCAAATATCTTAATTTTTCACTTTGGTTTCTGGGGAGGGGCTATGGGCTTGGGGGGGGGGGTGTTCTTTTCTTTGGTTTTGACCCTGGACTGCTGCTGTGAACAGTCGAAGATATATTTGGATTGAGATTGTTTAAAAAAGCATATCCAATTAGGGGGGAAATTGTGTTATTGTTGCCATTGATCTTGTACTGGGACTGCTATACTTGACATCCTTACCGAAACAAAACAACTAAAATTACAAACATTAAACCTACTGTGCTATTAACTCTGTTAGTGGACACTTGTTAAGTCAATCAGTGTTCAAGTACTTGTAAATAGGATCAATTATTATTAATAACTTTTGTGTACTTATAACGTTCACCTAAAAAAATTACTGTAGCATCATTCTGTGTTCCACAGTTGCTTTTTTCCCTTCTTTATTTCATTTTGCTTCCTCTTGCTTTGTTTCCCCTCCCTTTTTTTTTGGTGATGGTGTTTCTGTGTTGATAGTCTGTCTGACACACAATGTTCCCAGGAACTCAAAACACTTGTGTTAAGAATTGAGGGGGAAAGGGAGAAACATCTTTTATTTTGCTATTGTTCTTGTAAACTTAAAACTATATATCAATTCTAAAAAAGAGAAGGACTTAAAGCAAGAGCACTGAAATTTTAACTTTTAATTTTTTAAAATTATTATTCTATCTGCAAAATAAAAGCGTGGGGAAGCTGCTAGGGTTCTCAATACTGCCTAAGCAAAACCTGGGAGATTTGGGGTAGTGGTGTATGGGAAGGGTCAAGTTTGGGGAGAATGTGACAGCAATTCTGGGTGACACTCTAGGAATTTCCCTAATCTCTGTAGTAAAGACCATATAGAGTAGGGGATATCAGCTTTTAACTGCAGTCACACTGGAGAGTAACATTACTCCAAAATTGCAGTGAGTGGAGGATAATTTGCCAAGGTCACAATCTGTTAGGAAGCTCTCCTGTACAAGCCCTAATGGAACGAATTTGTCCAAGTGTCTGCTAACTTTACACAGGGGACCTTCCTTGAGCATTGCCCCCAGTTCCAATAGCTATTTTTTTAATGATTGGGCCAAATGTGTGTCTATACCTAAGACAGTTTGTATTGCTCAAATGGCGACGGTTGTGTTGATCCTCATCTGCATTGATGTCGTAGTAACACAAGTGTTTTTAGATCATAGCCACGAAATATTTAATGTGTTGTGCCTTCATGATGTAACCAAGCATTCTCCTGGTAGGCTAGATGGGGGAAACAAAAGGGTTAAATCTCTAATTCTTGCTGTTTAACTGTTTGTTACCATAGTTGGTCAATGCCTGGCAGGTACCAGTGTCACGGACGGTCACTTGATTCAAGCCGGCAAAGTGACTCGTAATGTTAAATAAGATCTCAGTTGCACGTCTAAGAAATCCTAACCTGACCATCTTTAAGTGGTTTTTTTTCATAAGGCATGACAGACGATTTTAAACATAGCATGCAACATAGCAGGAGAAAAAAGTCCTTAATGAAAAAAAAAGGTAAAGTTATCTTATGCCACAGTTAAACATCAGTTCAAATAGATACAAAAATAAACCATAAGGGTAGCTAATATTGATGGTTAATTTGTTCTTACCAAAAAGAAACGAAACTAACTGAAGTTATTTTGTATATAGCAGTTCACATTTTCTTTCCTCCACAGTATATGAGCATAAAACGGGATAGGGGTGCATTGCTTATTGCGATACTTTTGTCAGTTTGTGAGGGGTGTTTGATGACTTTGACCGAATAAATATCTAAACAGTTACTGTTACTGCTTTGCCAGCTCAACGTTATTTACAGTTATTCGGCTCTTGCAATAAATGTTCTAAATTCCTGATTGTCTTGTGGGAGTTCTTGGCCTAATGCCTAAAAAGTCTTTCCTTACCTAAGCACTTTATTTAAACAAAATAAAATGAAACAAAAAAAAAGCAACCTCATTGTGGTGAATCTGGGGAAACCTAGCTGATTTTAAGGTCCAGGGAAATCCCGTCGCAAATTTTCTACATGGCACCTGGGGGTGGATGAGACTGTAGGCCTATTTAAAAGAAGTAACAGATTGAAGGAAAGCGGAAGTGGAAGACGAGTAACACGTGAAGCCCCATTTGACCTGGCAGAGCGCTGCCGACAGATAAGGCGAGATCGAAGGTGCTGAACCATCAACTGGGTGAGGACGTGTCTCTGTAACTTTGTCTAATGCAGTCTCCCTGTTTGGTGGATGAGGTATTGAGGTTGCTTGTAAAGAGAAAAGGTGAAGGTTGTCAGTTGCAAGGTTTTTCTTCTCAACAGAACCTTTGAACATTTTCATGAAAGTTACTTAAGCCCCCCCCCACTCCTATTTGCAATTCTTACAAAGATTCAACTGAACTATACCCTCCAAATTTACTTCCAGCTGCAATTTAGGTGGTGGTGACTTAGGGGGAAATTGTTCCAATTTTGTTGTAAGTACTCTTCTTAACTTCTTAATTTCTTTTCAGGGAGCTATATGATAGCAACATCACTGATTGTGTACATGTGTTTTTTTTTTGTTCTTTCCTTATTTCTTAACATTCATCTTTATTTAAATATTGTATGGTGTCCTAAACAACCCTGCACCTACATGTTTTGGGAAAGGAATAGCTTTATTCTCTCTTCATTACATGTGCATATCTTGCAAAAGGTGTGCAGTTTCCAACATTATTTATATGTCACTAATATCAGCCCATAGATGAGAATACACATTGCTTTAGAAATCTTTTTAAAAGGAACAAATGACACGTCCTAGTGCCTGGGATGAAAATGGCTGAAGAAACAGTATTCAAAGACCCTATGGAAATAAAAACAGACAAAAAGGAGCATAATGGTGAGAAACTGGGTGGAACTATCCTGAGACAAACCTTTCTGCTCTAGGTTTTTGTTTTTGTTTTTAATCCTGCCTATATCCTGAGAACAGAGCCCCGTGGCACAGAGTGGTAAGCAGCAGTACTGCAGTCCAAGCTCTGCTTACAACCTGAGTTCGATCCCGGTGAAAGCTGGGTTCAGGTAGATGGCTCAAGGTTGACTCAGCCTTCCAGCCTTCCGAGGTTGGTAAAATAAGTACCCAGTTTCCAGGGGATAAAGTGTAGATGACTGGGGGAGGCAATGGCAAACCACCCCGTAAAAAGTCTGCCAAGAAAATGTCGTGATGCGTCATCCCCCCATGGGTCAGTAATGACTTGGTGCTTGCACAGGGGACTACCTTTACCTTTACTTATATCCTGAGAAGGACATATGAAGAACACAAAAGGGAATGTGAGAAGGGGAAATTACTGAATGCTGACAGGGGGAAGTTGTTGCAATTCCCAAAATGATAAGCAGTGAATAATGCAGAACCTGGATCTAAAGTGGGACATTTGATAAGGGAATGGTTATGGATTCATTTCTTTAATTCTATTCTGCAGTAGAGCAGGAAGGAGGAGTGCAATACCATTCCCTTGCCAGAAGTTACTTCCTTGCAAACTCCTTCCCAGTTTGTAAAATACACATGTGCACGCATATATATCGGTTATAGTGTAATGTGTAGTTGGGCATGTGCATGTACAAACATGTATGTTGGCCTTATGGATGATCCAAAATATATATCTGTATCACTTCATCACCACTTCAGGCCTGTACAAATGTGATGCATCGAAACTGAATTGGCCAGTGCTGCATACAACTGCAATATGTCAAACAGGATGGTCCTTATAGGCCAAAGGCAAGTTAGAGGAACATTCAGTGGTTCATGTATTGCCCACCAAGTCGGAATGAAGAGGCAGACACAAGTGTTGGGGATTAAAGTGCCGCTTTATTAAATTATAACAACATATTTGTCAACATGGCAAGGGCCTAACTAGCGGTACAGGTCGGGCTCCGGGGTCACTCCTGGACCTCCACCCCGACCTGTATGGGCAACCCCCGACAGCCCTGGGTGTGAGCCATACATGGTACGGCTGGGGCCCGGCCAGCCTAGCTAAGTGGTTCACTTCCTTAAAGCTCCCCCACCTGCCCATGAAGCTGAAGGGGGGGGACCGGCTTGTCCAGTGGTTCCCCACCAGGGCATCTGACCTCACAACTGGGCTGTACAGCAGCCAGCCACTCCTGATAGACCCCAATCCCTACCAATGGGGATATGCCAAAAGTGGTCACCAGCCTGCTCATTTTTGCCAACTCCTACCTGCCACCACTAAGGCCAAGTCTCTGCTTAGGCCACAGCACCCCACAGAAGGCATAAAGCCATCCAAACCCTTGCCATGACTCCTCCAAATAGTTGTTCCACCATCCCCTCAGGAGAGGTAAGCAAATGCAGCCCTAATTTGCAGATGGGACCCCCTTGCTAAACAAACAATCCCATCCAAACTCCCTGCACAGAGACGGAGAGCCTTGGACAAATGGAACCGCAGGGCCCAAGCTTCATGCACACAGCTGGCAGGGAAGCCTTGGAACATCAAACCGAGATCCATCACTGTGAGACACCCCAGGGCCCTGGACCTGCAACAGAAACACAGTCAAAACATGGGCCATTTCCACATGGCTTACCTTCTTTCAAGAAACAGCGTCTTCATGCATGAAATAACGCGAGAAGACGCTGTTATCATGCGAGAAGACGCTGTTATTGCGGAAGACAGCGTCTTCTTGTGCAATACCACGTGATAACAGTGTCTTCTCGCATGATTTCGCATGTGAAGACGCTGTTTTCCGAAAGAAGGTACGCTGTGTGGAAACAGCCACAGTTAAGCGATCAACAATTTATCAAAGCCAAAGTAACTAGTGTCTCCCAAACACTGCCCTGGAGAAGAAGAAACGAACAAGAAAAAACCACAATCGCTAACAGCCATAACTAGGCAAGGAGTGATCAGACCTGCCCACCACCTCATTGTGGCAACAGCCCCTTGCCTTCGTGCTGTCAAGAAGACCCGGAGACATCTGGCCCACATCTCTTGCCCTGACCAGATCACTTACATGCTGTAAAAGCATGGGGACCAGAACACATTGGGCACACGTGGCGGAATTTGCATGGCTCCCTAGAACAAACCCCCTGGGAAGCGCAGTCCCAGCATAGCATATGAGCCAGTCTGGCCTGATCCCTGGGAGGTTGCGTGCCCACTGGCATGGAACATTGCTGAACCAGGTGACCACTATCAGAGCAATCTCCTGCATTGGGCCTAGCCCGGGACATGAGCTGCAGCCACAGGTGCTGGTGGACCTGATCCCATGAGAGAGAGGGGTTAAGAGCAGCACGTATGCATAACTCTTCGTCATATTGCAGCCAAGCTGCACCGACAAAGTCCAAATACCCCCTGTATATGACATCCATATACTGGAAAAGGGGGGCCACCCTCCATGGCTGGGCATGGGCTATGACACCTGCATATATGAGAAAGCCCAGTAACCCGTTTGCCCAGGTCTTGTCCGCCTTGCGGCACTTCAGCCACTCCTTATTGCACTCCTCAAGAACCTCCTTGTCCTTCTTCCAATTCTCTAAAGAGGAGGGAGAAGACATCCACATGCTTCCCCCTTAGAACCTTGTCCCTGGTCCCCGAGGGGCATGGCAGTATCCCCAATTGGTAATGCCCTAAAAGGTACCGACCCGTAGGTTGACCATGGGAGTGCAGGGGCAGCGGCCTGGCCCCAGGCCCCCCAGGGCCATGCACCCCCCGGTTGGGGAAAAGATGACTTACCCTCCACTTTCAAAGGTTGCACCGCAATGGCCACTTGCCCAGCATCCGTTGACTCTCCAGCCTTGTCCAAAGATGTGCCGGTATGTACCTGAGGCAAAACTCTTGCTCTGTCACTCTCTGGTGGAGCCGAGAGGCCTCAAGTGCTGGATGGACCCTCAAGGGCAGACATGCAAGATAACAAGTCATTAAAGAAAGCAGTGGTAGAGGCCACCCTCACTGGCCTCTGGCGTGCCACAGCAGTGTTAGCACTGGCCACACCCCGGGCCTGCTCCAAAGCAGCAATTCTATCCAGAAGTTCCTGCCAACTAGGGCCTGCGTCATCATCAGAAGAGGAAAGGGTGACTGGGAGGTGCCGTGTGGCAGGCCTCTTGCCTGGTTGCTTACCCTTGGAGGGGCCAGAGCCCTTCTTGGGAGGCATATTACCTCTTGTTGTCAACTGCCCCAAATAGGAGCACTGCTGCTCTTAACCACTAAACCAAGTTGGATAGCCCATTCCACAAGCAGAGGGAACACACCCAGAGGCTGTGATATACCATAGCCAGGACGAGTGTCCCAGGGCTACTCAAATGGCAGCCAATAACCAGCCTTGAAATGGCCCCAAACACAAGCACCCAAAATGGCTGCCAAACACCCCAAAATGGCCACCAGTCCCAGTACCCATAGGGGACCCCACCCAGTATCTAGGAGGCAGTGGGGCGGGAGAACCGCTCAGTGCACTGATGGAAGGGAGGGGGGCAAGGGGCCTATGGCTAAAGCCCTCCCAACAATTAACCTCCCAAACGACAAGCTGGCCAAGTGGGGTGGAAATGGCCCTGCTGTGGCAGCATGTTTTACAGCACTCAGCAAAGATCAGGAAGCAGTGGCCAGCAACCCATCCCAAGAAAGGTGGTGTAGGCTGCACAGCCGTGCCCCAGGAATGCCCGCCTAGAACCTCAGCCCAAAGAGAGATTGAAAGGCAAAGGCAAAAACCCCACACAGCCACCCCAACCCAGCCCCCTTGGGAATAGGCCTGCACTGGCCAGACTGCCCCAAAGCTGCGCCAGAGGGTGGAGGCCGTACAGCCAGAAGGTCAAGCAGCCTATGTCAGCCTCTCCCAGAAATGGCAGCTGGGAAGCCTCCATGCCACCAGGATGCCTCTTTGCCGCCGAGAAGCATCTGGGCTGCTAAGAAGCGTCTGTGCCACCGAGAAGCGTCCCTGCTGGCAGACTCTGCTCCTCGTGCTGGGAAAGTTCATGCAAAATTGCTGCTGCTTCACCTGAGCATGAGGTGCACTGAAGCGCTGAGGGGCGAAGCAGCAGAAAATGCCCAGCCTAGCTCCGCCCCTCATTCAGGTCCCCGTATGTAGGGAAAGCGCAGCCACTGCCTCCTCCTCCTTCTGAAGGGGCCGAACATGGCCCCCAGCCACAGCGGCTGTTGACACTGGCCGGGAGTGCCGTATTCCTTGACCCTGATATTGTATAATACAATACATTAAGGGTTTGACAGTACATAAATCTACAACTTTATGTGTATAATGTTATGCTTTTTTCTTTCAGGAAAGTTTTCTCCTACAAATACTAATGCATGAATTATTTCATATGCCTTCATTCCTGGTATTCTAATACACCTTTATAAAATGATGTTGTTTTTTCTGGCCTTGGTTCACGGCAATTTCTGCTACGTGAGGTTCCCTTGAAGAATACATTTATTTTCAGCTTGAGATTTTGAATGCATAGAACCTATGATGCTCCTAAAACACTTCTATGTTATTAGTTTCAGGTGGGAAGCCATGTTGGTCTGCAGTTGAAGAGCAAGATCTAGGTCGTGCTCTTCTGTGTTATTGTTATGCTCAATAGGTTTCCCAATATGTGCCATTACACCACATTCGTAAAAGCCAAATGAAAAGACAACAGCACGGCTCTAGAAAGCTGTCACATTTTTTGGAGCATTCCCTGCCCTAATGTATTGCTTTGGTTGACACCTCGAGTCAGCCCAACCGTAACTTCATGGAGTGTAATCATTTCTGTTGTACGTCCAATGAATGAGGCTGTGGAGGTCTGGGCTTTTCATAGGAGTGATAAAATTTGCCTGAGATAACTCATTTACATATCGAAACTTATTTAATTTCCTTTGAAGTCTCACAGATCTTAGTCCTAAATGGATACCTCGAAATTTGTAAACACATAATGAATCTTGCTCAGAATTTGTTCCAGTTTTATGGGTTGGTAAGAACCTCCTATCAAGGAGTTCACTCTCCGCTTTGGCTACTGTTCCAAGTGGTAACCACAGGCCTCAAGCTCTGGCAGCTCTCGGTTGAACACCCTTATCTGCTTGAGTTCTCAGTCTGGAGGATTTTGCTCACAAATGGTCAAACACAAGACTTATACAAACAGATGTTTTATTAACTTATGAGAGTGTGTGCAGACAGCAGCAACCACGCCCTTAAGGCACAAACAAGAGGCATTAAAACAACAAACAGTCAGACTAATCTTTACTAACGCTATCTAACTAAAACACAAACTTGCTAACTCACATTTCTGAAGAAGCTTGAGGCTCATACTCGGGGCTTTTTTTCTGGGAAAAGAGGTGGTGGAACTCAGTAGGTTGCCCTCAGAGAAAATGGTCACGTGGCTGAGCGGTGCGGAGGGCAATCTCCCCTCCCCTCTGTCTGGAGATCAGGGGGCGGGGCCACCAGCCATGTGACCATTTTCAAGAGGTTCCAGAACTCCGTTCCACCACATTCCCGCTGAAAAAAAGCCCTGCTCATACTCACAAATAGAGATGGGCACGATCCCCAAAAAATTAATGATCAAGCTGATCATGGATCGGCGCCGGTGATGATCCCAATTTAATGACCCACACCAAGCATCTCCTGTTCCCGATCCGTGGATCATGGATCATGGATCGTAGATTGTGGAGGCAAAAGCGGAGGGGCACCCCGCTGTTCCCAGCGATACAGGAATGGTGGGTGATGCCGGCAGCATCTCTGTTTGTGTTTGGCCGTTTGTGTTTGGCCGTCAGAGCTGCCTATCAGGGTTTGCAGGGATGAGATTGGAGTGCCCATGGCTACAGAACACTCCCTTCCCCCTCCCTCCCCTGGATGTCTTCTCCCAACTTGTGACTGCTTTGCAGCTCCATGGTTGAAAGGAAGCCCTGCTGATCAAGGAAAGCTAGGCTTCCATTTGGGTTTCCAGGGCGACAGAAGGAGGGCAAACAGAGTTCAGGCATTCCCCTGGCTCCATTGCCAGAGGAATAGATTGCTGGCGCCTGAGTGTCTGGATCCCCGATCCGAGCCTGATCACCCCGATCCAGGCCCCTCCCAATTGCTGGATCGTTGGCTGTGGACGATAACGATCCACTGGTTCTCGATCACGCGATAGCCATTATCATGGGGTTTTTTTTATCGTAATGCGGATCGTGCCCATCTCTACTCACAAATCCATAAACCTTGCCAGGCAGGTAGTCATCTCAGGCCTGACCTGGAGCAAAGTCTCTCACATGCTATCATAGCATGGAATGATCCAACAACATCTCAGTGAGTGTGTGTAGCGTAGTTGCCTCTCGTTAACAGCGAGGAGGCATCTTTTCAAAGATTGCCAGCCAGTCAGACGCACCTTGTAATCAGCATTGCTAGGCTGAGAAGGTGTACGTGCAGAGCCAAGACTCCCTTGTCTCTCAAGGACACCCAGGTACAATTAATTACTGAGCTGCACATTCCACTCCTAGGGTATCAGGCCAAACTGGGCCTGTAAGATTTTAGAAACTTAAACCAATATAAGCAAATGGACTCACTGTGGCTCCACTAGACACCTCCCTGTGAAACTTTTCCGGATTTCCTTCAAATCCCTCAGATGAGCTGCCAGAAGAAATTTTTTTTACAGTATTTCATGGGACAAAACGTAGTGGTTATCCAAATTTGTGAAGACCCTGCTATCAAGCAGATGCTATTGGTATGCAGTTGGTGATGTAGTCACCAAACTACACCTCTATGTCATTCCCCCTCATTTATTTTTTTAAAATTGAAACCATTATAGAACCATTGGTTGCAACTTGATGGCACATACACAGAAACAACCAAACTAATAGCTAATATGTGTTAATCTATTCCACTTTCTCATTTAATCCTCCATCAATCCTCTTTTGCTGTTTATGATGGGCAGTGTCTCACATACACTTCAGCAGAAATGATTTCTGTTTTGATGAGATCTTGTTTCATACTAGCCTCTCTTTGTAACATTCTCTTCCCCTCCCCTCCCTATCCTTGATAGGTATTTAACCAAAGCTGGTGGTGGAGAATGCCTTCAAGTCATAGCTGACTTATGGTGACCCTTGGCAAGATTTTCATGGCAAGAGACTAACAGAGGTAGTTTGCCATTGCCTGCCTCTGCCACCCTGGTCTTCGTTGGAGGTCTCCCATTCAACTACCAACCAAGGCCAACCCTGCTTAGCTTCTGAGATCTGACGAGATCAGGCTCACCTGGCTTAACCAAATGTAATGGATGCATATTTCCAAGCATTTGAAGAAATATGCTCTGACTTACTTAAACTCATGCTGAAATAGATGTATTCATCTTTAAGGTGTCGCTGGACTCCTGTGTAATATTTCTACAATAGACTGACATGGCTACCTTTCTGTAACGATAAGTGTCCCCTGCTTAGTATTAGCATTGTTATGGGGAGGGAATTTTTTCCCCAAAATTCAGTTTTTTTAAATGCGGCCATTGATAGCTGTTGCTCTCTTTTGAAAGAGGCCTTTCTTTTACATTGCACAGAAATCAGTGTACCCTTTTGTAACTTCAGCCCTACAGTTGTTTTATGTTACATACCATAGGGTGGTGCTGTAGCAGGAGGATAAGAAGACTGGGGAAGATGTTGCCTGCCTCTCAGCATCTACAGAATGAAATACTGAAACTTTACAGAACTCTCCTTCCTGCCTCTCTTTTCTTCACTTTTATCTTTGATTTTATTTACTTATTTATTATTGTATTAGATTTCTATTCTGCCCTCCCCACAAGTGGGCTCAGAGCAAATCATACCATTTAAAAATGCAGTAACATAATTACATGCAATCATTAAAAACATTACAAAAATCATTAAAATCATCATCATCATCATCATCATCATCATCATCATTATTTACATTTCTAACTTGCCCTTCCCTCAAGCAGGCTCAGGGCGAGGTACAACAGTTATAAAAATATAATACAAATATTAAAACAATTCAGAAAACAACAGTTCATCATAAAATCAACAAACAGATAATAACTGTCCCAAGATGGGGTCAGTTCCAGATTCCTGCCCATCAACATACCGGAGGAGGGAAGCAGACAGATAATGTACTGCAACCTATACGTTGGTCAGCGAACAAATGGGCACTACATTGCCCCGTGCTGTACCAATATGTTGGTCAGCCAGCCGGTGGACACTATAACCCCACACTTAGTGGGAGGATGGTGGGAGGCTCAACTTATATAATCTCAGTTAATTATAATACAAATATAATACATAATTTCCCAGATGGCGGCATCACTGGTTAGCTAATTAAAAACAGGGTGGTGGACAGATCTGATGGGGAGGTTTAAGTCGTTCACTTCCTCCTTCTACAAAGCCTAGCCTCAACCATATGCCTGGTGGAACATCTCTGTCTTACAGGCCCAGTAGAAAGACATCAAATCTTGCTGGGTCCTAGTTTCGATAGACAGAGAGTTCCACCAGGTTGGAGCCGGGACTGAAAAGGCTCCAACCTGGTAGAATTCTCTGAATTGAAATGGGATTGATTAGAAACTGGCTCCAAATTCCCCCCAAAGAGGGAAAGAAATGGATTGTTGGATTTCAGGGAGAAATTAAGTAAAGAAGAATGAAGGGAATTTCTCTTATTAATGTTACTTGTTATAAAGTGTAGGGTTTACAACACATAACAGTTTGCAAGACTAATTGGGTCACACATGCCATTCTTATTGCCTTCCTATTGACGTGTGAATGAGCCGTCACAAATTAATCATCACCCACAAGTTTTCAGAGTCAACTCAAGTGGAACGCTTTTCATTCACATAATCAGCTGGAAGTAATCATCCTGATAATTATCTTTCTTCCTGATCATCTTGGTTATATCTAACGAGATTGGAGTGGGAGAAGAAAAATGAGCCAATTGCCACACTACTGTGCATTTTTTTTTCTCACTTGCATGGCCAGTAAGTGGCCAATGACTTTGCGTGCTAATCTGAAGAGTTAACTTTGAAAATGCATTCAGCCCCTTAGCTCTTGTGTGAGCTGAAGTGCTAGAGGCAGAGGAAGTGAGTGCTACGGCACAGGGCAGCATCCTCAGCAGCCAAGAGAGAAGCACAATATTTTAATTTCAATGCTTTAGATTTCTTAATATCTTTGGCATTTGGTTTTGGCAATGTTTTTAATGCTGCATTTTCTTTGTAAATGTCAAGTGCTATACATGATATATGCCAGTGTCTTGCAAACTAATTTCTGGGAATGCTGGTTTCTGAATGAACACTACGAGCCAAACTACAAGTGATGAATTACACTTGCCTGACAAGTGAACAGACTCAGGGCCAAGCTACAAGTGATGAATGACACAGGTTGTACACTTGTCAGCTTCCCTCAAGTTTTGATGGGAAATGTAGGCATCCTATTCATCAAAACTTGAGGGAAGCTGACAAGTGTCCAACCTGTGTCTTTCGTCACTTGTAGTTTGGCCCTCACATGTATTCCTCTGTGTTCACTTGCCATTCTCTTGCACTCCACTTGATCAAGTGGAGCACAAGTGAATGGCAGGTGAACAGGGAGGAATACACGTGAGTCTGTTCACTTGCCAGCCAAGTGTAGTTCGTCACTTGTAGCTTAGTTCTACCAGGGGAATGACTACTTACCCACTACACTTGGGGTCCCCCAGCAGTATGACCAAAATTGCCATTTTGGGAGTGCAGTAGGTGCTACTCCCACCTTGTGAACATGTGGCAGTTCTTCTAGGTCAGTTCACACAAGGACTGTGTTAATCAGTTAAACAGAGCTTTATACCAACCACAAAGGAGCCGTTGTTGCTGATCTTCATTGTGAAAAACTGTATACTTGCCTTCCCAGTAAAAGCACTCAGGACAGTTTCCAAAAAGAAGTAAGATTACATCATTGAATAAAAAGAACAATTAACTAAATCGAATGTAATAAAAATAAACTCATAAAATGCATAAGCCACAGCAGTTAAAATCTGTCCTACTGAAATTTTGCGGTTAACATATTCAAACTGTTTAAAAGCAGCCATAATAAAAATGGAAATATAACAAAGTATTAAAATGTTCTTAAAATAGAAACACAGTAATAATTATCTAATTATTTCCCACACTGCTTGAACAGCTTGTTAAATTTTAACAGAATTTCGCACATGCTCTTTGATCATACACACACACACACAAAACTCTCCTAGATTGAGATGGGAACATGACCTTGGCTTGCCATTGCTTCTGAGGGCCAAGCTACAAGTGACGAATGACACTTGAACGGCAAGTGGATTGAGTGGAGTGCAAATGGACAGGGAGAAATACACTTGCCATTAAAGTGTCATTCGTCACTTGTAGCTTGGCCCTCAGACAATGTTTGTACACTGTCTGCTTTTGTACATGTATTGTATATACACAGAAAAGATTTTGTCATCGTTTCTTTTCCAGAACATCTATCATAAAAGATGTGGTTTAACATTTTACATTTATAGCCATACAAAAAGCTCATCAAACATACTGAATAAAACAGTGCTGAATAACACAATGTGATGGATACAGTTCCTGAGTGTAAGAGACGGGAAGTGCACTGGAGGAACAATGCTTAGGATTGCACTGTTTGTTGTCTGACACAGCAGGCAGCATTTCAAACATTCTTAGGGAAATGCGTAACAACTCAACAACCTTCAGGAGTTAGAGGTTCACCAACCCACTCCTCCACCCTTTTCTTCCCTTGAGTTGGTGGGCAGGGGAAGGGGGAAGGGTGCACCACCTGGAATGTTGAAATACATGTTGGTACTGAGTTGTATTTTACTGGTTTTATTTGTTGTAATTTATCTATGATTGTAACCCGCCCTGAGCCTGCTTGCGGGGAGGGCGGGCTAGAAATCGAATCAGTCAATCAATCAATCAATTCATGTCTGTCTGACCACTATATGAAAAAGAAGACAATGAGGCCATTTTTAAATTGTTTATAGCATCAGAAAAAACAATATTGGAGGGGGAAGGTGGGATTGACATGGCCACATGAATATGGACATAATAGAGCCTACACATGACAACAACGACTGCGAAATAATACCTCTTCCAACTCTTACAAATAAGTAAATATGAGCAAACCTAGTGAAGGCAAACTCAATGGTCACCCTGCAAGCTAAGAACAGAGAAGCATCAGATGTAGAAGCAGAGAACAAAATGGAAGCTCAAACAAGTATCCGTGCCAAACAATGTGCCACAAACAGGGTACCAAGATGACAGTGGAGCAAAAAGAAATGAACACAGTGAAATGAAAGAATCTTTAACATTGACCAGTGCCACATTATAATATGAATTGGGGCAATAACGACCCCCAAGGCCAAGATCATTGATGACAGGTTAAAATTAAAGACCTTGAAAATACTTCCTGCTGAAATAATTTGACGTTTCAAGATATACCTGGAAAAGTGAAGGGATCAGATACAGAAATCTAGATCAGATGAGCCAAATAGAAAACGGAGTAGCTCCAGATGGAAGGAAAATATAAAATAATGAACGTAAATATGATTTAGCAGGACAAACTGTTAGAATGAGAAAAGAAAATGAGTATTGGAACGAAACAAAATAGACCTACAGCAATAATAGGAAGATATATAACTATGATTGCATAGAAGAGAGAGACTGAAATGTATGGTATTTATATGTACTAAATGTGTAAAGCTTGAGTAACCTGTTATTAGTTTAAGTTGTAATGAAAACAAATAAATATATATTTTAAAAAAGGTGTGTGTGGGGGAGGGGGAGGAAAATGGAGTAGCTCCAGCTATAGAAAGAGTACAGAATTGTACCACTACAGGAAAAACCAAGATCCTTTCCAAAAGATATTTTCATAAATATACAAGTCAAGGGAAATTAGAGAGGAAGATAAGAAATAAAGCATGTGCTGTTAAAACTCATTCTTGCTTGTGTTTTTCCCTTTTCTGTGAGGGATATGGATAGCTGTTTAATGCATTGCTGAAGGAATTTAATCTGTGAGATCTTCTGGACATGCGGAGTAGTAAACTGATGTTATGCACGATTAGATACATTAACATTAGATTTAAATTGCAGAGTTTTAAACAATCCCATGATGTTGAGAAGGCCAATGGTCTTTCCATTTAGAGGTCTGATCTATTGTTTCTGCAGGAAACTCATCTAAAAACCCAGCACTGGTTCTGAAACTGAGAAGGTTTCCCCCAAAATACTGTCAATAGGCATCTTGAAAAACTGGGATCACTTGTAAATGATATATTGAGTGACGTGTTAAATCAAGCAACAAAAGGATCAAATTATTTCTCTTAGAGACGTGCAAAACAAACAAAAACCCTTCTGTAGCAGAAATATTTATGAAGGAAAGAGGCAAAAAAAAATAGGAGAAAGAGTCTTCCAAAACTGAGTGTGGGAATAATCAATACGCTTGAAGACTCCAATACCAAACAAACATCAAAATATGTAGATACTGCTTGCTTTTTTCAATTATTTCTCTGTAAAAGTCAAAAAAGTAGTGTGGATCAGAACTTCCTTAGAAATCTAAAAGAATAAAAGAATAACAAGCATTTTCAAAGGTTTTTTTTTAATGCACCTGTAATTTTAGAACAAGTTGTAAATATTATTTTAAAGCCCCATTAGAATAAACTCCCTGGAAGAGCTGAGATGCCATCACAACTCTATATAAATATTAAAGATGTCTTAACAAAACCTTTGACAGATATATACAACAACATCTTGCAAGAGGGCATCATTCCTAATTCTTGGAGGGTGGTAAGAATAGTGGTTATAGCAAAATAGTTCATACATAGTACTCTGAGAATATCTTATTGGTGCATCTCCTTTTTAAATCAGACCACAGACATATCCACCGCATTACACATATTGACGTCCTGATCTGGATATCCCAGGTCTGATCTCGTCAGACCTCAGGAGCTAAGCAAGGCCAGCCTTGGTTAGTAATTGGATTGGAGACCTCCAACAAAGCCCAGGCTTGCAGAGGCAGGCAACAGCAAACCACCTCTGTTAGTCTCTTGCCATGAAAACCATGCCAGGGGTCACCATAAGTCAGCTATGACTTGAGGGCACTCTCCCTCCCCACACATATTGACACTGAACAAAATTATACATGGATATATAAACCAAGATTGAACAGAATCTGTATCCAAGAGAAAAAGTGGATAATGGCTTGGATCCACTAGAGTTTCCATATTCCACCAGAGGAAAGATTTTTGCTTGTGGAATATGACTTTCTCACCTCCCCTTTCCTGTGGGAACCCTAAATCCCTCCCCCAAATCATATGTCGGGGGGTATGCTGTCCTCCAGGAACAGGATTTCAGGAGTGTTTCAGGCTGCTGCAGGAGGTGGGAGATGGAAAATAGGTACTGCACAGGTGGAAATTATTTATTACTTTTAATATAATGGGGCCGTGTCTGCAACAGTATTTGCAGATACTCAAAAGCTATCTGATTGCCTGAAGGGAGCTTTTCTTAAAACAGTATTAGAACATTTGAGTTTGGGAAATTTCTGCCTTTTGGTGGCTGGAAATTCTATGATCAGCCAACTAGTCAAATCAAAGTAAATAAAGCTGAAAGAGATGAAATTCATATTCACATAGGGACCTAATGTCAGGCCTGCAATCCACAGTAACGCCATATTGTTTTCTGGTGCTTTCTCATGCAGTAGTTTTCCAGTGTTATTTGCCTACAGGTTCACAGAGAGCCAGCTGTGTTCCCAGGAAGGCCTTATCTACCAGGACTAGACATCGACCTTGGAGGAGCTTCCCTTGCCTTCCCAGGCATCAACTGTAGAAGGGCAATGGGAGGGGGGAGAGTGAAAGGAGGTTTTGATATATTGCAATTTGTAACTAACACGTCATTCTCAACAAAGCTTCATGGTCAGACAGAAGCTTTCATGCCTTTGGATTAATGATAGACACCTGTACTTTGAATATAATCTCTCAATAAAGAACCTTTTGAATCAAGAGACCTTGGATTTCTTGCAGCAAGGGGTGGGAGATGAAAGAGTAACTGGAATTCCATAAACTGACACCTACCAGATTTGTTCCCTACCCATACCCCCTCCATTTACACTATCTTTGAATCCCTTAGGTAGGAGAAAATGCCCTAAACAGAAGTGTGAATGACAGCGGATAGACAACTGTAGCACAATATTTGTTTTTGACATCAATTATGCTAAATCAGAAATAATCTCAATTAACATTTCAGAGGAATACACACACAGAGAGTCACATTTCTAATTTAAGTGGTTTTCAGATACCTGGAGCACCAGGGAATATATATTATCCCTAATTTACTGACACTCATCCATGCTAATTATGGGAACTTAGTCTCAAATGTAATTAAAGATTTTAAAGATTGGTCAAAGCTAAACTTATTATAACTAACGAGAATTAGTGTTAAAAGTTATAGGTTTCCCATTTTTAAAATTCTATTTTCAAATAACTGCTTTCCATTCCTAGTAAAGTACTATCTGAACAGCAAGGCATTGTACGCATCTGGTTTTCTTGAGACTACAGGAAAGGGAAGGGAAGGGAAGGGAAGGGAAGGGAAGGGAAGGGAAGGGAAGGGAAGGGAAGGGAAGAAAGAAAGAAAGAAAGAAAGAAAGAAAGAAAGAAAGAAAGAAAGAAAGAAAGAAAGAAAGAAAGAAAGAAAGAAAGAAAGAAAGAAAGAAAGAAAGAAAGAAAGAAAGCCAGTAATACCTACAGGAATATTCTAGTGTCAGATGGACATAAAAATCCACAAATCTACAAACTTCCCACCTCAATACACCTCAATGTTTACATCCCAACGATGACGATGATGATGACGATGACGATATACAACAGGTTAGTGTGAGCTAGGTAACAATAGAAGAAATTGTATATAGAAAACAGCCGGGAAAACCACAAGATCTCTGTTATATAAGTAAGCAATACTAAAAATATGGGACATTGGAGATTTGTCTCAGCACTAGATATCTCAGCTGTATTGAATTTCCCAGGTCAGAAGTTTTTCTTATCTCAGGTTGGGAACAGGGATCCTTTGAAAACTGAGCAAAAAAGCCTGCATCAATAGTCTAAAAGATATCACTGAAAATGGAAGGTACAAACAAACAAAAACTACAGCTAGAGAAGAACTGGTATTACCCCAGTTTACCCTTTACAGCAGAATGCTGCTACACTGGAGACCATTAACAAAAAGTTTTAAGATTTCATTTTATCACAACAGACATATTTTTAAAGTATCTGGTTGGATCCAATGGAATGTTCTCACTTTCCCTCCTCCTTCTGCAGCTCAAAATGCTGCTCTTGGGAGTACAGGGAGAGCCCGAGGGCCAAGCTACAAGTGACAAATGACACTTGAACAGCAAGTGTATTTCTCCCTGTTCACTTGCCCTCCACTCAATCCACTTGCCGTTCAAGTGTCATTCGCCACTTGTAGCTTGGCCCTCAGGAGTGAGTTGGAGACACCAGATCTACTACCCATTGAAAACAGCAAAAAACAAAACAATCCTGATATTCCCGGTATGTCAGGAAGCTGAATTTTGAGGATCCTGGAATATGAAGAGTGTCTTGTTTTATTTTCGATATTTCCAAAATGCAACTGTGAATATCAGCCCCTGTTCAGGATCGGAAACACGTGAATGTACACCTCTTGTAAGGACAACAATAAAAGGAGATGCCATCAGAGTTCTCAGAAGACATTCCGGCCAGCCCCTCGATATCTTACTGTTCAAAAGCATGTATACGATAAACAGGAATAAGTTGGGATGAACCCCACTAAGAAGGAAGACGAGTATAAAGTAAAACTCAACATGATAAACATCAAACTAGAAGGAAGAGGAAGGACTAGAACTCATACCACACACACTGTTAGATGAGAGCTACCCAAGCAGCCAACACAGGCAAAACACACCCTAGGGGGCATGAAGTACTTCACTGGGCCTACTGCCCAAACCAGCAATACTTACCAGGACTAAGCACTGTGAAAAAGTTCGGGTTTAGCATGCCTGAGGTCCTCCTTCTAAGCCTTGCAGAGGGATAGCTACCAGGCAGACCCAATCACTGAGGATGGAGCTTATTGTTTACCCCAAACTCCAAACAATTTTGCTAAGCCATCTCTTTGCTGCACCCAGAAGCTTCGTTGCAGCTTTCAGTTGCCATTCATCCAAGCCACACTTGCTCTCTTGCCTGGTGGCCCAGGTGATTCATCACACCCCACGGGATGGTTTCAGGTGGGTAGCCATGTTGGTCTGTAGTAGAAGAGCAAGATTTGGGTCCAGTAGCACCTTACAGACCAACTAGATTTCCAGGGTATGAGCGTTCAAGACTCAAAACTGTTCATACCCTGGAAATCTAGTTGGTCTCTGAGGTGCTACTAGACTGGAATCACACTCCAGCAGTGGGACATGAACCCAGAAGAGCCTTCCTTCTTCTTTGTTAGAGCACACTTGTGTATACATTGGAGGAGCCTCTCGGTCCCTTGCCAGTGTGAGATCCATGCTGAACTTAGTACCCTGCAGAGGAGACCTAGATCCTTGCCTACTGAACCTCGTGTGAGTCACAGCCATGTACAATTCAAACGTATCGAAGAACAGCAGAAATAAAGTTCTAAATGCAAATCTGATGCATGGGGTTGACCAACTGTCTGTGTGTAGCCAGACTCCTGTGCCTCGGAAAGCTCCATTTAAAGATTCCAGAGTGACAAGTAGAGCTGTCCCTATTGGTGTATGTCCATGAAGTGGTACAACTGTGGTACTCAAATAACTGTTAAGCAGCTTGCAACAGTGTAAGAGTCACACTAGAACAAGAGAACAACTCACAGTAGTGCAGCTATTGGTCATGTTGTCAGCCCAGCAGGTAGTAGGCACTGTACCATGAACGCGGTCCATCCAAGCCTCTATCCTCTGGAAAGAGCCAAAAGAGACACAAAGACAGTAACAAGTAAGGTTTCACAGTAGGTCAATTCCAGGCTAAACTTTCCACTTCCGGAAGGGGTGGAATATCTCCTAACAGTTCCATCTTCCTTCTGCAGGTCCTGTATTTGCTTCTCCCGGACTTTCTGAGGATTCTCTGTTCCCTCAAGAGCAACATTTTGGCAAGAGCAGTGGGTGACACCAGTGGAAGGGGAGAGGCAAGAACACTTCATTTCACTGGCAAAATGCAATGCGCATGCAGAAATTGTTATCTGTCTCCAACTTCAAGTGGTGACCCCACCTAATGCTATTCACATATGAACACACATGAACCAGCCTTTTTCTGAATTAGACCATCGGTCCGTCAGAACCAGTGTTGCCTATTCGAACTGGCCGCAGCTCTCCAGAACTTCAGGTAGAGGTTTTTCATATCATCTACTGCCTGATTTTTTAAAACTAGAGTTGCCAGGAATTGAACCTGGGACCTTCTGAGTGCCAAGCAGATGGTCTACCACTGAGCCAAGGCTCCTTCTCAGCTTCTATTCCAGTTTCGATACTTATCCTTTCCTCCTTGTGGATTTCCACCTGCCAGAGGATGGAATTGGGCCAGTACTTACCTATTTCTTGCACATTGGAATTCTGCCAGTAACTCTATGGGCCTCTGATCCTGAAGATCAAAAGGCATCACCTTCACTCAGCAGTAACAGTGTTTCTGAGCTATAATGGCATGGGGTTCAATTCACAGACTTAGTTTAGGATTGTGCTGCTCAGTCCTCATTAATTAACATGAGAGAGGAAAAAAACTTCCGTACAAAATCATGCACCTGACACAAAATAAACTCTATCACAATATTCCATTTTAAGCTGGAAAGATGGCAGGGAATTTTAATGCAATTCTAAACAGAGTTACACCCTTCTAAATCTGTTGAAGCAAATGGACTTAGAACGGTGTAACTCTCTTTAGGATTGCACGGTTAGGGGTCTCCATCATGGCTGGTCTTGTACTAAAATACAGAAGTACAGGGACAATGATAAATGGCAATTTGGAAAAAAAAAAACCTTGGTCATTCAATCCACTTAGAATGTTCTGCAGTAATAAAGGATCACTTAGGATCTCACCACACGAGACAAAATACACTCGAATTACATGAGTAATTCGAGTGTATTTTGTAATTTGAGTGTATTTGAGTGTAGTTCGAGTGTAATTCAAGTGTATTTTGTCTCATGTGGTTTGACTCCGAGATGAATCATTTCCATGTACAAAAAGAGAGCTGACCTGTGCGCTGTTGAGTGCTGACTGTTGCTCACAATACAAGAAGTTGCTGTCCATGGTGCTGATCCCAAAAGAAAAATGCAGAAGCTCAGGACATAATTGTCAGATACGCCTCCAGCTTATCTGTCAAGTGTTATGGATTTCTTGCTGCAGGGTTTAGTGTACCTCTGAGAACATGCAGAGGGAAACCTGATCTGCTAAATGGTTGCTAGTTGCTTATCTTTCAGGTGTTTTGGTTACCATTTCCTGGTCGGCCTGAGAATGTGGCCTTGAAGTTCCAGCCGAGAACACATCCTCCTAAGAGACTGAGCAGAGCTCATCCTTTCCCTCCTCCCCTCTTTCTTGGCTCCTTGACTCAGGGCCCAGCTACACATGACGAATGACACTTGAACGGCAAGTGGATTGAGTGGAGGGCAAGCGAACAGGGAGAAATACACTTGCCATTCAAGTGCCATTCGTCATGTGTAGCTTGGCCCTCAGCGTGCCAAAATCCTATCAGACTTTCTTTCCAACTGGGGAGCAGGGACTTTGACCTATAATTAATCTTGCTTTGCTACCTTGAGCCACTTCAGCCAATGCTCCTGTCACAGCATCTTGATACTGGTATTCTTTAATAAAACCAACTTTAACTCATTCACTCCCATGATGCAGTGAAATGTTTTGGGAAGTACCTGGCAAGACGTGACAATAATCCACTTATCCACAATCCACGTATTATCTTTCACTAGGACCAACTAAATGACCCATAACAATATATGAATTTTCTCCAGACCTCTTTGTAATAATTCCACAAACACATCATGCCAGAAGGATTAAAAGTTTATTGGAAGAAAAGCAGGGCCTTTCCCAAACTCTGCTTTAGTAGAGAACAAACAGCCAATTACCAGAAGGGAAAGTGAAACCAAACTACTACAAAAGTGTTTTGGCCCTAAGGCATCAGGGGGAAATAACTCAATAGTTCAATAAGGGATGATCACCAAATCCACAACCTGCCAAGATATAACATCTTCTTTTCCCTTCCCTTATTTTTAATTTTTTTGTAATGTCCAGTCTGAGGAAGAGTTTTGGAGAACTTGAAAGCTCATATACTGTTGTGTGCCGTTTGTTTGGTCTTAAGAAAAGGTACTACGTGGAATGACCCACTAACAGTGTCATCGTAAGCAGACTGAACCAGAGACCATGTAGTCTAACATTCTTCCTTACAGTGGCCAAGCAGATGTCTAAAAATGAAGCAACATTCCTGGCTCTAGCTGGGGCCCCTAACCAGCAACCTTCCTATTCAACAATTCAGTTCTGATGGTTGTTGGGGGTTTTCCGGGCTGTATTGCCGTGGTCTTGGCATTGTAGTTCCTGACGTTTCGCCAGCAGCTGTGGCTGGCATCTTCAGAGGTGTAGCACCAAAAGACAGAGATCTCTCAGTGTCACAGTGTGGAAAAGATGTAGGTCATTTGTATCTACTCAGGAGGGGTGGGGTTGAGCTGAGTCATTCTGTAAGAGTTTCCCAGGGTGTGGAATGCTAATGGCGGGAGGCTTCACTGTCTCCTGAGGAGGTTCTTTTGCATATGGATTGGTGCTTGATGTGCTAATCTTCTCTGCAGGGCTATTGTCGGGTGTGGAGTGTTTTGTTGGCCTGGTGTTTTTCAGAACCGGAGCCCATGCTCTGTTCATTCTTAAGGTTTCTTCTTTCCTGTTGAAGTTTTGCTTATGCTTGTGAATTTCAATGGCTTCCCTGTGCAGTCTGACAAAGTAGTTGGAAGTGTTGTCCAGTATTTTGGTGTCCTGGAATAAGATACTGTGCCCTGTTTGAGTTAGGCTATGTTCAGCCACAGCTGATTTTTCAGGCTGTCCAAGTCTGCAGTGTCTTTCATGTTCTTTTATTCTTGTCTGGATGCTACGCTTTGTGGTCCCGATGTAAACTTGTCCACAGCTGCAGGGTATACGGTATACTCCTGCAGAGGTGAGGGGATCTCTGCTGTCTTTTGCTGATCGTAGCATCTGTTGTATTTTTCGGGTGGGTCTGAATACTGCTTGAAGGTTATGCTTTTCCATAAGCTTTCCCATCTGATCAGTAATTCCTTTGATATATGGCAAAAACACTTTTCCTGTAGGTGACTGTTTTTCCTTGGTTGTTTGATTCATCCTGGGTTTGATTGCTCTTCGGATTTCATTTCTGGAGTAGCCATTTGCCTGAAGTGCGTGGTTTAGATGATTAATTTCCTCATTGAGAAAGCGCGGCTCACATATCCGTCTTGCACGATCCACTAATGTTTTCATTATGCCTCTTTTCTGTCGGGGGTGGTGATTGGAGTTTTTGTGTAAGTACCGATCAGTGTGAGTTGGTTTCCTGTAGACCTTGTGACCTAACTGAAAGTTTGCTTTGCGGATGACCAAGGTATCCAGGAATGAGAGTTTTCCCTCACTTTCTTTCTCCATTGTGAATTGTATGTTCAGGTGGATGTTGTTGAGATGATTCAAAAACTCCCTCAATTCTTCCTCCCCATGGCTCCAAATGATGAATGTATCATCCACAAACCGGAACCATACACTGGGTTTGTGGGGTGCTGATTCTAGAGCTGTTTTTTCAAAATGTTCCATGTAGAAGTTTGCTATAACTGGGCTGAGTGGGCTCCCCATGGCCACCCCATCCATCTGTTCATAGAATTCGTTGTCCCATTGGAAGTAACTGGTTGTCAGACAATGATGGAATAAGGCTGTTACATCCTCTGGGAAAATCTGATTAATCAGTGCAATAGTGTCTTTTACTGGAACCTTGGTAAACAGGGATACAACATCAAAACTGACAAGTATGTCTTGTGGATTGAGTTTCAGAGAACTGACTTTGTTGATGAAATCTGCTGAATCTTTGATGTAAGACGAGGTTTTCCCGATGTGGTCCTGCAGGAGATCTGCCAGATGTCTAGCTAATTCATATGTCGGTGAACCAATGGCACTCACAATGGGTCGGAGTGGGACTGAATCTTTATGTATTTTGGGGAGTCCATATAGTCTAGGTGGCTGTGCTTCAGTCTTGCATAGTTTTCTGTGCGTGTCGGGATGTAGTGAGGAATTCTTGATCAGCGCATTTGTTAGCCTGGTGATTTTGCAAGTGGGATCTCGTTTTAGTTTTTTGTAGGTGGAGGGGTCCAGGAGTTCCTTAATCTTCTTTTTGTATTCCTCCGTTTTCATGATCACTGTAGCATTGCCTTTATCAGCTGGTAGAATGATGATGTCTGGATCTGCATTGAGGGTCTTGATGGCATTTCTCTCCTTGCGTGTTATATTGCTGGTGGGAAGCTTTGCCTTTCGTAGAATCCTGGCTGTCTCTCCTCTTATTTCCTCAGCTTCCTCTTCAGGTAGATGACGGATGGCAGCTTCTACATTTGCAATGATGTCTTCCACAGGAATTCTGGTGGGGGTGACTGCAAAGTTTCCTCCCTTTGCCAAGATGGAGGTTTCTTCTGGTGAGAGTTGACGGTCTGTCAGATTGATGACAATGCGTGCATTGTCGAGCATTGGGCTTGTCTTTCTTTTTTCCTGTAGTTTGTTAAACTTCTGCTTCTGTCTGGATGTGTGGTTGGTAAACACTTGTTCCATCTTCCTGTAGGTGAGATTATCGACCTTGTCCCAATCCTGAAGTCAGGATTGGGACAAGGTCGATAATCTCACCTACAGGAAGATGGAACAAGTGTTTACCAACCACACATCCAGACAGAAGCAGAAGTTTAACAAACTACAGGAAAAAAGAAAGACAAGCCCAATGCTCGACAATGCACGCATTGTCATCAATCTGACAGACCGTCAACTCTCACCAGAAGAAACCTCCATCTTGGCAAAGGGAGGAAACTTTGCAGTCACCCCCACCAGAATTCCTGTGGAAGACATCATTGCAAATGTAGAAGCTGCCATCCGTCATCTACCTGAAGAGGAAGCTGAGGAAATAAGAGGAGAGACAGCCAGGATTCTACGAAAGGCAAAGCTTCCCACCAGCAATATAACACGCAAGGAGAGAAATGCCATCAAGACCCTCAATGCAGATCCAGACATCATCATTCTACCAGCTGATAAAGGCAATGCTACAGTGATCATGAAAACGGAGGAATACAAAAAGAAGATTAAGGAACTCCTGGACCCCTCCACCTACAAAAAACTAAAACGAGATCCCACTTGCAAAATCACCAGGCTAACAAATGCGCTGATCAAGAATTCCTCACTACATCCCGACACGCACAGAAAACTATGCAAGACTGAAGCACAGCCACCTAGACTATATGGACTCCCCAAAATACATAAAGATTCAGTCCCACTCCGACCCATTGTGAGTGCCATTGGTTCACCGACATATGAATTAGCTAGACATCTGGCAGATCTCCTGCAGGACCACATCGGGAAAACCTCGTCTTACATCAAAGATTCAGCAGATTTCATCAACAAAGTCAGTTCTCTGAAACTCAATCCACAAGACATACTTGTCAGTTTTGATGTTGTATCCCTGTTTACCAAGGTTCCAGTAAAAGACACTATTGCACTGATTAATCAGATTTTCCCAGAGGATGTAACAGCCTTATTCCATCATTGTCTGACAACCAGTTACTTCCAATGGGACAACGAATTCTATGAACAGATGGATGGGGTGGCCATGGGGAGCCCACTCAGCCCAGTTATAGCAAACTTCTACATGGAACATTTTGAAAAAACAGCTCTAGAATCAGCACCCCACAAACCCAGTGTATGGTTCCGGTTTGTGGATGATACATTCATCATTTGGAGCCATGGGGAGGAAGAATTGAGGGAGTTTTTGAATCATCTCAACAACATCCACCTGAACATACAATTCACAATGGAGAAAGAAAGTGAGGGAAAACTCTCATTCCTGGATACCTTGGTCATCCGCAAAGCAAACTTTCAGTTAGGTCACAAGGTCTACAGGAAACCAACTCACACTGATCGGTACTTACACAAAAACTCCAATCACCACCCCCGACAGAAAAGAGGCATAATGAAAACATTAGTGGATCGTGCAAGACGGATATGTGAGCCGCGCTTTCTCAATGAGGAAATTAATCATCTAAACCACGCACTTCAGGCAAATGGCTACTCCAGAAATGAAATCCGAAGAGCAATCAAACCCAGGATGAATCAAACAACCAAGGAAAAACAGTCACCTACAGGAAAAGTGTTTTTGCCATATATCAAAGGAATTACTGATCAGATGGGAAAGCTTATGAAAAAGCATAACCTTCAAGCAGTATTCAGACCCACCCGAAAAATACAACAGATGCTACGATCAGCAAAAGACAGCAGAGATCCCCTCACCTCTGCAGGAGTATACCGTATACCCTGCAGCTGTGGACAAGTTTACATCGGGACCACAAAGCGTAGCATCCAGACAAGAATAAAAGAACATGAAAGACACTGCAGACTTGGACAGCCTGAAAAATCAGCTGTGGCTGAACATAGCCTAACTCAAACAGGGCACAGTATCTTATTCCAGGACACCAAAATACTGGACAACACTTCCAACTACTTTGTCAGACTGCACAGGGAAGCCATTGAAATTCACAAGCATAAGCAAAACTTCAACAGGAAAGAAGAAACCTTAAGAATGAACAGAGCATGGGCTCCGGTTCTGAAAAACACCAGGCCAACAAAACACTCCACACCCGACAATAGCCCTGCAGAGAAGATTAGCACATCAAGCACCAATCCATATGCAAAAGAACCTCCTCAGGAGACAGTGAAGCCTCCCGCCATTAGCATTCCACACCCTGGGAAACTCTTACAGAATGACTCAGCTCAACCCCACCCCTCCTGAGTAGATACAAATGACCTACATCTTTTCCACACTGTGACACTGAGAGATCTCTGTCTTTTGGTGCTACACCTCTGAAGATGCCAGCCACAGCTGCTGGCGAAACGTCAGGAACTACAATGCCAAGACCACGGCAATACAGCCCGGAAAACCCCCAACAACCATCGTTCTCCGGCCGTGAAAGCCTTCGACAATACATCAATTCAGTTCTGTTCTAAAACATTTACTGATTGTCTTCGTGTGTGTATATAAACTGAATTCATATACTTTGTCATGAATTTATTCAATATTCTTGCCTTAGAATTTAACTCAAGCTACTGACCGCTCATTCCAGTTATGATCTCAACTTATCATTGATATACTGAAAAGCAGAAAGGTATTTCATACACATTTAGAAAACTTATTCCTTCCTACAATTCATAATATGATGTATAGGTCAATGGTCATTAGAAACGTTCATTGAGGAAGCTGTCCTAAAATTAAAGATGAACACGTGCTGGTATTGGTAGAAAGGAGCAAGAGTTCAGTAGCACCTATAAGACGAACAAAATTTGGAGTAGGGTATGAGCTTTTGTGAGTCACAGCTCACTTCAGATCTTCTTTGAAGTTGTGATTCACAAAAGCTCATACCCTACCATAAATTTTGTTAATCTTATAGGTGCTACTGGACTCTTGCTCTTTTCTACTGATACATACATACTAAGATGGCTACCCATCTTGATCTATATTCTGGTATTGTAAAAAAAGAAAATAAAATAAAAACCCTAAATAATTTTTTTGTTAAAAAAACTGGATGTGGTTTTATTTTCTATCTGATCTTAATATATTTCAAGGCTATTTTTAGACTTGTTTTGATTTCTGTTTTGAAGAGGCTGTGTCGTTTGACTGAGTTTGCTTTTCATGTGGTTTCCTCCCCGACCACACGTGGATTTTAATTTCTTTCATCACAGGCTTTCTTTCCTTCATTAAACGTTGACCCTTTGACTTGCCAAAGAAAGATTGTGGGTGGATGTTTTTCAAATCATTTGAAGTTGGGACAATTCAAGAGAGCTTTTCAAAAAGAAACTATAAGGTATATCTGATTATACCTTTTGGATTCTGGAGTGATGTTCCGTGATTCTCAGCATAAGAGACCTGCTGGTCCATCTGTTCCAACATCCTGTCTCACACTTTGGTCAACCAGTTACCCTGGAAGGCCAACAAAGCTTAGAGGCTGAGATCTTCCTTTGATGCTGGCTCTTTGCATTGAGATTCAGGGGTTTACTGCCTCTGAATGTGGAGGATCCCTTTCATCACCATAGCTAACAGCTGCTGATAGATCTATCTTCAAAGAATCTGTTGAATCCCCTTTTAAAGCCATCTATGCCTGTGGCCATCACTACGTCCTCTGGCAGGAACTGCAACATTTTAATCACTTGGTGTGTGTCATGTCTGTGTACAGCCATGCCATGGTTGTATGTTTGTTATATTGCTTGTACCACAATATGCTGAAGCTATACTGTATTCTTACTGAATTGTTGTGTAGCTCTCTCTGATCCTCTGTAACCATATTGCAGAGTTACTTTATTTGGTCCTAGAAAGGGCCTCTTTTGTTATCTTAGAGAAATATGCAAGTCTCGACTAGCTGTGACCTTGATGTGTCTAGATTCCAGTTTTCTCTCCTGTTCCCAGATGCTGGGAAGTAAGCATTGTGTACCTAATATAAAGTCATAACTGAACAGGTTCTGATAGAACTCTGGTAGGCTTGCACACCAAAACCTAACTATCATTTGACGCACGGGAAAAATCAACTATCACAGGGATTGCTTGTTTTAATTGTCACTTCTGTCAAGCTCCATGATGGAGAACAGACCTGAACTACATAGATCGTAAAAAAGCTGATTCTGCTCGAACCAACGTGTGTTCACTGTGGATGGGCTTCAGGAGTTTACCTGCCAGGGACTGACATTGTGTAAAGAATTTTCTTTTGCTCATTCTGAACTTCAGAGGCTGCCCTAAAGTTCAAGTATTTGGGGAGAGAAAGAGAAATAAAATATTCTCTCTATCCAATTTCTCTGCTCCATGCATATTTAGTGTGGACCGCTTCATCTTAAATACTTCTTGCTGAATCTATGATATGTGATTTGGTGTCAGGTGCCACCTTCATGCGATGTTTTGTCAACAATATCTAAAATTCATTGTGTGTGTTTATCTATGAGATAACCTAATATTGGCTAAGATAATGTAGGAAGAGATTGATTTTGTAGTAATTACAGGGAAAGACACATTATTCATGCTCCATTCATGTTTGGTTGGGGTAATTTAAAAACTGACTACCCATGAAGGAACCTGTCATGTGGTACCACTGATACAACAACAACATTCAATTTATATACTGCCCTTCAGGACAACTTAGCGCCCACTCAGCATCGTTTACAAAGTGCATTATTATTATCCCCATAACAATCACCCTGTGAGGTGGGTGGTGCTGAGAGAGATCTGAGAGAGCTGTGACTGACCCAAGGTCACCCGGCTGGCTTCAAGCAGAGGAATGGGGAATCAGACCTGGCTCTCCATATTAGAGTCCTGCCTCTCTTAAACCACTACACCAGACTGGCTCTGATGTTGCCAATGCCCATTGGGAGGAAGACATCACGAGTCTCCTCATTAATCCTGAGAGAAGAAGATGTCAGTCTTACCAGTCAGGTCACCCCCATACTTAAATAATCTATTTATTAAATCAACCGCCACCACAGACAATGCACAAGTGGGAAAAGCAGTGGGACAATTGAGCACAGGTTTTTTTCTAGCATATGTTTTCAAGGACTGATTCTAGCATAAGCGTTCATCTCCCATCAAGCACCTTCAGGCCTTCAGTTCTCACATATGTGCAGGGGAAAAAACTTTTATCTATGCAAGGTAGGGTGTAATATTCAGATTTAATATTCAAACCTTCCTCTCTTTGCAGGAGAAAGGTGTGTTTAAAAAGTTTTTAAATCCTTTAAATTAATTTAATCAGCTGCTTACAATGCAAAATGCATATCCAGTTTGCAGAGGAATCCCAAGATCTTTTTTGGAAGGGCTGTCAACATTTTTCATGAATTCTAATTTAAAAGTTTCATACGGGAGCTTTGTTTCGAAGGCTTTTGTTAGAGGAGAAAGGTCTTTAGATGCTGGGCTGTGTTGATTTACTGTGCCGTTGACTCAGCAGTCTTATAGTACAATCCTAAATAGAGTGGAATCCACTGCAGTCAATTGGCTTACAGGACCATATTTAGGAGAGGGCAGGGAAGTCGCTTGCTCCAGCACTGCCAAAGAGAGGGCAGCCGGCACAGCTGCTGGCTGGGAGTGCACGGAGATGGTGGCAACACGGGTGGCTGCATGCGTGGGAGAGCTGGGAGGCCACCTGTGCTGCCCTGGCCGACTCCTGCAGCAGCTGCTGGCCAGAAGCATGTGGAGCTGGCAGCAGCAGCATGGGCAGCTGTGCGGGAGGGTTGGGAGGCTGCCCATGCCTCCCTGGCCACCTGCCGTGCTGACAGGGTGACCGGCTCACCGGACACTGAGCTGGCCCACTGGGGAGGATAATGGCCTGAATCATGAGAGTGCTCTCAGGGGGTGGTTGCGCCCTCAGTGATCACATCACTTTAGTGACATCGTCACACAGTCCTGGGAGCACGCATCCACTTTGTGCATGCACTCATGTGGTGGCAGGGTGCGCCACCTGCCAAGAATTGCCCCAGGTGCCTGCAACCCACGCTACACTGCTGTCGGCTTAGAAGGGGGTGATCCTACTGTCTCAACCCCTGATCCAGGCCTTTCACTTCTTATGATATTTTATAATTTTTACCACTAACCAGGCTCTCAGACCAGAGCATTAAGCATCACCTAACCCACACCCTCCTTGAATTTATTTTATACTAGGCTCATTTATGCATGGGAGGGGAAGCAGATTTATTTTACTGAGTGTGATTATTAACATACTCATAAGATTCTGTAATCCTGTGCCAGAGAAGCACATCACTGATAAATCCAGACTCTTTTTCACTGGATCATCTAGAGAATATTGTGGGAATTGTAATGTGGGTGGGTGGGGGGCAGGCAATGCAGAGCATTTAATTTTCCCTGGGTTTGACATCTTCAAACTGCAGCAAAAGTCACCAACCAGACTATGTGGTAGTAGAGAGGGTCGTAAGTCATATCTTATATGATGCACAGCATATGTTGATCCCTGGTTGGGTTTTCTAGGCAAGAGACAAAAAGTAGTTTGCCATTGCCTGCCTCTGTACAGCAACCTTTGTCTTTTGGGGCAATTTCCCATCCAATTACTAACCAAGGCTGACCCTGGTTAGGTTCCAAAATCTGATGAGATCGGGCTTGCCTGGGCTACTCAGGTTAGGGGTAACAGGATGATACTATACTGTTTTTGCCATTCCTGCTCTGTACTAAAAAGTTATTTTTCGCTGCAGTCAGGGAGTAAAAACGGGATAAGAAAGTATTATGGAAACTGTCAAAAAAGCAAAAAGCCGTGAAAACAAACGAAAACAAAAGTCAACATGGTATCAAAAATTCAATTCCACCATGGTATCAAAAATTCAATTTTGCCTAAGATCAAAACAAAACAGTCTTTTCAAATATATATATTTCAAATATATATATTTATTATTAATAACAATCAATATTAATAATGTCTCTTATGCATGTATGTTTGGTGTACTAAAGACAGGCTGAAATAATTCCAAGCCGAGTGAAAAGCCTAGGCCAGAAGTTTACTACATAAATACGTGTAATTTTGGATGATGACATTCAGTTTGCAGAGTATAGTAGCATCTAGAAGCCTTTATCGTTTCCTTCCAGCATGTGCAAATAGCTTATTTTCTTTCCAAAATGACTGGACTAAAGCAGCGTACCCATAAATGTATTGATTGCATTGGGGTTGTTCCCAATTGTTGGAGAGCTGACCTGGAAGAGTGGGAACAAGTTACAAAGGACTACTCTAGTTTTACTATGGCAAATTCTGATAGTAACTTGACTTGAACGTTCAGCCTTAAAAACCAAAGTGTAGTCTAGGGCTTTTCAAGTGCAACCATCTGGAGAACTTCCTGAATTGCACGTATACCATGTCCACCCACCTCACAGCATGATTGTTGAGGGGATAATAATAAAATACTTCGTAAACTGCTCTGAGTGGGCGTTAAGTAGACATGGGCATGAATCAAAATACGAAGCAAATTTCATCATGAAATGGGCCGTTTCATGTGTCATGAAACAGCATTTTGTGAGGCCGTGGTTATCACAAAATCATCATGAAATTCATGACTTTTTGGCCTGTTTCATTAGCTTTGTAAATGATTCATAATTGCAGACAGGCTGGCGCTGATCCCTTGATTCCCTAGGCAACAATGGGCCCAGAACTTTTGTTGCCATTGGAAACCCCAATCATAGCCCACTTATCCTTGATTGGCAGCTCTCATAGCCATCTGGAGAGCTTCCATTCTGCCCTATACAGCCAGGAGTTGGGGGGCAATCCCCTAGGCAACCAAGGAGGTGGGCCTTCTGTAGCCATGGGCACACCAATCTCACCCCTCCAAACCCTGTTAGGCATGTCTGTCAGCCAACCACAGACCTCCTGTTCTGGTCTATGTCAACGTTTTGCTGGGATTGGAGTGGGAGAGTGTGTGGAAGGATTTTGGATTGTGCTTTTGGCTGCTGCTGCTTTAAATAGACTGAAAGAAGCCTCTTATTTCCAGCTCTTGGCCTTGCTGTGGGAAGGTCTTTGGGTGAGGGTGTCCTTTTCCTCCACCCACCCCATCCTTCACTCTGTCTTCCCAGCCCAGCTCCACCACGGCCAGTCCTTCATCCTCCTCTGATCCAGCAACTCCTGGTCCCCATTTCAGTCATGCACTCTGGCAGCACTTCCTTTCCTACCCTTCCTGATCAATGTATTGCAAACTGGGAGGGTGGGTGGAGGAGAGCCTGCTGAAGTCTCCCTGCGAATTTGGCATCTCCAGGTATGAAGGGGGGCATTGAAATGCCCCGAGTTCTGACGAATCACGAAACTAATGAATCATTTTGGCAAATGCGTCAATTTCGTGAAGTTTCGTGATTCGCAATTCGTGGATCGCGATGAAACATGAAACTCTCATTTCAGGCTTTTTCCGTTTCATGCCCATGTCTAGTGTTAAGTTGTCCTGAAGGTGGTATATAAATCTAATGTTGTTGTTATCAGGCACTCTTGTGAATCTTCCATTTGAAATCTTGCATTTTTGCTCAATTGAAACACGTATTTAAAGTAATTGTGGGCCTAAAGTATCAAAATAAAGTATCCCCAGCTGGAAGTACCACCTACATCAGAAGACAGACTGAAAGCAAGAAAGGCAAAGAGATGAACAGACAGCATTCTTAATGCAATTGTTATGGCCTTCCCCAGTCCAGTTCTTTTAGCATAACCAATGCAAAATTGTTGATACTATGTAAGAATGATAAAAATACCTCAAAGATGTAAATATGTGATAAATAAATAACATGGTTCTTTGGAGAGTTGTAAGAAATATAACCACCAGTTACTTATGAAAGATGATCCACTGGTTTGATTTTTTTAAAAAAATCAATATTTATTTCTTTTATTCAATTTATATACCGCTGTCCCCGCAAGTGGGCTCAGAGCGGATCACAGAAAGGTACTAAATACAATAAAAGCAAAGTAGCATAAATTAAAAACATTCAGCTAGTTCAATAAAATCTACATAAAACAATCACAATCACACCAAACATTAAAACAGATCCATGGGGCACGGGGGGCAGCTACCATATGAAACCGATCTGGGGGGCAACACTTCCCCCATTGGCATCATCAATACTCTGTTACCAAGGCAGCATTATAAGAATCCAAAAAATGTTCTACCCCAACAAGCTGCCGATGTTATGTTTAAAGAAATCCGAACGGAACAATTTGGGGGTGGGAAATTTGCATTTTAGCCAGTTTTGAGCTTAGTTACTTAGGTTCTTGATGCTGGTTAGATATTTTCTAAATCTAGCAGCTGTAATGACTTTCATATGGCATGAATGCCTCTAGCAGGCTATTGTGAAACTCTCGCAGTTATTTTGATTGACTTCCCCCTTGCTATTAAAATGAAATGATATGAGAATTAGTAGCACCTGCCCATTCGCAGGCAGATGTATGTCTAATGGCAACAAGTTCAAGATTATTGTGTGACCCATAAAATAAAATTAGTGACCTGATCAGCAAAGTGACATATAATTACATTCATTACATGAAATGTGCAACAGCTATTCTGATCTGTAATACTGTTCAGAGCAATGCTTTGTATGATGTCCAAGAAGGCTAACCATGCAATACACAAAATTCATGAAAATAAGTAAATAAAATATTGCCAAAAGCATGTTCTTTTTTCTCAAATGCCCCTATGCAGGGAAGGAACTAGAAATAGAAATAATGGAGATTGCATATTGCTGGGTTTTTAAGATACTAGGAAGTACTTTCAAATCATAGACAAAACTGATATTTAAGGCTGGAACCTACTGGTTTGTTCCAGAAACAGTAGTAACCTTCTTCCAGCACAAGATGATACAAGAAGCTCTTCTACTTGTGGTGGAAGAAAGTGCTACCATTCATGGAACAACCCCACAACTCTTACAGTGCAATCCTAAGCAGAGTTACTCCAATCTAAGTCCATTGGCTTCAATTGGCTTAGACTGGAGCAACTCTTCTTAGGATTGCTCTGTTAGTTTCAATCATTGCCTTCAGTTAATAGCTTGATCAGAACAAACCCATAAGATCGAACCCTTAGTTTGTAGCGGAGTCTTCAGTTAGTAGGTTGAGTGGAATGAACCCATGAAATCTAACCTCTAGCTTCTAGTGCAGCCTTCAGTTATTAACATGAGCAAAAAGGGTGGTTGGTTTTTAAATGCTGATGCCAGGGCTTTTTTTCAGTTGGAACGTGGTGGAATGGAGTTCCGGAACCTCTTGAAAATGGTCACATGGCTGGTGGCCCCTCCCCCTGATCTCCAGACAGAGGGGAGGTTAGATTGCCCTCCGCGCTGCTGGAGCAGCATGGAGGGCAATCTAAACTCCCCTCTGTCTGGAGATCAGGGGTGGGGCCACCAGCCATGTGACCATTTTCACTAAGCATGATTTAAACTTTTATAAACTTCCCCCTTGTTCCAGCTGACCCAAAATGACGTCATTGGCCCTGGGAGCATGCGTGTACTTTGGGTGGGGTGTGCACATGTGGTACCAGAGGCACCACCTCCCACCAAGAGCTGCCCCGTCCTGGCAACCCACTGAGTTCCACCACCTCTTTTCCCAGAAAAAAAGCCCTGGCTGTTGCTATGAAAAGGATTTTGTGGCTTAAACCTTTCTTTACAGGAATTTCAGTTATCGGTTTTAACAGGGCCATATGTGTCACCATCAGGTCAGCTGACAAACAAGTACTTCATAAGGTTTTCCATGCTTTGTGTCAAAATGCAAGACTGTCACCGGGCGACTCTTGCTATGGTGTCATCGTTCCTCTTATGCTGCTGTTACCAGGGAACATAGCAACATATTAATTTGCCGTTGGCTTATTAATAATTCACTTCACTGTGAGACCTATAATGAGTTCAGGAGAACCTGGTCACTAAATAATAGATTATCACCCTCCCCCCCTCTCCCTTTCCAACAGCTTTAATTAAATTATATTCATTAAATCAATTAAATTACAATGCAATAACAAGCGTTGGAGTTCAATTTTAACAATTTCTTTACGGAAGGCTAGAAACCCAGCCTGTAATTTAAGCACTCAATAGACGCAAACTGATATTTCTTTTAGACTGGTGGACTCTTGCACAAACTTCATAAAACGCATTCCCAACTCTTCAGAAAAGAATGTTTTTTTTTAATCACATTTATTTATCTTTGAAGCATTTGTACCACCCATTCATAACATTTTTCCATGGAAGGCTCCCCAATAAAACATTTTACCAAATGGCTGAAGAGTACCATCCTGGCACATCTCTCTTAGGCGGGAATTCCATAGTACAGGCACCACCATGGACAAAGTTTTGCATCGTATACTCAGAGAAGAGCCTCCCAGTGTGTGTAAAGTGCTGCCGAGTCAGGCAATTTATGGAGACCGTAAGCTTAGCGTCTGAGATCTGATGAGATCAGGCTAGCCTTTTGGAGGTGTCAAGACAAGTGTCCGATGAGTTGCTTCTAAATGAGTGATCCTGCTGTTAGAAAGGTGATGCCTCTTGAGCTCTTCTGAAGCACTGCCAGCTCCGAGGAGGGGAAATAAAGCTCGGATTGTTCTTCGTTTGGGGATGAGATGTTTTGCTGTGTTTTGTCCTTGCAGCTGTTATTGCCTTGTTGGCTGCCTTGAGTCAGGTGGGATATAAATATTTTAAATAATCAATCTATCAATCAATAAGATATTTTCCAAAGAAGTGGAGGGTTTGTGCCTTTTTCTACCACAGAGGGAATATGCTCAGAGGCACAAGTCTAGGCCTATAGTCATGCCACCAGTAATAGCTGGGACATGTCTCCACTGGCAGCTAGGCGGAACAACCGGAAGCTGGCTTAGATTCTATGAAGAAGCTTCGCCAGTACAAGAGCAGCGGTTTCCATTGGGCCTTTGTGCAAATGTATTTTTTAATGGAAGAGGAAGCAAACTCCATGGCTGTGACTATCTAGTGCCCATGAAATGCATTTCTAGCTTCCAAGCCCACCCTTCCCCCCTCTCTGTTCCAGTTAAGAATTTTTGGAAGAAGCAATCAAGTGCCAGGAAACATACTGGGGGTTACTGAGCAGGATCCCATCGATCGATCGATCGATCGATCGATCGATCGATCGATCCATCCATCCATCCATCCATCCATCCATCCATCCATCCATCCATACATACATACATACATACATACATACATACATACATACATTTCCCTCCCTCCGTCTCCCTCTCCCTCTCCCTCTCCCTCTCCCTCTCCCTCTCCCTCTCCCTCTCCCTCTCTCGTCTGTGCTAGTATGGGGGGGAAATCTTTGTTCCTCCCTCTTTTTGATACTTCAAGACACAATTACTGTAAATACACATTATACAGCAGCATTATATGAGTGCCCCAAAAGTTTTACTGTTGTTGCTACTAACTCCGGTTACTGGATAGATCTCTTTCTCTGTTGGTATCTTTCTCTCTTATGTATTATCCTAATTCACTTGTTTTGTACAAGATCACATAGTTACTGTAATTAACTTCTCTCCTGTGACACCCATTTCAAACCTGTCTTTCACAATGTCAAACTCTTGGATATTCTTGCCATTTATTTATCTAGATTGCCTTACACAGTGAGAAACGAGCCCTGTTCACAAGTTACAATGAATACCTGTACTATCTGCATACAGAATACACTTGATTTTTCTTTATACATGTATTGAGTAATCCCCACATTATATTCCATGCATAAACTACTGAACATGTGGTACAAACCCCAAGTACTGGTCCCCAGTTTCATTTGTAAAGTGAACACATGTTGGCTGTTTCTTAAAAACAGAGCTATGCATGCACAGGCAGGTTGTACATCCATTCACTGTAATGTATGAGGAGGCTACAATTTATTTGTAAGGAGTACCAATATCCCACACTTGAATCTGTTTTGATATTTTTTAAAATAACATGTAAATAAATTCATTTTTGTCCCTTTGTATTCTTAGAACACCATAATGGCAGTCAAATGTTGATAGACACATTTTTTCCCATTCCAGACCAGTTGATCTTCTTTCATAAGAAGTAAATTGTGTTTACATTACCCATAATCCTCCAGAGAAGCATTTTAAAACTGATTACATTTCTATCATACTTCTGTCATCTCTACATTGTTTTTCATTGGTCATCCATCCATCCAAGGACTCATACTGGGATAGAACATAGCAATTGTGTTAGTGATGCTATCAATTCTTTTCTTCCTTTCAACCAATCTTTTTTACCTAAAAGGTTGTACTAAGTGGAAAACATTATGAATCCATTGTTCCATGGTGCATTACTTCTATTTTTTAAAAAAACAAATTATTTCTTTGTTTAAAACATTTCTATGCTACCTTCCCACCCAAATAGGATCTCCAAGGCAACGAACATCAAACCATTTAAACATTTCAACATAAAAACATTTCAAACATTAAAACAGTGTTTAAAATACAAATATAGATCACATATTTAAAACAATTAAATAAAACATATAAACACAGACAAGCACATACAAATACAGCAATGGTGGAAGGGCTAGTAAGAGTTAGTGAGTAAATACCTAACAAAACAAAAATTCTTCACCTGCTGGTGGAAGGCAATGATAGAGAAAGACAGAAGAATCTCCTTGGGGAGAGAATTCCAAAATTAAAGCACCATTATCAACAAGGCCCTTTCTCAGGTCACCCTCCTTCTAGTCTGAGGTGGGCAGAAGTATCTTGAATACATCTTTCATTGAGGTGAAACAACATGATCTCATATAGCAGCACCCCAAAAGTAGCTGAGAAATTCATCTGCAGTTGTTGCTAACAACTAGATACGAACAGAAAAAAAACTAACATGGTGTTTGTTGTTCATTGACATCCATGAACAACGAACAATTAACATGGACAGACATGTTTGTTGTTCATGGAGGCCAGCAGGCTCTCCTCCAGCCATCAAGATCCCTACCACACCACTCCCAAGAACCCTACCTGAGCAGGCAGCAGGAAACGTACCAATAATAAATAATAGCTTGGCCCCAGAGACTGGCAGCAGCCCTGGTACCTAAATGGGTATATCCCGGTCCCACCACACACAAAGAAAAGTCAAGCTCCAATGCACTCAACCCTGTCTCTCTAACAGCAGCTGTCTCTCCCTGAAAGCCAGAGCTGGGAGCCCCCCTCCCCCCTGGTCTTTTCCTCTTGTAACAAATTTGGAGCTCCAGTCCACACTTGGAAGGAAGACCTGCCTATCAAGCTAAATTGGGCTTAGATTGGGGTTTCCAGGGCAACAGCAGAAGTTCAGACAGAGTTCAGACAATCCCTGCCAAGTTGCCAAGGGAATTGATTGCAGGTGCCAGACTGTCTAGTTTGACGAACAGCAAGACGAACAGCAATGAATGAGGCTTGCAATGACCACCCATTTAGAATAGGGCCTCATGAACAGCTTGTTCGCAAACAGCAGATTGGGCTGTTCGTGGCTTTTTTTAGTTCGTATTGCTGTTTGTGCCCATCTCTACTCACAACCCACCTATACTGCTGGCAAGATCTCTACTAATGTGTTTGTGTGTCTGCTGTCCTGTCTCCTCTGGTGCGCTGTATTAGACTGATTCCAACACCATCTTTCACAATGTCAAAGTTCTTCTTTATTAGATGCCCGCCTTTTTGTTGCTTTTGGTCCTCACACTCTGTGAGGAACAGTTGATCTGTAAGGAACACCATTATTCACCCTGCAATTACATCTCTTTATTGGTTTTTAAAAAATAGGACGTGTGTTTAAATGCAGACATGTCCCTTGTGCTCTGCAAACCTTTCATAACCTTTCATAACACTCGAAAAGAGCAAGAGTCCAGTAGCACCTATAAAACGAATAAAATTAGTGATAGGGTATGAGCTTTCTGGAGAACTGAACTGTGGCTCACAAAAGCTCTTACCTTACCACAAGTGTTGTTAGTCTTATAGGTGCTACTGGACTCTTGCTCTTTTCCTCTGCTACAGACAAGCACAGCCACCCATCTTGATCTACTTTTATAACACTGACGGTGGTCTGTGCAAATCACCTTAATAAGGAGATTTTCACTGACCACTGCACAGAATAGTCAAGAACGCAGACTAGTCCCTCCTTCCTGATTATTTGCAAAATTGATACAATCCCATTCTTGTCAGTGTTACCTTATATTCTTTGAAGCTTCAGAACAGAGGGGTTTTCAGCAAATCGGGAAAGCCCTGTGCGACAAGGAATATATTCCCTTTCTTTATTTCATGGGGAGAAAAAAGCGGTTGGCTGCTTTAAAATGCTTTCTTCTCATGATCATGCACACAGTATCCTCAAACACTGGACGAGGACTCCACAAACCTCCCATTTTCTGAGTGGCACTCTTTGGCTGTTGTTAATGATCTAGAAAATAGTAGTGGGTCAACAAGTCTTCCAGTAATTCATGACTGTGCCTCCATTGAGATCTAGCTAATTTCATACATAGTGATAGAAAATTGGTGCTAGCAACTGTAAGCATTCATAGGCTTTGTATGTATTGCTAGAACAAGATATATGCTGCATAAAGAATGAAACAGGGTTACTGTAGAAATAACATTGTTAGATTGTTCCTAGCATTGCACTTAGCATGTTTGCATTGTTTTGACCACTGCACTGAGAGAATTGATTTGTGCAGCTCAATAATGCACCAGTCGTTTTTCTAAAGATGCATTTCAACTATGCTGTCCATTAGACACCTTAAAATGGCACTCCCGGGGCGCGCTTGTGCGCTTACCTGGGAGCCACCATTTGCCCTCATGCACAGAGGGAGAGAGGGCCAAGTTCCCGGGCATCCGGATGCTCTGTGTGGGCGGGGTTTGGCCTCTCTTTATGTGCCTGCCCCACCTTTTCCCTCCATGCAGTCTGGGCAGCTCAACCCGTCCTCCTCGCCTCTTGTTGCGGCAGTACAGGTATTGCCAGTCGCTGGTTTTCAGGGCCAGGTAGGAATTTTTTCACCCCTCACCTGATTGGCTGGTGCTGAGGGGTGTTTTTCACCTACCTTGTACTGCCGCGTTAGTGGATTGTTGCCTTAGAGATTAGTTGGCAGGTTAGTTTGGGTAGGCAGAGCGGGCCAGTGAGCACCAGGTGGCACCTCCCCATTGGTGGGGAATGGGGGTCTGTCTCAGATCAGCTGGTGGGCTTTATGGTTACCAGCTGAGAGGGCAGACTGCCCTTGGGACCCCCTGGAAAAGGCCTTCCCTCGGGCTTTACGGCTGGGATGTATGTTGCTTTAAAGGGGGGAACCATTCTCCTGGCCGGCTGGGTTACAGCCATGCAATGGATGGCTCGCACCTGGGCAGTGGGTGCTCGCCCAGGCAGTTCGAGGAGCTGGTCCAGGTGACCCCCCCTTGCTCGAACTGTACCACTAGTTACACCCTTGCCATTATTATATTCCTTCTTCAGTCTTAGTTTTTGTTTGGTCAATAAATGGCCCTGTTTTCACCCAAGCCTTGTGTACGTCTCTTCTTTCCAAATATGAGGGCAAAACATACCTTAAATATTCAATCTTCTTTTTCTATCATTTGATAATTATCACAGATTGCACAGTCAATCACTTATTCTGTATTCTGCCCACTTTGTAGAAATCTGCTAAAAAAAGAGAGACAAAACCTCTGTCTTTAAAAATCCAACAGCACCCAAATTAAATTATAATCACTGGCATTTGTTTGTGAGGGAAAGTTTCCATGATCATTTGACAAGAAATATTCACGCCCTTTAAAACACAATTAAAAATGGCATGTTCAATATATTTGATAGAAAGCACCGATCAAGAATTATGAAACACCAAGACTGAAGTCCCAGCTAAACTTTACATTTCTTTAGTTAGTTTAATTATCTTGCCTTGTCTTGAGATGGTTTACAGGCAGTAAACATAAAACTAACACAATCCAAATGAATGATCTAATTAAAAAATACAACTGCAATCCATCACATTAAAAAACCACATCAAACACTCAGAAAATATTTTGTGAACACCTGATGTGCAGAGGATGTGTATGAATCAGACCACTCCGCTCAATCTTACTAGTTTTGATAGTGAAAATAAATTATATTAAATTGCTGTTCCAGTGACACAAAGAGGACTTCTGCATTTTAAGGCATTATAGCTTGTTAAGATTCATGCTTTCTCAAGGTTCTTAATTATGTCTAGTATACTTACCCTTCCATAATTTTTTTTATTTATTTATTGCATTTCTAGACCGCCCTCCCCATCAGACGGGCTCAGGGTGGTGTAACAGCAAAACAATTTGTAACATACAGTTTAAAAACAATAAAAACATTATAAAAACATTAAAACACTATTCCATATACAATAAAAAATTCTCAATTGGTGGATATAAATATTAAAATACAGCATTTTAGGCGCAGGGCTTGGCTCTTACATCATGCCCTGCGTCACACTTATGAGCTTCTGCATGGGTGGTGGACGGTCTTCAGTGGTATGGCCGGTGAGAGGACAATCTAGCTCCCACCAAATGCCTGGCGGAACATCTCCGTTTTGCAGGCCTGGCGGAAAGATAACAAATCCCACCATGCCCTAGTTTCCTCAGACAGAGTCCCACCAGGTCGGAGCCAGGACCGAAAAGGGTCTGGCTGTGGTAGAGGCCAGATGGACCTCCTTGGGGCCAGGGACCATCAGCAACTGCTTATTAGCTGATCAAAGTGACCTCCAGGGAACATAAGGGGAACATAATTTTACAAGCTGGCTATACTGGCTGTACTCTTACTTTATACTTGTTCACATATTAGTGAACTCATGTACCACTTGTGTGTACTTGCATACTCCTGTTTGGAAGAAAGGAACAGATGATTGGTCCATCATGGTCAGCCCTTTCTACTGAGACTGGCAGTGGCTCTCCAGGGTCTCAGGTGGAGGTCTTTCATATCACCTACTGCCTCGTCCTTTTAGTTGGAGATACCTGGTACTAAACTGGGATCTTCTGTGTGTCAAGCAGAGGCTCTTCTATTGAGTCATGGCTCCTACCATCATCAGAGAACATGCCCAGATTAAATCAGAATTAAAGATGATGTGTTTGCGTTCACAAATCATATGAAGCTATACCTAAAACTAAGTTACTAAAACCAAAAACATACTAAAAACTAAAATGTACCTTTCCTTTCCTTTCCAGAGCTCCTGTGATCAAATGATTGTCGTGAGCAATGAATAATAGAATAATAAATTAATTTCCAAAGGAAAATATGCTAGACAGAAATTTAGCAACAGACAAGGTTATATTTGGATCACTATCTAGCATCAGATAGGGAAGACTCTCTGTCTGAAAATTATTAACTGGAGCACAAGTTAAAAGAGGTAAAACCCAATGATTCCTAAAAGCAGTAAGAAGAGGACACTCCAGTATTTTATGAGACAAAGTATCAATTTTACCCTGACCAAAAACACAAGGGAGATCTGAATATGGAACAAGATGAAATCTACCATTCAGTACTTCAGAAGGGCTAGCACTTAATTGAGCTAGGATTCCATAATTCTATGATTGTATATTTCATGTTAAAAGTAGTTCAGCAGTGGAATCGGCTGCCTCGGGATATGGTGGGTTCCCCCTCACTGACAGTCTTCAAGGAGTGGCTGGACAAATACTTGTTGAGGATGTTTTGGGCTGTTCTTGCATTGGACAGGAGGATGGACTAGATGGTCTGTATGATTCTATGATTCTGAATGCTCAAACATAATGAAAAGCTATTAAATATCTCATGTAGAATGGTAGGGACCGAGGAGGTAAGAAATCAAAAACTGGGTTGAGCAAAATCTATGAGCTCATATTACCATACTATTGCCATACTATTGTAATCAAGGGCAATGAAATGACTAGAGATGGGCACAATTGGCATTATGATAGAAAAATACCCACGATAATGGTGTTTGCGCCATCGGGACCCGGCAGATCGGTTCCGTTCCGTTCATGGCGACTGACCCAGCATTCGCGGGGAGGCTTGATCGGGTCTTGATCAGGGCCATCAGGATCTGATCGGGGATCCAGACACTCAGGCGCCAGTAATCTATTCCCGGGGAAACGGAGCCAGGGGAATGCCTGAGCTGTGTTTGCCCTCCTTCTGTCGCCCTGGAAACCCAAATGGAAGCCCAGCTTTCCTTAGGGGGCTCAGAGGAGCTGAGTGGGAGTGTTTGCACACGCCCGGCGGCCACCATCACCCACCTTCCCACATAGCTGGGAATAGCAGAGCGCCCCGCTTTGGTCTCTCCGATCCCCGATCCCCAATCCACGGATTGGAAATGGGAGATGATTGGTGCGGATCGGTGATTTGGGGTTGTTGCCAGCGTGGATCCACGATCAGCTTGATCGTTAATTTTTTTTGGACCATGCCCACCTCTAGAGATGACGCTTAACCAAGGGCAGCCAGAGTGTAAAAAAATAAACCTTTTGGGATAGATCTGTCTGCCACTGCTTACAGGGATGTGGTCACTAGAAGCCATTGTTTTCCCCACATACTGATCCGCATGCTAATAGGAAGGTCTTTTGCTCTTATTTTTTTAATGAAATTGTCAAATGTCTTCCTTCTCTTGTGTAAAGTAAAGTAGTGTAAAGTAAAGTAGTATTCCTGATAAAAGCAATTTGTGTCACGGAGTTGGGATGTGTGAATAGGTCCTCACTCCTGTAGCTTGCATTTCACTAAAAGAGTTTTTCCACAAGAAATCTCAAGGCTGTATCTTTATTAGACATGGGCACAAACCAAAAAAAAAAAAACCTGAACCACGTGATTCGTGGTTCGTCACATTCCATGAACCAGAAACCACAAACTTCCACAACCTTTTCCCAGGTCACAAATTGGTTTGTGGTTCATGGTTTGTGGAATTTCAAACACCCGGTGCTGGCTGCTGAAGCCAGCGCCGAGCGTTTGAAACAGACGGCCCCTTTCTCCTGCTGCTCACAGTGGCAGGAGAACGGGACTGTCATTATCACACACCCCAAGCCAGCTTCAGCCCGTCAGCTGAAGCTGGTGCAGAGCTGTCAGCTTCACTCACTCCGCACAGGCTTCAGCACGGGGTCTGTGAAGCCAGCACATGGTCTGTGAAATGGACAGCCCCATTCTCCTGCTGGCCGGGAGGCAGGAGAAGGGGGATGACAGCTTCACTCACCCCACGCCAAGTTCAGTCCATGGGCTGAAGCCAGTGTGGGGTCTGTCAAACTGACAGCCCCCATTCTCCTGCTGCCTGAGCAGCAGGAGAACAAAGTTGTCAGTTTCACACACAATCAGCGGCACCAGCCTGTCTGGCTTTACAAACCACTGATGACTCACACGAACCCGGTAAAAAAACGTATGGAGTTCATGGAAACGCAGTCCCAAGGACCGTGTTTTCATGAACCATGAATCAGCCTGGTTAGTGCTGTTTTTTTGCTTCATATTGTGATTTGTGCCCACCTCTAATCTTTATTGAAAATTTAAACTGGTTTCCTCTCTGGCTCCTTCCTTGAGTAGCAGAGTTTTTAATAACATAACATAATAATAACATTCAATTTATATACTGCCCTTTAGGACAACTTAATGCCCACTCTGAGCAGATTACAAAGTATGTCACTATTATCCCCACAACAAAACACCGTGTGAGGTGGGTGGGGCTGAGAGAGCTCCAGAGAACTGTGACTAGCCCAAGGTCAACCAGCTGTCTTCAAGTGGGAAATCAAACCCAGCTATCCAGATTAGAGTCCCACGCTCTTAACCACTACACCAAACTGGCTCTTTTTATAGCAATTATAACATCACAATATCATTGTATCAAATTGCAATATGATCGGTTCACAGTTATGTTGTATTTTAGTACACATGTCACCTTTTTTGGTGCAAAGTCAGCTCATGTTACATTTGCGCATGTGTGATCCGACAGAATAAGCCATTGTCTGAATATCTTAATTTTCAAGAATTCCTTTCTGCCTGAATATATCTGGCAAATACACAATGCTAGCTTGTACTGTTATCTTGCCTTCGGTACTCAATGTAACTAAACACAGCTTCTCAAAGTTACTAAGCAATTGTAAACTGCTTATAGCAAACACGTACGAAATCACTGCTTGTACTGAGGCCTTCATCATATAATTAATTATTAAAGCTGATCTTGGCCCTGGTATCAATTTCCTATTTCATCTCTTTTTATTGAATACCCTATCTGTTGATCATTGTATTTTTGCTCTGGGAATGTCCTAGCTATTGTATTATTACATTGTGTTCACTTGCAGTATATAATCTGCCTTGGATCTCAGTGAGAAAGGCAAACTATAAATAAACAACAGTAATAATTATTAACAATTGGTTAATAAACCAACTTCAAATCTGTCTAGATGGATCATCATATTGTACCATACTTTATTCATCTGTTTATTTACTATATTCCTAAACCACTTTTCCTTGCTGCTGTTGTATTATTTCCCATAATACAACTTGATTAAAAAGAAATAAAAGGCTTCCCTCCATGTCAGCGCCCTCTGGTGGTGCACCAGGGTATAAAGTGAGTTGTCTGAAACACGTTTACTCAGTTATATAGTAAGATAATACAACTTGATTATAAACATTAACTATTATCTCCTCTCTTCCCCTTACTCTATCCTGCCATTTCCAATATTATTTACAATGACTGAGTGCTGAGTATCGGTTAACTTGTGTATATGACAGAAGGGAATCTCTGGTTCTGCCAATGTATACACTTTAGGACATTCTTCTTCTTCTTCTTTGTCATTGTCTTTGTTGTCATCATCTACGCTGTCTTCCTTAGACCCCCATCAGTTTCTTCCTTCAAAAAGGAAACAGTTTCTTTCCTTAGTGATTTCACAGTAACCCTGCACACTTTCTGTTCTAAAGGGAAATGGCAAAACATTCTGGTATCAGTTCACAGAAAGCTTTGCAATTAATTCTGGGAGCCTTTCCCATTACAATTTTGGAAAGCCAACTGAAGGATTAACATCAAGAGGGTGCCTCTTCCACTCTCAAAAGTAGGTGTCAGTCAATTTGCTTCACGTTACAACAGAGTTTCTTCTCTCTGTGGAATACAGCCTCCCTGCTAAAAGTGGCACCAATCTGGAATGGATGTGGTGATTCATGGGCTGGGTATTTTTTTTTTATTATCATTCCTCAAAGCGTTCTTTGAAACGATCCTGCTGAGATGGCTATGAAATACTGCTAGACATCTCAGATGAGAAAAAGAAATAACTCAAAAGCGATGGAGGGGGAACCCATTCATCTGGATTGAACTGTGAAGTATCAGGCATGAGCCGGGACGTTGGTTTTTAGCTTGCCAGCTCTCATTAGATGCAACTCAAGTGATAATTTTGCAAAGAGAGATTAGATTAGGCAGGTGGGTGAAGGTTAACGCTTGCTATAGAATATTGGCAACAGCTGAAAAGAGCAAGTTTAGAAGATGTTTTAAAAGGAGCTTAGACATCATGCTAATTCTTGGTAGTTATATTTGCAACCCTCAGCCAACAGCAGATTTGTTTCTTTTCTCTCTCCCTCCAGCAGGCGGTCTTTGTATTTGTACTGTATTTGTGTATTTGTACTGTAGTATATTTGAAGTATTTGTACTGTACTGTAGCAGTGTATTTGTACTGTACATGAAATGGAAGTGATGTTTATTTATTTATTTATTTATTTTAAAATGAACTTCTAGTCAAATTTACATGAAAAAAAATTATTTAGCGGAAAGCCTTGATGAGCTATAGGCATTTCAGTATATTTCACATAGGATTGTCAGGTCCCGTTACCTTCCCATGGCACTCAACTTCCTGAAATCTTTCTGAAGTCTTCTCGGAGTGATGTCATCGCACAGGCTGTGGGAGCATAAATTGGCCCATAGCCTGCACAATGACACCACTCCTGGAAGTGATGTCATCATGCTGCGCTGGGAGTACACCCCTGGGAGGCCTGTTCCCCTGCATTTCTCCCTGTAGGTCAGGTGATTGATGGCAAGGATCGGAGGCTGGGAGTAGGGGATTCTGCCCCCACCTTGGGGGACTGGTAACCTAATTTCACGTGATTTAGGGTTGGCAACTTTTTGACCTACCACAGTGACCAGCCATTAAATACTGCTGGTGGTTAACTCCAGTAAGTAAAGAGCAGCCCCCCTGCCCTGCCCTGGAGGAGAATACAATAAATCACAGTGTTGAAAATATAGTAATAATCTACTTAAAGTGCCTGTATCGACCCAGAGCTACTTTGCTGGCTAGCCGTCTAAGCATTCTCTGAGTTGGTTCCAAGGCTGGTTGATCTTACCAGAGTCCATCCATGCTAAGTCACTCCAGGTAACCTGGGGATGGCATGGAGCAGGAAGCTGTCTTCTTACATAGCTAGTAGCTGGCAGTGGCGACAAGGTAGCATAGCTGCTCAAAAGTGGTCTGACATAGTGTAGAATGGTAGAATGGTATGGAATGGTGTAAAGAGATAAACTGCCTAGAAACAGTGAGGCTTCTTCAAAGTGGTGGGGGCATCAGCCCACTAAAGGAACCAATCAGGGCTCATTACTTAATTAGACATTGCATCAGTGAGAAAGCTTAAGGAGTATAGCTAGAGCCGAGAGCAACGCTAGGCTCCAGGCCTCTCCAAGGTCACACCCTCAAAGCAAGAGAAAGCCCAGGTGCAATTAATCAGCAAAGCTGTGCCTGTCTCAGCAAACAGGCCTGGTAACATTTCTTACAGTATGAAGCCTGAACCAAAGTTTGACTCTGTATATGGTGGAACAGGGCCTGCTCCTTACAGTGCCCAGTGCAAACGGTGAATATATGTCAACAATATATAACCTCATACAATCTAAGAACTAATATAACAACTATTCAAGGTGAGTTGCAGGAGTGTCGTGAGTGCAAAACCGTTTAGGTCAGGGATGTGTATACACTCTTTTTGACCTTAAAAAAGTGGAATTGACGAAACAGGTTGAGTGAGCTGGCATCCCTGTTGGGCATTTAGGGGGTTCATCCCCTCTGGGATGCAGTATCCGACCTGTCAAGAGACAAACACAAAAAGAGGATATTAGCAACGACTTTGAATTCAATGTACTTACCTGGCTTGTCCACACTTTATCTACACTTGTCCCTTTAAGAGCTTATCCCGACAGCTCTGCAAGAGAGAAAAAAGATGGAATGTTTATTCCTATCGGACAGGGAATATTACGTTTGGAATTATTGGAAGGGTCATTGTAATGTTGCTGAAATGGGGTGATTGAAATCTATTTATAATTTACATTTATACAGTGTTTTATGAAGATTGTATAAGATTATGTATTGCTGATATTTATTCACTGTTTGCACTGGACACTTCAAACAGATTATTACTATATTTTCAGCACCGATGGCTGAAAGGGCATTTGAACTCTGTTCTCTTTGTTTCGTACAATTTTGTCCTTCCTTTCCTCCAGGCTGGTGTATGTAGTTCTTGTTTCCTCCATGTTATTCACAAAACAACCTGGTGAGGTAGGTTAGGCTGAGAGAGAACGATTGGCCCAAGGTCACTTAGCAAGTTCCATGATTGACTTGGGATTTGAACTGGAATCTCCCAGCAACTAGCCTGGTACTCTAACCAGTACCCCTTGCTGGCTTTTTCTGTTCTAAACTAATTTACCTTTATTTATTTATACCCTGCCTTTCTTCCCGGTGGGAGCTTATATCATTTGCCTCTCCTCCATTTTATCCTCACAACAACCCTGTGTGTGAGAAAGAATGTGACTGGCCCGAGGTCGACCAGTGAGCTTCCATGGCAGAATGGAGATTCGAACCCGGGTTTCCCAAGATCCTAGTCCAACATTCTAGTATCTCCCTGCAGATGAATATGAAAGCAGCAGAAAGCCATAACCATTTTTACTCTCTTTTTCTTTTCTGATTCTTAATCCAATGTTCAAAACATTTCCAAAGCAATAAACATCTTAATAATAAAAAAGCAACTGAGTATAAGTATGTGGTCCTTTGGAAGCACACTTTACAGCATGCATTAAGTGTAAGAGTAAAACTGTACACTTTATGAAGAATGTTATTTGATGTGGTATGTTTTTGAGAAAGACCTTGAAACGAGGTAGCAAGCAAGCCGGCCTCTTGTCAGGTGGGACCGCCAAAATGCCTTATGGTTTCTCTGGAAAAAAGAAGACATGAAGGAGTATTAGTTTACATAATTTCTGCACTAGAACACTTTAATAGACTCAGGGCCAAGCTACACATGATGAATGACACTTGAACAGCAAGTGGATTGAGTGGAGGGCAAGTGAACAGGGAGAAATACACTTGCTGTTCAACTGTCATTCATCATGTGTAGCTTGGCCCTTACATGTATTGCTTCAGGAATCAGGACTGGATTATTTGACGGGAAATGAGTGCTGGATTCTTTGATTGTACATTATTTCTATCATTTTTGGATTGTTTAATCCCTTGTTTGGGAACTGTACTTTTGATGTTATCATTCCAACCTGCCTTTATTAATAACTGTGTATTTACTATCCAGTTGGAGTGCCATGGCGCAGAGTGGTAAGCTGCAGTACTGCAGCCCAAGCTCTGCTCACGACCTGAGTTCGATCCTGGTGGAAGTTGGGTTCCGGTAGCCAGCTCAAGGTTGACTCAGCCTTCCATCCTTCTGAGGATGGTTACTAGCATGCAATGACAGGATTGATAGTGTGCTGTGTGAAATATATTAGTTGAGTGATTACAGGCCCCCAAAGACCATACACATAGACATGGTGGATGCTGCAGTGGCGTATTATTGGGAGCTCTGGTCCCCAAGTATTTCTGCAATTAATCATTATGAAGCAGAGACCTAGTCGAACGACCTACATGTAGAGGAGGCACACCCTGAACAAAAACACATTTGAACAGAACAGAAACAGAACAGAACAGGAACACATTAGAATTCCCAGACGGTGAGGATATGTTTCTTTGGAACATCTGGAACACTGGAAGGGAGGAGACCACAACATTCCAGAGAACCATCGGCTCTTGAACAGTCTTCTTCATCATGCTGATGGCTTGAATGGTCTTGTTCAAAGGACTATTCAATCATTCCCTCTTATTTAAGAAAAGGGGTATTTACAAGAGCCCAAGAAGCATCAGGCACTATCACGTGGAAACAGCTACCTAGCATTTTGTAGATCTTCCCAGTGTTTCGTGATACCTCAAGGCAGCCGTTTTGTGATTGGTATCCCCCATAGCAACCATTTTGTTGGGTACCCACTACCTGAGCTTAAAATATAAAAAGTGTCATGGAGTCAACAAGACTGGGGATCTCTTTTCTTAGGCCTTCACAGGCTCTTTCCAGAGGTTGTACGTTGTTGTCGGGCGGGTCTGATTAGCTTGGTATTAATTGGTTATTTATTTAAGTATCAGTGAGATTTTAGTGGTCTCAGGGTGAGGTTGGGGTACAGGATGAGGAAGGAGGACTGTCGCCATGTGGGAAAAATCTCTGTAGAACAGGCCATGCGGCATTTCATTATTTAAATTGAATGGGTATGACTCAACCGAAAGTATATACTTATCAGTTACATTGATTTCAAAGAGTGTTAAATGCACACTTTAAACTCCTCCATTGAAACTAGCAGGTTGTAAAATTGCTGGATCATGCTATTAGTGCAAATGTAATAAAGGAATGGAACATTGTACTCGACGAATGGAGCACAGACCCATGAGGGTTTCTGTTTGCTTGGTTGTTTGTTTGTCTGGTAAAAATACCAGCAGCCCTATGAAGAATTAAGAAAGGGTGCGCTGCACACGCAGAGCATGATAGATTTGTACATCTGCCTCTGTTCTGGCTGCCATACTGCTTCACTTGTGACTGATAGTTCCACCTCTCTAGGGATCCATTCCGAGTAGCAGGCAGAAGCCAAAACAAAGCAAAGTTTAGTAGGGAAGAGACTATTTATAGGAGCACTAAAAACACTTCATTTATTATTCCTTGCAAAACACCACTGTGAGTTTTCTCAGCAGCATGCATTGAAAGTATTAGAAAGAGAAAACTGCTCTCTTTTGCTTATCTGGGCTCAATCTAATGTTGACCTCCATGGCGTGATTCATAATAAATATCATTCAAGGCTCCCGTTTGTATATGTAAAACAGCCCCTTTGTATACACATGGATTAAAATTAAATCAGGAAGCTAAAAAGGTGGTGTTTCAAAAGCTTTGTTGTTGTTGTTTTTCTCTCTTTTATTGCTTTGCTGGTTGTAAGCCGATTGCTCCAATGCTCCAAGGAAATGGAGGAAAACAATGCATAGTCCAATCCCCTTTTGCAAGGCTGTTATGTACATACATACGTTCCATCAAATAGCAACTGTCTTACGTCAACCCCAGCAAAAAGCTTTCAAGGCAAGTGAGAAGAAACGGTGGTTCTCCATTACGTTCCTCTGCAGAGTCTTCCTTGATGGTCGCCCATCCAAGCAGCAGGCCGAGTAGCCCATTCTTTTCTTGGTTTATAATACTCTTGGGGGAAGCATGGATGAACAGCCAGGACTTCTTCATGCTGGCTGTTGTTTCTTCACCAACTTCTGCTAGAGATCCAGATCTTCCGAAATGGCAAGGGAGAAAGAATTGGCCTTCAAAGGGAAGAGAGAAAAGATGGAAGAAAAAAGAAATTCACATGGGTGATGCCTACTTCTGCCTTTATTTCTGAGGCCCAAGGACATATCCTGAAACATAGCATTTAGGTACCTGGTTAGGACTTCTGGGGGCAGAATCCAGAAGGGTTTAAGGAGCAGAGAGTATTGATAGTAACGAAGAAGAACACTTTTTTTCAAAGCACTTGAAGGCCCAACCAGTTAAAATCTTATTCACCCCTCCCCCTTTTCTAGCATTTGAGACTTCATACACACACAGAAACATACAAAGTCCACATGTGTTCAAACATATCTATTCAACACTAGGGTTAGAAATTCTTCTCGTTTTTGTTTTTTTAAGTTGAGGACCAACCTGCAAATTATGCCAGGAAATCAGTGACTGATCTCCTGATGACTTTCCTCCCCTTTAACTAAAGGCAGCTGCAGGGAGAGACCTGTTAATTAGTCAGGTTGCCAGCATTTGCACTTAACCAGTTCAGAATACAAATTGAGTGCTCCTACGGTATGCAGCAATCTGAACGGTACCGTTGCCCCAACAGAGGACATGCATCACAGCCTTTGACAGCTCCCCTACACTCAGGTGGGCAAAGACTTTGGCTTCATCTGAATATTGTTGGATACCACACTATTGTTATGGTGGAGCAATCATTTGCAACTAGATTGTGAACAGAAGATAATCCAGTTGCAAACCACGCAATGCCCCGGTGATGCGTGAATGCCACCTTACCCTAATAGTGCCTAATGCAGACTTTCAAATGTTATCACAGCAATGTAGGACAAAGCTCTGGGAATGAAAAGAAGTGTTGGTATCCAAATCATAACCAAATATTTTCCCCCTAGACTGAACAATTTCCATGATGTTCACTAAACACAGAGTAATGCAATAATTCCAAACTGGGTTCCTGATAACATTTAAAAATTTCAGTCCTTTTCCTGATGCTCACAAGAGTGACCTTTTTGAACAAAATAAACGTTTTTTCTTGGTAATTTTTGATAGGAGCGTCTTTAATGTACAGGAAGAGAACAACGAGAAGACTGTCTTGAAATGATGAATCAATTATCAATGAGTGCAAACAAGCAACTACAGAAAGGGCACTGAAATCTACTTCACTGTCACCTGTTCCTTCCCAGGCAATCATTAAGGACACATTAATGGAATAATATGCTGCTTGAATGTTCCTACTGGCAGATTTAATAGCTTTACTTCTAAGGGGGGGGGGTTATGTGTGAACAATACTTCTATAGTGATTTGTCTTTCTTCAAGTTATTTATTATTGTGACAAGTAGGTCAGGGATGGATAGAAGGGAGATAGTGGTTCACCAGCAGACCACCAGACAAATTCTATTTTATTGTTTCTTAATTGTAGGGGTTCTTAGACTACAGAGTCTTGATCCAGTCTCGCTAGGTCTTCTGTTCTTAACCAAGTGTTCATAGTCAGGTTCACTTAACACAGATCAGGGATCTGTCCTAGAGCAGTGATCCCCAATATGGTGCCTGAGGGCACAATGGCACCCACCATACCTTTTTTGGCACCTGCCAAGTGTTTTTTGAAAGTGGGCAGGGCCAGGTGATATTTTTGCCTATCATGGTTTCTGATTGGCCATGGGAGATCTGATCGGCTGGGCAGTTTTTACAAAAGTATTGCTTCGGCAGCAGCTGCCACCACAGCACAAGAATTTTCACTGTAAGTGAAGGTCAGCTGCTGCTGCCATTTTGTGGTTAGCTCTCCCTCTTAAATCAGCCATTGTATGCTGGCTCCACTTCTTGTGACAACTCACAAGCTCCCGCAGGCTCAAAAAGGTTGGAAACCTCTGCTCCAGAGCACTCACTCCTGCCTTGTACTTTTAAAAATGAAAGACAGTTGGACAGTGAAGAAAGCTGACAGGAAGAAAATTGATTCATTTGAAATGTGGTGCTGGAGGAGAGTTTTGCGGATACGGTGGACAATCGAAACAGCAAATAAATGGGTAATAGATCAAATCAAGCCTGAAATCTCCCTAAAAGCTGAAATGACAAAACTGAGGCTATTGTACTTTGATCACATCATGAGAAGACAAGATTCTCTGGAAAAGTCAATGATGCTAGGAAAAGTGGAAAGCACTTTTAAGGTGAGAGTGAGCTTATCAGCAAGTTGGGTTCACAGCAAGTCCAAACCACCATCTCTGAAACCACTTCTTGGATCTGATAGAAGGGTTACTGTCTATGAAATGTCATACCATTTGATGTTTGTAGAATGATGTTGCACCTGAAGAAGAGCACCTCTTCCCCAGTTTCACTTTTAGGAGAACATCCAGTAGAAATGGTAGACCATTTCAAACGTTACCAACCTCCAATGGGAGTGTTGGTGTATGTGGCTGAACATGTGTGAGAGGCCTAGCGCTACATGATTTGTGGTGAGCGTTCGGAGTTGAAAACACTGTGTGGTTCTTTTGGTGGGATACCTCCCGGGCCATCTAAATACTCATGTTATCATCTCATTTATGCTGGTTTTCTGTACAGAGAGGTGAGTTTTTTTTAAAGGAAGAACATCCAATGTGCATCTATCCGAGTATGCATCTATCTCAGCTTCAGTTTGAAAAGAGCTGCATGGCAGAATCTTACATCATGTGTTGAACCTAGGGTTTCCAGGTCCCCACACCCTCCCAGAAGAAGGGGTGGCGGTACTTACCTGGATGATCTTATTCTAGGAAGTGATGTCATTGCACCAGTAGCAGGCGTGCTCCTGTGCATTTCAAGAGGCCAATTCTTTTTGCCCTTTCGGGACAAAAAGTGACCCCTGTGAAACACAGGAGCATGCCCTCCACCCAGCGCGATTACATCACTTGAGGAAGTGATGCACGTCAGAGGAGCACACCTGCTGTGCATGTTCCTGCATTGCCTGCTGGTGACGGGTGATCACTGGAATAGGGGTGTTTGCAATGGGGCAAATCCCTGAGAGATTGCCCACCACTGGTGGCAGCTGGGAACCCTAGTTGAACCTGAAGAGGCTCATCACACACAGCTCTTTTCCACCTTCATAACTCCAATCTGCAATCAGTTCCCAGGAAGAAATGATAGATTTTATCTAGATAAACTTTTAGCCGACAAGGATCAAGAAATTACTCTAAAGGTGGAAAAATTCACTGTGCAGGCCATATAGATCAGGAAGTATTTTATAGGGGGAAATATTTAAATATTTTATAACTTCAGGGATTTAAGTATTTAACAATTTGGTTTTAGGGAACTCAGGTCTTAAGGTTTTAAATATTTAAGAATCCGAACTCTGGAATTTTATTGGACAGCTCTGTAAATAATATGACTTACCTTTTTTTTTTTCAAAATTTTTTATTGGATTAGATTATAATATTATTCAAAACATACATTACCCCCTTATAGATCTTTTTCTAACCCCCTCCCTTTCCTCCCCCCTTTTTCTTGACTTCCAACAGTTTTCCAACCCTCAGTCTATCTTATTATTTAATTACATAATATCTCATATATCCTATTATACACACATTTAATACTCTTTTCTCTAAGCTTATTTAATCTCCACTAAAAATACTCTATAATATAAATTTCCCTTTGGATGCCTCAATTAAACCACATATCCTACATAAAATAATACTGGCTTAATAATATATATTAGCAATAATATGACTTACCTTGATTGTAGGTTGTATGTTATTACTTTTGGTCTCTGACCATAATAAATAAATATATAACTACTAAAGTTCTTTTCCACCAGCTTCTAAGGGAAACTTTTGCATATGCGATCTGCTTCATTTCTGAGAGGCTTTGATATCCATTTCTCTTTCTGTAACACAATTCTCTCTGTCTCTCTCTCTGTCTCTGCCCCCCACCCCTCCATCGGACATGATTTACACTGACTTCAGCCAATCTTGCAATTATTGGCCAAAAAGATAAATGGAAACCAACAACCATCTCTCGATATGGCCTTAAAGACTTTTGTGTTGTTTCTAGGTTAGGTAATTAGCCTTCCCTCCAAACCACTTCTATTAATTAATTGCCTGTTTCTGCCAAGCAGTAGACGGGTAGAGTTCTTCCCAAAGTTCAAGCCCTGCTTGTTATACTGAAGACCTTGAAGCCGGAAGCTGATGTCATGAAGAACTTTTCATTCCAAAGAGAACTCTCTATTGATCTTGTCTAGAGTGGGTGGTTAATTTTACTAACAAGGACCTGGCTGTAGAAGCACTAACAAACACCAGTAGGAACTTGCCTACTTAGTTGCGATTTTTTTGTAACCCTTTGAAAAGTGTCACTAACAAGACATTTCCCAGACTAACACTGCTGTTCTAAGCAGAGGTATACCTTTCCAAGTTCATTGAAGTCATTATAACTCTGTTTAGGATTACACTGTTAAGGCAGGATATACATGCTTCTCATTTATGTGTAAAACTTTGTCCATGGCTAATTAAAAAAAAATACAGACGTGATAGCAAATACTGAAACTGGCCCTAAAACCAATTAAACAGTAGAAAAAACACTGTTAAAACCTTCAGAGAATCCACTCAGCATTTTAAATAAATATATGTGAATATATGAACAATGTCCCCAAATTACAGCCAGTTACTACTTACAGTTTGTTTTCTGTAAACAGAAGAGCACCCCCCCCCAAACATTCCTTTTTGCACTGGGGTGGTTTTATCATTGTAGATAGATAGATAGATAGATAGATAGATAGATAGATAGATAGATAGATAGATAGATAGATAGATAGATAGATAGATAGATAGATAGATAGATAGATAGATAGATAGATAGATAGATAGATAGATAGATAGATAGATAATGTAAAATTACCATACTGGTGTGAGTTATTCAGTAGGCAAAAAGAGTAAGGGTGAACCCAACCAGAAGAAACATTTTGCATCTTGTCCAAAAATGTTTTCAAGCTCTGGTGGTTTTAGTGTTGTGAAACACAATAATATCTGCCACCACAAACGTTTGTTTTTGAAGGGATTTTTCTACCTCCAAATACCCATAAATTTAGCTGGGGGTTAATAATTTACCCCAAATGGGGTATTTGTAATTTTCCTCAGAGTGTGGGTAAGTGTGTGCAAGGAGTGGAAAATGAACGGAAGGAACTCAGATTTGGGACAAATTGTACATGTACCATGTTTTGTATTTTGAAATGATATTTTTTAAAAAAAATCCTTGAACTTTTGATTCCAATTTGGATAAAAGACAAAGAAATTCCGAACTCCAGAATCTAGAAAGATATTCTGAAGAGAATTTTGGAAGTCTCACTAGCCTTGCTCCCGCTGTGCTTGGGTCTGAATTATAACGGTGCACAGTACATTTTAAATCCCAACAGCTGCGAGCAGAAGTCAGCTCTTCCCATTACTTTAATTAATCTCTGTTCATTATTATCTCTTTCCTGTGAACAGAAAGTCAAAGGAGAAGAGTAATAATTAGGCAAGATTTTTTAAGATTAATTTGCAGGAAAGTAAGACGTTAAATATTTTCTCTCCCAGGCAACGTTCTTTGATCAGTAACAATACTGATGGTGTCTCTGAGTCATCACTTGGAATAAACACTTTGGGGGCATACAAATGTGTTGATAATGATACATGGATGTTACCCAACTGCTCCTTCATTTCTCTTCAGATAAAATCATATTGGCTTAAATATATTGCTACATTATCCTAGAAATTGATAGCATTTCAAGAGAATAAATAATGGTACATTCAGATCCTATCATACTCGTGATAAGTAGGTTAAGAGTGGCGAGACTCTAATCTGAAGAACCGGGTTTGATTCCGCACTCTTCTGCTTGTGCCAGTCACAGCTCTCTCAGAACTCTCTCAGCCCCACCCACCTCACAGGGTGATTGTTGTGAGGATAATAATAACACACTTTGTAAACCACTCTGAGTGAGCATTAAGTTGTCCTGAACGGTGGTACATAAAACAAAAGTGTTTGTTGTTGTTATCTCTTTGCCAAATCTGCTGAGCTGTCAATTTCCCACGAGTCCCTCTATCATACTGGTCCACTCTACTGGTCCAGGGGATGTGTGCATGTGAAAGTGGCACAGCAACATGCAAAGAATTAGGGAAAGAAAAGGAGTCCTCGCAAGGATGTATTGCTTCTGCCGCTGCCACTAGATAGAAAAGTGGGAACATATGGAACAGGGAGAAGTTCTCTTCTGTCTGATCTGAGCAGGCGAAATGTCATATCCAGACTCCCTAGAATGAAACCATGCCTAGTAATTATCAGCTTAGATGGTGTCATAGCGGATAGGCGGTGGGCCACAGGATCTTTCTGAAAATGAATGAATCAGACAGTGAAAGAACATAGGAAGCTGAATTAGACAGTTGGTCCTCCAAATTCAATTCTGTCTACTTTTATTAGACACATCTCTCTAGGCCTATAACTAAGGGCCAAGCTACAAGTGACGAATGACACTTGAACGGCAAGTGGATTGAGTGGAGGGCAAGTGAACAGGGAGAAATACACTTGCCATTCAAGTGTCATTCGTCACTTGTAGCTTGGCCCTCAGTCCTCTGCATTATTACTGAGGTTCCTTTAACTGGACCTAATAGGGACGGAATAAGGGACCTTCTATATGCAAAGCATGACTAACCTGTGGATCCCCCATTTTTATATTACCTACCCATGAAGGAAAATAGAATTACTGTCTTACAAATGCAAAGTAAATGCCACTGACGTGCACTTACCTGGTCAAACTTTTTTTAGGAGTGCAGATCTTAGGAGTCCTTCAACATGGCAGAACATGCAGGGTTGCCAGGCTGAGCAACCAGCAGGAGAACAAGGGGTAAGGGATGTGGGAGGGTGAGGGGGAGGGGAGACTTCAACCATGTCACCAACATCACTATGTCACTTCTGCCAGCCCACATCACACGCCGCTGGCATGTACCCCAGGCAAAATCATGGCATGAGGTCTCCCCTTGGGTATGGCAAGATCACTTCCGGAAGTGACATCATTGCACTGGCCATGGGAATGCCCCTGCACTTCACATGGGCTCGGTTTTGGCTCCCATTGTGCTGATACTTAAAGAACAGGTCTCATGTGAAGAGTGGGAGTGGTCCCACGGCCGATGCAATGACGTCATAACTAGAGATGGGCACGAACAGAAAAAAAAAATGAACATGATGTTCATTATTCATTGCCATCCACGAACAGGGACTCACAAACAACCGTGTAGTACAGAACTGGTACTTCGAATGTCCCTCTAGCCAATCATAATAAGAGACAGACACGGAGTCCTGCAGATGAAGCAATCTATAACTGTTCATTAAATGATGGAGGAGCGATGGTTACACAAAGAGTAGAAAGTCCCCTCGTGCCCAATGTCCGGGGTCTGAGGCACAGCCCCCGGCCTCAACAAGAGGAAGCAGGGGGAGGCAGCCAGAAGACAGCAGTCCTGCCACCTCAGCCAGCAGCCAGGGCCAGAACCTGCCTACACCAAAGGGAGAGGGCAGAGGCAGGAAGAATTGGGACCCAGCAGCAGCCCAAGCAGGGCCCTTACCTGCAAAGGGGGAGAAGCAGCCACAGCAACTCAGAGCCATGCCCCAGCATCCACCCCAGCTTGAAGATGGCAACCTGACTCAGGAGGTGCTCAGAAGCCAGCCCCTCCCGGTAGAGCTGCTGAGGGCACTCTGTGGGAAGAGCTGGGCAGCCAGCCAAGGGGCCGCAGCTGGGCCCACCTTCCCTAATCAGCTCAGCCAGAGAAGCCCAGTAGCCAGCCAACAGGGTGCAGCTGTGGCTGATCCCGGCAGCCCAGCCAGCTACCCCTGCTGCAGCAGCTTGAGACAGCCCATGGCCACGCCAGGGCTAGAAGACAGCAGCCTGGCTCAGGAGTTGCTAGAAGCCAAGCCTCTACAGGGGGGGCTGCCACAGGCATTCTGCGGGAGGAGATGGGTAGCCCCGCCCAGCATTGCCAAGCAGGCAGCACGGAAGCTGGCTAAAGCAGCTCCTCGTGAGCAAGGCCAGGCAAGCTCAGTAGCTCAGAGGCTGGCTGGGGCAGCCCCTCGTGAGCAAGGCCAAGGAGCCCTCAGCTGGGGATGGCTCACACTCAACCCCACCCTGCCAGCTAGGCAAAGGAGCCCAGAAGGGATTAGTGGTTGGAGGGAAACACCTGGGGGAACGCACAGCTGGGCCCGGTCAGGAGAGGGAACAAGCCTGGAAGGAGGGCGGGGTGGAGATAGGAAGCCCTATAAAGGGTGGCTGGGAAGAGCTCTGGGGTGGTGGGTGTGAGTGAGGAGTGATGATGTGGAATGAGAGCAGTAGGATGCAAGGGTGGAGGCTTGGAGGAGAGTTCTGGAAGGAGGAGATGGAGGACACAGAGGGTAAGCAGGCCAGGTTGAGCAGGCCAGCGAGTGGACTGAGAGGGAGTCTGGGTGAGGTATACCGCCCCTCCTTCCACAGAGCAGGGTCCTGCAGAGTCCCTGGCCCCCCTGTGACGTCAGGAGCAGACCGCCCAGTGCCACGCCCAGCGGCAGCCGCGGCAAGCCCTGACAAGTTGGTGGCCCGTACGGGGAAGGTCGTTCCAACGCAGGCGCCAGGCGAGGGGATGCACCCCAACGCCACGGTACAGCTCAGACCATGGCTAGAAGCACACCTGGACGAGATGTGGAGGAAGCTGGAGGCAACCTTCCAAGCAGCTCAAGTGGAGCTAGTGCAGGCGGTGGAGAACCAGATACAAGCCTGCACCCCTGCAGCCACCCCACCAGTGGTATGCGCATTTGCGTGGGAAATTAACCCACCAGCCGGCAAGGCGGTGCAGGGTCTGTGCGCCACCGTGAGAATAGGGCGGCAGACCCTACAAGCCCTATTGGACTCAGGGAGCGCAGTATCAGCAATTCGTTCCCAACTCATCCCAGCTGACACCCCAGTGCACCGCTGGGTCCCAGTGACAGACGTGATGGGCCGCACCCAGCCGTACCCTATGGTCTGGATCACAGTGGAATACCTGGGAGCGCTCCGCTGCCTGGAAGTTGCCAAGGTAGCCCACTTACCGCTCCCTATGCTGCTGGGGAGAGATGCCCCGGGGTTCTCCAGGCTACTTAGGGAGGCAGCCGAGGGACTGGCAAACCCACAGGTGGCCCCAGCGCTGCAAGTGGAGGAGGCTCCCGACCCAGACGAGGGTCCCTCTACCAGGCCAGGGGCAGGCCCGCGGGCCAAGGACCCAGCGGGACCTCCGGCCGACCGCCCCTTCTGCGAGGCCCAAGGGGCAGATGAGTCCTTACAGCGCTTGCGGGAGACAGCAGCTCGTGAGGAGGACCGAGTGCAGGATGAGCGGAGGTCCCAACGGCTTCCCCGCATTGAGAAGCAGGGAGGGGTGTGGGTCCGCCTAGCCCGTGCCCCAAACGGCCAGGGAGAGATCCGCCAGCTACTGGTGCCAGCAGCTTACCGGGCAGAAGTCCTCCGCACGGCCCATGAGCACGCTTGGGCCGGGCATCTGGGGCACCACAAGACCCTGAAGAAGATCCTCGAGCGGTTCTTCTGGCCCTCCGTGAACGCGGACGTGAAGGCCCACTGCCGCTCGTGCCCCACCTGTCAGCGGGTGGCAGCCCGGCGCCCACCAAAGGCCCCCCTCTCCCCGCTGCCCGTCATGGAGACGCCCTTCCAACGCATCGCGATGGACTTTATCGGCCCACTGCCACGCACGCCCCGGGGCCACCGCTTTGCCCTGGTGATCGTGGACTATGCTACACGATTCCCTGAGGTCATCCCGCTTAAGACGATGCAGACCCCGGGGATGATACGAGCCCTGTCCAAGCTTTTTGCCATGGTGGGACTGCCTGATGAAATCTTGACAGACCGGGGGGGGGCCGTTCCGGGCCAAAGCCATGCGTCAACTCTGCCAGAATTTGGGGATCCGGCAGGTATTCACCTCGGCATACCACCCTCAGACCGACGGTTTGCAAGAGCGTCTGAACCAGACCGTCAAGGAAGCCTTGAGGAAGATGACACGGGACAAGCCTCGACAGTGGGACCTATACATCGACCCCCTCATGTTCGCCCTTAGGGAGACCCCGCAGGCATCCACCGGCTTTAGCCCCTTCGAACTGCTGTACGGGCGCAAGCCGCGGGGGATGCTCTCTCGGCTGGCGGAACGGTGGGGTCCCCGCACCAGCAGCCCTGCTCCCCCCATACCGGAGTACATGAGCCAGCTCCGTGAGCGGGTGCAGCAGTCCCAGGCCGAGGCCAACCGCCAGCTGACCCACGCCCAGACAAAGCAGAAGGCGGCCTACGACCGGGGTGCAAGGATGAGGACCTTCCAGGTCGGAGAGAAGGTCCTGGTACACCACTCGGTGTTCCCACGGGAGGAGGGGGACCCGTGGAGGGGCCCTTACCAAATTCGGAGGGTGCTGGGCCCCACCACCTATGAGCTGCAGTGCGGGCCAGGCCAACGCCGACGGAGAACCCTGCACGTGAACCTGCTCAAGCGGTGGCATGAGCGGCCAGAGGACGGGTGCGCCTTGGCTGAAGACCCCTTAGACCTCCCAGACAGCGAGCTGCCATGGACCGCTGACGCCCCAGAGTTCGAGGAGCCGAAGGTGGATCCACAACTCAACTCTGCACAGAAGGCCCAGCTACAGGCCCTGTGGAACCAAGTGCCCGGGGTCTTTTCAAGACGCCCTGGGGTCACGAACCTGGTGCACCATGCCATCCCCACCCAGCCGGGGCAATCTGCACGGGCAACCTGGCGACCCATCCCCCGGAAGCAGTGGGAGGCGGTGGATCGGGAGACGGAGGAAATGCTGCGCCTGGGGGTGATTGAACCATCCCGAAGTGAATGGCGCAGCCCCATCGTGTTGGTGCCGAAGCCAGACGGGTCGACTCGGTTCTGCGTCGACTACCGCGAGCTGAACAAGGTGGCCAAGTTCGACGCGTACCCCATGCCCCGGGCGGATGTTCTGGTGGGGCAGTTGGGGCCCGCACGGTACCTATCCGCCCTCGACCTAACAAAAGGGTACTGGCAGGTGCCAGTTCGCCCCGAGGACAAGGAAAAGACAGCCTTTGCCACCCCCCGGGGCCTCTTCCAGTTCCGCCGCATGCCCTTCGGCCTCCATGGGGCAGCGGCTACCTTTCAGCGACTGGTGGACCAAGTCCTGGGGGACTGTCGGGACTTCGCAATGGCTTACATTGATGACATCGTCATCTTCAGTCCCGACTGGCCCACCCACCTGCAACATCTGGAGAGAGTCCTCACCGCGCTCCAGAAGGCGGGGCTGAAGGCCAACCCCAAGAAGAGCCACTTGGGGTTCCAAGAACTCAAGTACCTGGGGTTTGTCATAGGGGGTGGGCAGGTCCGCCCTCCCCCTGAGAAGGTGGCCTCCATCGGGGATGTCCCCCAGCCTCAGACCAAGCGTCAGCTCAGGCGGTTCCTGGGGCTCCTCGGCTACTACGGGCGCTTCATTCCCCATTTTGCATCCCGCGCAGGCCCCCTGACAGACTGCCTGAGGAAGGGCAGCTCTAGTCGCCTCAGCTGGACGCCAGAGCGGACGGCTGCCTTCCAAGATTTACGCACCGCCCTGTCAGACACCACAAAGCTCTGGAATCCCGACTTTGAGAGGCCCTTCATCCTGGCAACTGACGCGTCGGCCTCGGGCCTCGGGGCGGTCTTGATGCAGGAGCGAGACGGGGAGAGGGTGCCCATCTTGTTCTTAAGCCGCAAGCTCCAGCCAGCAGAGCAGAAGTATGCCACCCTCGAGAGAGAAGCCCTCGCCATCAAGTGGGCCGTGGGGGCTTTGAGATATTATCTGGCCAATAACCCCTTTACGCTGGTGACGGATCATGCACCGCTCCAGTGGATGCACCGCATGAAGGAGCACAACCCCCGTGTCCTGAGGTGGTACCTGTCCCTGCTGCCATACCGATTTGCCATCACCTACCGTCGGGGGGCCAACCACATGGACGCAGACTTTATGTCGAGACTCTTCGAGCCAGACCCCCCGGAGGTGGCATCCAGGCTAAGGGGGGAGGTGTGTCCGGGGTCTGAGGCACAGCCCCCGGCCTCAACAAGAGGAAGCAGGGGGAGGCAGCCAGAAGACAGCAGTCCTGCCACCTCAGCCAGCAGCCAGGGCCAGAACCTGCCTACACCAAAGGGAGAGGGCAGAGGCAGGAAGAATTGGGACCCAGCAGCAGCCCAAGCAGGGCCCTTACCTGCAAAGGGGGAGAAGCAGCCACAGCAACTCAGAGCCATGCCCCAGCATCCACCCCAGCTTGAAGATGGCAACCTGACTCAGGAGGTGCTCAGAAGCCAGCCCCTCCCGGTAGAGCTGCTGAGGGCACTCTGTGGGAAGAGCTGGGCAGCCAGCCAAGGGGCCGCAGCTGGGCCCACCTTCCCTAATCAGCTCAGCCAGAGAAGCCCAGTAGCCAGCCAACAGGGTGCAGCTGTGGCTGATCCCGGCAGCCCAGCCAGCTACCCCTGCTGCAGCAGCTTGAGACAGCCCATGGCCACGCCAGGGCTAGAAGACAGCAGCCTGGCTCAGGAGTTGCTAGAAGCCAAGCCTCTACAGAGGGGGGCTGCCACAGGCATTCTGCGGGAGGAGATGGGTAGCCCCGCCCAGCATTGCCAAGCAGGCAGCACAGAAGCTGGCTAAAGCAGCTCCTCGTGAGCAAGGCCAGGCAAGCTCAGTAGCTCAGAGGCTGGCTGGGGCAGCCCCTCGTGAGCAAGGCCAAGGAGCCCTCAGCTGGGGATGGCTCACACTCAACCCCACCCTGCCAGCTAGGCAAAGGAGCCCAGAAGGGATTAGTGGTTGGAGGGAAACACCTGGGGGAACGCACAGCTGGGCCCGGTCAGGAGAGGGAACAAGCCTGGAAGGAGGGCGGGGTGGAGATAGGAAGCCCTATAAAGGGTGGCTGGGAAGAGCTCTGGGGTGGTGGGTGTGAGTGAGGAGTGATGATGTGGAATGAGAGCAGTAGGATGCAAGGGTGGAGGCTTGGAGGAGAGTTCTGGAAGGAGGAGATGGAGGACACAGAGGGTAAGCAGGCCAGGTTGAGCAGGCCAGCGAGTGGACTGAGAGGGAGTCTGGGTGAGGTATACCGCCCCTCCTTCCACAGAGCAGGGTCCTGCAGAGTCCCTGGCCCCCCTGTGACGTCAGGAGCAGACCGCCCAGTGCCACGCCCAGCGGCAGCCGCGGCAAGCCCTGACACCCAAAGCTTATCAAAGTACAATAGCAGTACAAAGCAATTAATACCTTTTGGTTTGTTATTCTATTGGCTCAGAAAATACAGTGGCCCCCATTGGCTCAAGTGGGCGACCACCTCTCATGATACAAGTGTCTAAGGGTATTCTGATTGGAAGAAACAACTTAGGTCAACAGCATAGTTACAGTGTTACCCGATTGCAATTTCTTATCTTATCTGTCCTTGGTGTTATCTCTGGAAGGAACATCTTCCTTCCTTTCTCACCCATCTCTTTCATAGGCTTCTCATTTATGCCCATTCCTTTGGTCTATGTAACATTTAATAGCGGCGCCCGTATGTTGCTTCTTGCAAGCTTGTGGGCTTCAAGCAGGGAATATTTCTTTGGGTTCTGTGGGAGAGAAGCGCTCTCCTCCCCTGGAATGTGCTTATAATTACATTCAGTCCCCCTTCTCTGTTTTGTGGTTTTCTCTCTCAGCCTTGACAGATGTTGCTAATCTAGCTAGCTTTCATTGCAACATTTTGCATGTACAGTTTCACAAAGGAGTTTCTGTATCAAGTAGGAAACAGGCGTTAGGAAACAAATAGGTGCTTATTAAACTTATTGAGCACACTCTACCTGGTAGCAAGCTTCACAGTACTTTGATCTTACTTCTCACAGTGATTTACATGTATAACATATATTTTGGTCTTTCGTTTCAAATTTCATTTTCTTGAAAGTTGCATTACATATACTACATTAGCTCCTGAGAATAGTAAAGGTGCATAACAATGATAGAAGGCACATAAGGTACATAAAATCTTTTTTCATTAAATCTATTTCTGACAACCACGAACATGGCCCTGTTCATGAACATGTTCATGGTTGGCTGTTCATGGGGGCAAGCTGGCTCTCCTCCAGCCATCATCCAAGTCTGGTCAAGATCCCTACTGCACCACTCCCAGAAACCTGACCTGAGCAGGCACCAGGAAAAGTACCAATAATAAATAATAGCTTGGCCCCAGAGCCTGGCAGCAGCCCTGGAACTTGAAGGGGCAGATCCCTATCCCACCGCACACAAAGAAAATTAAAGCTCCAATGCACTCTATCAAAATGCCAACAGCAACTGTCTCTCTCCCTCTCCACAGTCTGCAAAGTCAGAGCTGGGAGCCCCCCCCCCCTGGTCTTTGCTCCCTTGTTATAACAAATTTGGAGCTCCACACTTGAAAGGAAGACCTGCCCATCAAGCTAAATTGGGCTTAGATTGGGGTTTCCAGGGCAACAACAGGAGTTCAGACAGAGTTCAGACCATCCCTGCCTAAGTTGCCAAGGGAATTGATTGCAGGTGGCAGACTGTCTGGCTTGATGAACAGCAAGATGAACAGCAACGAACAAGGCTTGCAATGACCACCTGTTCATTTAGAGTTTGTTTAGAATGGGGTCTCAAGAACAGCTTGTTCACGAACAGCAGATTGGGCTGTTGGTGTCTTTTTTTGTTCGTATTGCTGTTTGTGCCCATCTCTAGTCATAACATCATCACATAGAGATGGGATGGAAAGAAGAAATAATAAGTAACCCCACCCCTCCCTTGCCAGTAAGCCCAGGAGACCTGGCAACCCTCAAATGATGTCAAGATGCTCTTGAAATTCATTCGCATGTATGATTCAATCCTTTCCAGATACACACTGGCAGTGACTTCCCAGTATAGCACATCACCATGCAATGTTGTTCCCTGCCTCTTGTCCCCATGGAAACTAACAAGCTTGTTGGGGCCTGGAGTCCAGAAGTGTGAACTTGTTCGCTGCTCCTGGGAAGATGGCAACTTACCTAGATGGCTGGAGTTCAGATACAAAATGAATTTGGGTGGTAGAGGTGAAAACTCTGTTCCAGAATTTATTCTTAAGTTTGCATTCCCCCCTTGCTCCTCTAGCTATCAGCCAGTTCACCCTCAGGTACAATTAGCTCAGAAGCCATTCATTTATTCTTGATAGCCATTCAAAGACATTTTTTAATACGCTCATAATCAGATGGTTTGCTGCCAAGGGCATTTCCAGAAATTTGAAGTAACTACTAAAAGTCAGAACAGATGTTAATGCTACCAGCAATAAGAACTATTGATATTATAATAAAGTATAAATGAAACTTGTGTGTAATATGAGACAGTGTTTGAAAAATTACTGCATTATTCTATAAATGTTGCATCTTAGATAGCTTTGAATGTGCATTTATAGTTCTTTTCTTAACATGAGTGGTTCCCAGCACCCAAAATACTATTGTGTATCAAGAACAATTAGTTGGGTTATTAACATACAGCAAGACTTTGGGAAGACTTTCACTTTGCAAAATGTTGTCTGACATTGCACAAGAGAAGGAAATATGTGGTCCATCAATGTGCCAGAACCACTTTGCAGGAATTAGACATTAAGATACACATTTGGCTACTGCCAAACCAAGAAACTGAATATCCCGTTATTATTGTTAACTAGTAATAAAGCTCATTGTGGTACAAACTACAACAGGCTCTAGAAAGGGGAGGGCAGGCTGGCATTCACTCCTCCTACATGACTGATCTCAGCCAGGCAAAGGCAGAGGGCAGACCTTGCCACCTGCTCTGCATCTGATCCTGGCCGGGTGATGGTGAGGGATGGGCATTTCCACCTGCTCCACTCCTGATACCAGCTTAGTGAATGTAGGAATGGGCATTACCACCTGCTCCAATCCTGATCCCAGCTGGGTGAAGGGAGATGGCATTGCCACCTGCTTTGCATCTGATCCCAGCTGGGAGAAGGTGGGGGCGGGCATCGCCACCTGCTCCAATCCTGATCCCAGCTGGATGAAGGGGAATGGCATTGCCACCTGCTCCATATCTGAACCCAGCTGGGTGAAGGTGGGGGTGGGCATTGCTCCTGCTCCACTCCTGATCCCAACTGGGTGAAGTCGGTGAGCGGGTATTGCCACTTGCTTTGCTCCTGATCCCAGCTGGGTGAAGGCAGGGGTGGCTATTGCCACCTGCTCTGCTCCTGCTCTTGGCTGGGTGATGGTGGGTGATGGGCATTTCCACCTGCTCCACTTCTGATACCAGCTCGGTGAAGGTGTAGGGCAGGCATTGCCACCTGCTCTACTCCTGATCCCTGCCAGGTGAAGGTAGGAATGGGCATTTCCATCTGCTCCAATCCTGATCCCAGCTGGGTGAAGGGAGATACCTGCTCTGCATATGACCCCAGCTGGTTGATGACAGGAGTGGGCAGTGCCATCTGCTCTGCTCCTAATGCCAGCTGGGTGAAAGGGGCAGGCATTGCCATCTGCTCCACTTCTGATCCCAGCTAGGTGGAGGGGGCGAACATTGCCACCTTCTCCGCTCCTGAACCCAGCTGGGTGATGGCGGGTGGCAGGCATCCCCACCTGCTTTGCACCTGCTTCCATCCTGGGCTTCCCTCCATGGCATGCTCTTGGAGGGACAGGCTGCCTCTTCTGGGCTCCACTCAGGGCAGCGTCCTCTGGTGGTGCACCAGGGTAGGAAGTGAGTTGTCTGGACTACAGTTAGCCTTTTTTATAGCAGGATCATTTGTATTGCACTTCATATGACTGATACAGAATTGAACAGACAAGTTCTTGTCTGGACGTTCACAAGATAAAACTCAAGAGAGCCTGGCAGGGAATAATAGAAAAAACAAGTATATTACCAACACCACAGAGATCTTTCACTTTCCCTTAAAAGGGACATTTTTCAAGTCAATTCACACATACAACAAATGTTGAGTAATTAAACAAGGAGGACTCTGGTAACGGATACTCCAGCTTTGAGCATATGGAAGATGCCTGCTGGCCACAGCTTCACCTCTTTTTCTCCTCTTTCCAGCATCAATTTCCTTTGCCCTTTCATTGGCTTGCAGGAGCAGGGAGACATGGTACATGGTGATGTCATAAGGAGGAGATGCAGAGCTGCTATTGGCAAGGGCAACCCATGCCTTCTCTGTCATGTCTAATTCTGGCCTGAGCTTATTTTTAGACTCAAAGCAACATTCTGCAATCAAGGAAGAGAAGATCACTATTATTATATGGGATTGCTCAACCCTAGGCAGCAGCACAGCGATCCCAGATCAAGGCGGTTGTCCTCTGAATGGAGGTAGCAGTGCTGAGAGTCAAAGTATTTCATTTCAAAGAGGAGATTTGGAGAAGCTAAAAATGTTAATAGAAGGCACCAGACAAACTGGTAGGCTGGGTGATCTAATCTTGTCCAGCAATCATTGGGCTGAAAAATGGGTTATTCAAATCCCGTGCTCCTGTTTGACCTGCCTTTCTTAACAAAACTCCTCCCACCTTGCCTTAGTACCATATGGGGTTAGTAAATGAATAAGAATTTTGGGGATTGCCTGCAATTGGCCATAACTGTATCATCCTCTGTGGAAAAGGGGAGGCTTATATTTAAATAGGTCTGGACTTCAGGATCCACTTAAGGTGCCAGGTTTAGATTAGGTCAGTTTTCATTAGATTGGAAAGCTTCCTTAAGTATCTTACAGTGCAATCCTAGAAAGAGTTCCTCCAAACTCTAAGCCCATTGGGATCAGGCTTCAGGCTGCTTTACTCAAGTAGAAAGGGGATGCTTGGTGCTGAATGAGAATGCTGTTACCCTAAATGGAGGGATGCTCTCCTTGTGAGTTGGGGGAATTAGCATTCAAGGAGACACAGGGCCAAGCTACACATGACGAATGACACTTGAACGGCAAGTGTATTTCTCCCTGTTCACTTGCCCTCCACTCAATCCACTTGCCGTTCAAGTGTCATTCGTCATGTGTAGCTTGGCCCTCAGTGAGAGAGGGTAACTGCAGGATCTGTACCAATGTATACCAGGGTCATTCCCTTTGAGAACTTTCAAGTAAACAGGTGGGTGTTCAACAGGAAAGGTTTCATTATTAAAGAGAAATAACAAGGCAAACACAGAGAACACACACAGAGTTAACTAGGAAGTGAGGAAAAGGGAAAGCAGGTTTGGGGGAAGGTGATATTTACCAGTCTTTGAGAGCTTGAAGATCTGTGGGGAGAAAACAAAGCAACCAGTGCATCACAGGAGAAATGCAGCAGCAGCAGCAGTAGTAGTAGATTTATTGTCAGTAGCCATAGGCCATCACAAGATTTAAAAAAAAAACATGCTTCATCATGGGTGAAGAGAGCTCAAGCAAAATTGAAGGTATATGACAGGTACCAAGGCACACAATGCAGCGGGCACATGGCTGGCCAGCCCAATTAGAGTACAAAACGTATCTTGGGGCAAAACTGGGATTCCGCCTCCAGACACCAGCTTAATGGCTGTCTCTGGACGTGAGACAATAAGCTGGAAAAGGTGTGACATCACTTTTGGGGTTGTACCATAGGTAAAAATATTACTCGATGACCAGGTAACTATCAGATAGGGAGGCTATCAGGTTTGCTGAATAGACTTAGATTAGGTAAATGGTGAAGGAAGGTGTTGATGGGATTAGGTAGGGAAGAGTATCAGGAAGCCTTCCCTATCTTTGCTGCTCTCTGGGGCATGGGGGCAACTAGTCAATCAGTCCATTTCTGACTCACATTCTGGAGAGCCATTTGGTATCGTGGTTAAGGGTGGCAGGACTCTAATCTGGAGAGCTGTGTTTGATTCCCCACTCCTCCTCTTGAAGCCAGCTGGGTGACCTTGCATCACTCACAGCTCTCCTAGAGCTCCCTTAACCCCACCCACTTCACAGAGTGATTGTTGTGGGGATAATAATAACTTACTTTGCAAACTGTTCTGAGTGGGTGTTAAGTTGTCCTGAAGGGCGGTATATAAATTGAATGTTGTTGTTGTTATAAATTTCCAGTCTCCAGGCAGGAGGCTGGCATCTGTCCTGCCTGCCTGGGCAGTGTTTTTGTGCTTGTGACACATTGAGGAATGGGTTTATGATATTTCAAATCCATAAGCTGTTCTTCTAGCATGAGGGGAGGGTCTGATTGATAACAATGCCTGACCATGCACGTTTAGGATTGCCCGCTCTGAGAGCCAAGCTACAAGTGACGCCTTACCCAGGTTGGACACTTGTCAGCTTCCCTCAAGTTTTGATGGGAAATGTAGGCATCCTGGTTTTACAGCTTGGCTCTCCATTACAGCTGCAAGACTAGGATGCCTACATTTCCCATCAAAACTTGAGGGAAGCTGACAAGTGTCCAACCTGGGTAAGGCGTCACTTGTAGCTTGGCTCTGAGTTGGGAAACTCCTGGCGAGTGCGGGTTGGGGAGGGTGGAGTTTGAGGAGGGACCTCGGTGTGGTCTAACAACATACAGTCCACCCTCCAAAGCAGCCATTCTCTTCAGAGGACCTGATCTCTGTAGTCTGAACATCAGTTGTAATTCCAGGAGATCTCCAGGCCCCAGCTGCAAGTTAGCAACTCTACTCACATTGTTCACTGTAAGCAAACGGTCTCCATACCCAGCATTTCTTAGCAGTTGGGTGTCCAAGCAAGGAGAAGGAGAGTGACTATTTTATTGCTCTGTGCTTGGAGCCAGGGTGCAAATTCCCAAATACTGCTGTATATGTTGGGGTACTTGCAGTAAGAGGGGGTAAAGTTACCAGAAGCAAGTCAGCTGTTTAAAAATCCCTTAAGGATTAATTTAATCCCAACTTGTTGTTCATGTCTTGCTGAGGGTTGCCAGCCCAGGTCTGGGAAATTCCTGGACATTTGTGCTCTCTGTGTGTGGGAAGAACATTGTCAGCCTGACTTCTATTTTGTTGTGTTTAAGATGACAAAAGGCTGCCAGCCCTGAAGCAGTTAAAGAAATCAAGGTAGAAACATTAAGCCAGAAAGCACTGTGTGAATTATTAACAAAGCCAACAGTAGCATCTGGATAGCTGCTGTTTTCCTCTTTATAGTCAAGGAGATAGTTATTAATCACCAAATGCGATTACAAGTCTTTAAAAAGGACAAGTTTTCAAACTAATGAGAGAGATTATTGAAATGAGAACAGAAAATGGAAACACTTCCAGATCCTCTTACCTTTGACACATCAAGTTTGCAATTCTGTGTTTCTCATGTAAGGCTGGGATCTATGAGTCTCTCGACACAAGACATCTTACACAGGGATGCTCAAGTGAAAGATCTTACACTTGTTCTCCCATTGGGGATATACAGGCACTCCTAGGGAGGCAGAGTACACGTGAATATCAGACCACACAGAAAGTAAGTCACTTGAGCCTCCCTATGTAAGATGTCATGTGCAGAGAGACTCTAAGATCAGTGGAAGATGCAAAGATGTGTTCACAATGAGGTATAACAACAAATGTAATGGCATGTTGTCATGATTAGAGATGGGCATGAACAGCAATACGAACTAAAAAAAACCAGGAACAGCCCAATCACCTGTTCGTGAACAAGCTGTTCATGAGGCCCCATTCAAAACGAACAGGTGATCGTTGAAAGCCTCGTTCATTGCTGTTCGTCAAGCCAGACAGTCTGGCACCTGCAATCAATTCCCTTGGCAACCGGAGGCAGGGACTGCCTGAACTCTGTCTGAACTCCTGCTGTTGCCCTGGAAACCCCAATCTAAACCCAATTTAGCTTGATAGGCAGGTCTTCCTTTCAAGTGTGGAGCTCCAAATTTGTTACAAGGAAACAAAGAGAGGAGGGGGGACTCCCAGCTCTGGTTTTGCAGACAGTGAGGGAGAGACAGTTGCTGTTGGCATTTTGAGAGAGACAGGGAGAGTGCATTGGAGCTTGAATTTTCTTTGTGTGCGGTGGGATTGGGATCTACCTCTTCAAGTTCCAGGGCTGCTGCCAGGCTCTGGGCCAAGCTATTGTTTATTTCTGGTACCTTTCCTGCTGCCTGCTCAGGTCAGGTTTCTGTGAGTGGTGCGGTAGGGATTTACCCCTTCAGGTTCCAGGGCTGCTGCCAGGCTCTGGGCCAAGCTATTATTTATTATTGGTACATTTCCTGCTGCCTGCTCAGGTCAGGTTTCTGGGAGTTGTGTGGTAGAGATCTTGATGGCTGGAGGAAAGCCTGCTGACCCCCACGAACAATGAACAACGAACATGTTCGTGACAGGATCATATTTGTCAATGTTCATTGTTCGTTGTTCATGGACGACAATGAACACCATGTTCTTTTTTTTCTGTTTGTGCCCATGTCTAGTCATGACTAGCATCAAAATTTTAAAGGCATTGCGGAAAACTGTAAAAAAGGAGGGTGGGGAAAGGGCACAGGTGAATGTCAGAAAGTTAAATAATAACTTTACATTGGCACCATGTGAACATTATTCATTCCTGGGATTGCAAGCTCTGCATTGCGAAATCCTTGGAAACTTGGAGGTGGAACCCAGAGAGAGCAGTGTTTGAGAAGAGGATACGATGCAATACAGTCCCCCCTCCAAAGCAGCTATTTTTTCAAGAGGAACTGATTTTTGTAGTCTGGAGATCAGTTGTAACTCTGAGAGATCTCTTGGCAACAACCTCTGTAGAACCAATGTTTGTTTTTGGGAGTCTATCTGAAGTTGTATCAAAGGATGAAGTTTGAGAATGGACTGGCAAGTTTTGACTTTGCTCACCTTAGCACAGAACACTGAATTTCTATTTAAAGCATGTGCAATATCGTCTGCTTCACCAAACACCATACACAGGTACGTTTCTTATATGAAACAATTTCATAATATCTAACCAGGATCACTGAACCAAGAATCTGAAATCTCGTGGTTAATAGCCAGTCAGAAAGAAAGAAAGAAACAGTGATTCCTTTTAAATAGGCTTCTGTGTCATGAATAAATTTGAAAAAATAGCAAGGAGGAACTAGAGTTATAGAAAGCCAAGTCAACCACGTCTCTTAGACAGTTTTGATTTTCCAGCCATGAGTCACAGACATGAATTAACTGTGTTGGCAACTCACCTGCCTTCACCCAGTAATTAAATAAATCCATTAATACATTTGTATCAAAAGAGAGAAACACCTAAAGAATGTGAGGTGGATCCTAATCCTATTCTGCCACTGCACTGAGCAAAATTTAAAGCTGTCTTCCATTTTCCTTTTCCTCCAAGAGAAGAGCCACTTACGTTGGAGGAAATCTCCTTGTATTTGAAGTAAAATGGGGCATGCTGAGATCGGTTCCTTATTGTGACAAGATACCAAATTCACTAAATTCCCAAGCATGGCCCAATCGTATTGTCATGTCTGTGCCCCATCGATGCCACTACTTAATGCTGACCTGTTGTTCTGAACCAATGTTTCATGCTATAACTTGATGTCATATTGCCAATGCCATAACTGTTTCCTTTCACAGACTTATTGAAGCTCCAGGTGCTTTATCTAATGGACTGTAAAAACTCTCGATGCTTCTGACCTTGTACCTTGCTCACTCCCATGCATTTCCATGTCTCAACTTTGATCTCTTGCTTTCTCTATGTCTCGACCAGATAGTACAAATATGTGAGACATTCCCAGGACAAGTTCACACCAAAAGTCCTGTTTACTGTTGGGAGGGGGAAGGAGCAAATGGGAGTGTTAAGAGGAAAGATTTTCCCACAGGTTACCATTCCTGTCAACCTGTTCTTACTGCTTAAATACTTAACTTGCTTCTGAGTAACCCTATGGACATATCTGTGGAAAAGATTTGATTCCTTAATAAAACCTTTCAACCAAGAGCCTGGATTCTTGCTGTAATGGTACAGGGGTCTATCTGCCATAGCCTGTCATCCATAGCCTGACACATATACATGTGGGAGGTGAAGAATATACTTTACAAGGGGGTCAAGATGGACCTAAATGCAACACTGTTACTTTCAGTTGAGCTTAAACTGTAGATCATATTTCAAGATATTTAGCGATTATTCAGTATTACTGCATATACCAATATGGTATGTCCAAATCTTGTGATGTTTGCTAGAGCCTACAAGAAGTGGCATTAGTACAGAAGAACAATCAGGGGTTTGAATAATGAATTGGAAGCCCAGGCAGGCATTTCTCTGGAAGACGCCCCCCGGAGTCTTAAGAAAGGATGGCCGACAGGGCAAAACAAGTCCTCTGAAACACTCCTGATTGAAGCCAATAGACAATCATATTAATTTTCCTGTACCCAGTGCAGTCCTAACACAGTTGCACCTTGTAAGCCCATTGAATGTTCCAGTTTCTGCTTTTGCCTGGAGAAAAGGCAGGGCTTTTTTTCCAGCGGGAACGCGGTGGAACGGAGTTCCGGAACCTCTTGAAAATGGTCACATGGCTGGTGGCCCCGCCCCCTGATCTCCAGACAGAGGGGAGTTTAGGTTGCCCTCCGCACTGCTTGGTGGCACGGAGGGCAATCTAAACTCCCCTCTGTCTGGAGATCAGGGGTCGGGGCCACCAGCCATGTGACCATTTTCGCTGAGGTCAACCCACTGAGTTCCATCACCTCTTTTCCCAGAAAAAAAGCCCTGCTTAGATGGGTGTAATTTTCCTTAGGATTAAACTATCAGTCTTGTCTGCAAGCTTCTTTACAAAGAGACGTTTGATAGTATAATAACAGTGTGCTTATATACCGTTCTGGATAGAATAGTGCCCCATTCAGAGTAGTGAACAAAGTCAGAGTTATTATTATCCCCACAATGCAGGCCATTTCCACACTGCTTACCTTCCCTCAGAACGATCTGGAACATCATGCAAAAACACAGAAGATCGCATTTTCTCGTGCGAGATTTGCATGATGTCACGCAAATCTCGCGTGAGAAAACACGATCTTCTGCATTTTTTGCAGAGAGAATGTAAGCCATGTGGAAACATCCACAGCTGGGGAGCTGGGACTGAGAGGAGTGACTTTCCCAAGGTCACCTGCAGAGCTCATGGCAGTAGTGGGAGTTGAACCAGCAGAGTGCGGGTTCACAGGCCAGTCACTTAACCGCTGTGCTACAGCTGATCTCATCATGGTAGAACACCTCCTCTTAGGCTCCTAGATGGAGCTAATGGACAAATCTTAAAGCCTTTGCTGGAATACGATTTGGGGGGTAGAATGTACAAGTGAAGATTCAAGATCTTTGCATGACCATTCAATTAATTATATTGTCTGATAAACGGAGGAAAAGACACTGTCTTGATGTATTGTCGAAGGCTTTCATGGCCGGAGAACGATGGTTGTTGTGGGTTTTCCGGGCTGTATTGCCATGGTCTTGGCATTGTAGTTCCTGACGTTTCACCAGCAGCTGTGGCTGGCATCTTCAGAGGTGTAGCACCAAAAGACAGAGACACTGTGACACTGAGAGATCTCTGTCTTTTGGTGCTACACCTCTGAAGATGCCAGCCACAGCTGCTGGCGAAACGTCAGGAACTACAATGCCAAGACCACGGCAATACAGCCCGGAAAACCCACAACAACCAACACTGTCTTGAATTTGCACAGAAGAAAGTTTGAACTTTAAAGCAAAGCATCGTAGCGACCTATGTACATTTGTGCTATAGGAATAATATATTATGAAGCTCACTTGCACTGAGATTTTTTTTTTAAAGACAGGACTTTTTTTAGTAATTTAAAGACTTATTCATAAGCTGTTTGACTAATTTCATTCAGGCATAATTTGAGATGTGTTACGAGCACTCTCATTTCCACTTTGTGTTTTCTGAAAAATGTTAACAATCTCCCAAGGAGCACATAAACCACAGAATTGAATTCTAATATCCCTGAGCCATGCTCCCCATTGCCCCAAGACAAAGCAAAATTCTCTTTTAGGTCTAGCAGCATATCTACCACTATCATTATTCCTAATTATTCTTGACATTTTGTCCATTATACCGTCAAGTTCCTCGGAGGATAGAAATAATCATCCAAAAGTGGAGACTGGCTAATTATCTACATTGTCTGAGAAAGCTGGTGGTGTAATGGCTGGAACATCAATTATGGCACTGGCTGGTGTGTACTGACAGCAGGGATAGGTCTTTGAAATCACCCCAGCCACGGAATCCGGGACATTTTCACCCTTACTCCTTCCTTGCCATCTTTATGGCAGCAAACCTAATTTGCAGAAGTTGAAAAATGAAACAAGAAATATCTTAAAAGGCAACATTTGTGAAAGACAAGGAGGGTACCTATGGGGCAATGCATAAACATTTCCTTTGTTGGCTAGGAAAATGTTTCTATTTATAATGTTGGGGGGGGGGGAGGCTTTGCAACAAGTCATCAGTCATCAGCAAGAAGCACCGAAGGAAAATGTATTTTGTAGGCTGTGATTTGGGATAGGAAATATACTCATTAGTATTTTTTCTTTCTTAAGCATTTATTGCAATCATTATATTTTATGTCCCAAATAGCATTTACGGCACAGAAGGGTAACATCAATTAACATAAATTCTTGAAATCTGTAGTATGTGTTTGTTCTTTCCAGTTTCCTACATTGTAATAGAAATTTTGGTCAGGCATTTCAATGCACAGCCAAGAAAATGAAAAGTCCTTGGAAAAAAATAATGTTTTGAGTTTCTCGGTGTGCGTACAGGACAACTGTGGTGGTCATTGAATGGACATCAGAATCACATCGTTGAAATGATGACCTTATGTCATAAGCTGAGCAAATGCTTTGAAGCTTGGCGGAATCAATAATAATAGTAATGCATGTCTAGTATATGCTGTGATATAATGACCCTACTGATACAGATGGAAGTTACTGGTACACTAGTTCCATTTCTTTTAACATTGCGGAGTCTATTAGGAAGGCATCTTTCAATGATAGAACCATTTGCTGGATATTTTTACAAACAGAAGTCTAAGATTAGCTGCTCCAGCAACAGGGGACAATTCCCCTTACAAATCTTGAGACACTAAGAAACAGTCTTTTCTTAAGTAAATAATGGGGGCCTTTCCCCCCTCAGTTGAGAACTTTTGCTATGAAGGACTTTGATTAAGGATAAGTTACAATCATGAAGACATGAAACAAGACCAAGTTTAAGAACTAGTCCCCTTTATTCATTTAGAATATTTCTTTGCCACGTCTTTAGAATCCTGCTAGAGATGGCTTAACAATTAGAATAATATAATGATATAAAACAATTAAAAACAAGCTATTGGACATAAACAGCATTAAAAATTATCCATAAAACAGACCTCAAGCAAAGATAAAAACTCTAATTAAAAGGAGTTTAGTCAGAATACATGAACAGGACAATTAGGGCCAAGCTACACATGACGAATGACACTTGAACGGCAAGTGTTGCCCTCCACTCAATCCACTTGCCGTTCAAGTGTCATTCGTCACTTGTAGCTTGGCCCTTAGTCATCTCAGAGATGTGTTCTTTTATTTAAACACTAGCAACAAACCCTATTGGGGGGGGGAGACAATGGGCTCTAGAAAGGGGAGTGTGGGCAAGCAGGCATTTCATCCTCCTTTGTGACTGATCCCAGCCAGGTGAAGGGGGGGTGGACATTTGCCTCCTGCTCTGCACCTGATTCCATTTGGGTGAAGGAGGGGCAGGCATTACTTCCTGCTCCGTGTCTGATCCCGGCCAGGTGAAGGGGACGCAGGCTTCATCTCCTTCTTTGCACCTGATTCTGTTCGGGTGTATGGGGGCAGGCACTGCTGCATGCTCTGTGGTTGATACTTGCTGGGTGATGGAGGAGCATTGCTGCCTGCTCTGCATTTGATTCCGGCAGGTTGAAGGGGGAGCGGGCATTGCCACATGTTCTGCTTCTGATCCTGGCTGAGTGAAGTGGGGAGCGGGCATTGCCACCTGCTCTGAGTGTGACCCTGGCTGGGTGATGGTGGGGGCAGGCATTGCCACCTGCTCTGCTCTTGATACCAGGAGGGTGAAGGTGGGGGTGGGCAATACCACCTGCTCTGCTCCTGATCCCAACTGAGCTAAGGTGTGAGGTGGGCATTACCACTTGTGCCAAGTCTGATCCCAGCTGGGTGAAGGCAGGTGGGCATTGCCACCTGCTCCGTATCTTATCCCAGCTGAGTGAAGGTGGAGCAGGCATTGTCACCTGCTCCACTCCTAATCCAAGCTGGGTGAAGGCAGGAGGCAGGCATTTTCACCTGCTCCACTCCTGATCCCAGCTGGGTGAAGGCAGGAGGCAGGCATTGCCACCTGCTCCACTCCTAATCCCAGCTGGGTGAAGGCAGGAGGCAGGCATTGCCACCTGCTCCACTCCTGATCCCAGCTGAGTTAAGGTGCGGGGTGGGCATTGCCACTTGCTCCATATCTGATCACAGCTGCGTGAAGGTGGGATGGGCATTGCCATCTGCTCTGTGTCTGATCTGAGCTGAGTGAAGGCATTGCCACCTTCTCCACTCCTAATCCCAGCTGGGTGAAGGCAGGAGGCAGGCATTGCAACTTGCTCCACTCCTAATCCCAGCTGGGTGAAGGCAGGAGGCAGGCATTGCCACCTGCTCTGCTCCTGATCCCAGCTGAGTGAAGGTGGGGCAGGCATTGTCACCTGCTCCGCTCCTAATCCCAACTGGGTGAAGGCAGGAGGTGGGCATTGCCACCTGCTCCGCTTCTGATCCCAGCTAGGTGAAGGCAGGAGGCATGCATTCCCGTCTGCTCCACATCTGATCCTGGCCTGAGCTTCCCGCTGCAGCATGCTCTCAGAGGGACGGGCTGCCTCTTCTGGGCTTCTGTCTATGGCAGTGTCCTGTGGAGGTGCACCAGGGTAGAAAGTGAGTTGTCTGGAACACCCTTAGGCTTTTATATAGTAAGATGTTCATGCATTCTGCTTATCAGGTTTTTTAACCTTTGTGTTAATTCACATTAGGTTTGCCTAAAAAGGAGTCGAAAAATAGAATCTAAAAAAAAAAAAATCAAAGTAAACTATCCAAGTGGTTTTAACTTGGAATTCATAAAATCTTGAAATCAAGCACAGAGCACAGTACAAACAGGTGTAAAAGGATGCAGCAAGCGTATGAAACAGACTCATTATTATTGAGAGTCAGTTCAACAGTGTAAGTCCAGGGGGTCATAAAAGTTGCACAATATGTGGTAAATATCACCTTCAAGGTATGAGCGTACAAAAAAGACCCATAAGGTTCACAGCTGTAAGAAATGCAAAGAATAAAAAAAACCTTGAAAATGGAAACGGCTCCTTCCTCTATTTCAAATGAGGAGAGACAAATGCAGTAATTCAGTTATTTACTAACTTTCTTATAATTAAAAAAATGATAACTACTGTTCCTCAAATGAGGAGTGTAACAGAACTAGTTCCGAGATGCCACCCCACATCGCTTCAAAAGCTTCTTCCTATGTGTAATGCGCTCACTACAGCTTATTATGTTTATTGTTTTCTCTGCAGCTCTACTGGACCTGTAGGCAGTTTTGTTAGTGACTAGGGTTGCCAACAGTGGGTTAGAAAATTCCTGGAGGATTTGGGATGGAACCTAAAGAGAGCAATATTTGGAGATGGGAAGGATCTTGGTGGAGACGTGACACCAAGGAGTCCACTTTACTCAGCTTCCATTTTTTCCTTAGTTTGGAAACGAATTGGTAATTCTGGGACCCAGCTGGAGGTTAACAAAACAAGCAAGAGCGTATCACGATATCAGAAATGATGACACCGAAAACAATTTATGAAATCTTACTAAATATAAGTCATAACCAAGTAATAACAATAATTCATATAATCATTTACTCAAGAATCAACAGGCAATTGTTCATGTCTATCCACAAAGTTTTGGGATGAACAAGCACAGTGCTCTTTCACCAAATCAACAAGGAACTCTTAAAGTGGCATGTGCAAATGAACCATCATTATTCAAATGTCAAATATACAATAAACTATTCTTACTAACATGCTTGTGCTTTAGTCTTCATTAAACATAGTAATCATAAAGCAAGCATAGAATATAGCAGAATTCCATGAAAGAGTTCAAAAAGAGTTCATATTGTGCCACACGAATAAAGTGCTGAGTTAATTCAATATAAGTCCATGGAGCTTGGTTTCAATATCCATGCACACTCAGGGCCAAGCTACAAGTGACGAATGACACTTGAACAGCAAGTGTATTTCTCCCTGTTCACTTGCCCTCCACTCAATCCACTTGCCGTTCAAGTGTCATTTGTCATGTGTAGCTTGGCCCTCAGTCCTTGTTGAAGAAATTCATCAGTCACTTAGATCATAGGATGTCAGTAGGTCCTTCATGCAGATATAGGGTGAGCCGTAACCAAAATTTGTTTTTCGGTTTGTCTAGATCCTTTAAATCCCATTTCAATATAAATATTTTTCAAAGAATCACAGACTCTTTCCTTCAATCTAAAATGATACAGCTCAGTCAAGCTTATTGGCAAGTCTATTAGTGACATGGTAGCTAGCTACACTATCAGGGCAACTGAGTGAAACAAGTGCAACCTAAAGAATCTTTAGAGTAGAATCCATGTGCTAATTCTATGACATACATCTCTGTAAGGAATGTGATCATAAAGGACGTTGGGTGCCATGCATAAGGATGTGTGGAAGCCCTCTAAGAAATGTTACCAGTGGCTTGGCTCTGTCCGCTACTCAAAAGTTTAACGCTTCCCCATCGCCTACTTAGGTGACACTTCTGCTGGAAGAGGACAACTGAAGCTGGACTACTGAGGCTGAAAGAGATTCCTTCAAGTTAACATAGGAAACTGCCCAGCTTTATGGAATTTTCCTTACCTTTCTATGAAAGTTCCAAGATGGCATGCCCCGAACACGACTCTCCAAATTTGTCTTGAAGTTCCATTCAAGCAACAGTCTTGGACAACTAAAAAATGAACACCCTTTTCCATCTCTCTGGACAATTTTGTTGGCCATCTTGAACTTTCTCCATGTTCTCTCAGAATTAAATGACTAATTATCCTATTATCCTGGAGAGAGCTACACGTTTTGTTTGAGCAGCAGCACTTTCACAATTCGTACGGGATTTTTCTTCGCTTTGTCCACCACCACAGAAGGAATTATACTGATTTGAAGCAAGTTATGTTTCCATGCCCCTTTAATGCAACTCATAAAACTATTCTATATTTAGACAGAGGGCCAAGCTACACATGATGAATGACACTTGAACGGCAAGTGGATTGATTGGAGGGCAAGTGAACAGGGAGAAATACACTTGCTGTTCAAGTGTCATTCGTCATGTGTAGCTTGGCCCAGAGACTGAGAGACTTTTGATTCAAAATAGAAAAGAGTCCAGTAACACCTTTAAGACTAACCAACTTTACTGTAGCATAATTTAATTTAATTTAATTTAATTTCAATTTATTATTATTTATTAATTTATTATTTATTTATTATTATTATTTATTATTATTATTTATTATTATTTATTATTATTATTTATTATTATTTATTTATTATTATATTTATTTATTAATTTCGCAGGCTCAGGGCGGATAACAAATACAAACATATTTAAAAACATTTAAAAACATTAAATAATACATTTAAAAACATTTAAAAACATTAAATATAACAATTCATGCTGCATAGTGGTTCATAGTGGTTCATACATGCCTCTGTGTTTGCATAGGGGTGATGGTTTAACCCCCCCTTCACGGGGGGGCGGGCACTGCCTGGCGTTAGCCATTTGCCTGGCGGAATAGCTCTGTCTTACAGGCCCGGCGAAATGCAAGCAAATCTTGCCGGACAATGCAATGCAAGCAAATCTTGCCGGATAAGCTTTCGAGAATCACAGTTCTCTTCATATCTTCTTTCTGCATCTGACGAAGAGAACGGTGATTCTCAAAAGCTTATGCTACAGTAAAATTGGTTAGTCTTAAAGGTGCTACTGGACTCTTTTCTATTTTGCTACTACAGACTAACACGGCTAACTCCTCTGGATCTTTTGATTCAAAGTGATTGTTAAGCAAGTACTTCCAGCCGTAAAAAACTTCCTTCTCAATATTTTTTTGTGACAGAGCTGTTTTTCTACTTTAAAAAAAACAACACTTAAAATGTTTTAATTTGGTACATGGAAAACATATTCCTTTTATAGAATTAGTAATCTAAAAGATATTCTGTAGAGTGTGTTGCTTTTTGTGAATAATTAATTTAATGCAATGCTACTTTTATTGGCTTTTTCATACTCATAGCTTACCTTTTGAAAGTGAAGATCACAAGATAATGCAGCATCATATTGAAAATGGTCTTTCTGACAGGTGAGTACTTTGACAAGAAACACATCCTTTGTAGATTGGGCTCATTGTTTGTAGATGTCAACTAAATCCACTCCTTTTGTGCCATAAATCATTTGAAAGTTTCCACATCTGTAGAAATGAGAAGAAAGAAACATGTAGCAAGACAAAAATTACACTTGTTTTCTACTTCTGTTGGAACTTTAATTAGCTCATAGTATAGAGTGTGAGATACAATGTTGTATCACAAAAAATTGGAAAAGAAAAGGGAGAGACAAACAGGACACATCCAATTTGTCTGTAATGTGTCTGGGATGTGGCTTTCCATGGGATTAGTAATACCCAAGTCAAAAAATTACTGTCAAAAGTAGGGCTGTGCAAAATGAAACAAACAAGCTGGAAATAAAACTGGGGGGGCTGGTGCCTGGAAGAAGGATTTGCATCTTCTGCTGCTCATTTAAAGCACACACCCTGAGGTGCAGCTGTTTCTCTATGTCCTTCCCACCTTTCCCTTCCCCTTTGCTTTCTTCTGTCATTATTCCATCCCATCCCTCCAAGAAAACTTGCATGACCCTCATCTCGTTTGGTCCAGCTCTAAGTTGCCCCATGCTGCTGCTTCCAGCCCTAGCACACAGCTGCAGGCCAGGCGCGGCAGGTGGCTAGGGCGGTGTGGGGCAACTGAGCAGTCTGGGTGTGCTCGTGCGATTGCGTGCATGCACTTGCGCATGGGGGTGGCAACAGCCCTGAAGCTGCCCCTGGCCTCAGGCGCCAGAAACTCTGGCACCGTCTCTGTCAAGCCTGACTCTGAAAGTCAGCTCCAGCCCATTTCCGTTTCTTGCTGCCCTCTGGTTGCAATCTCACACAGTTTTAGACTGGAGAGGTAAAACTGACAAAGCCTTTGGGGAGGTGGCAGTGAAATTAGCAAACCCTCGGTGGAGCGATCTCAGCTGGCTCTATCTTTTAAAACTATGCTTCCCGACTAACATTGCATCTCCTTACACTTGACGGACACATGCCAAGGAGTCTCATGTAGGAAGACTCTGGGTTAATGGTTTTAGTCTGAAAATGGAGACCGGGGGACCGGTTCAACTTTATTTGTAAAAAAAATAGAGAAAAGAAACTCATCCCTAATTCCCTTAAAGTCCCTTTAACAAAACCAAAGGAACCCTCCCCCTGCACTCCCAATTTCATGGTGGTGGACTGTTTTAGGAAGGAGAGGAAACATTAGCATAGGAGGCTATGAGTGAAATACAACACTGACTCCCAGGTTGATGGTACAGCAGCATCCTCAACATTTCTTTGCCGGAGTTCTGTCATGTTTTGGGTACAGCATGAAACAGCATTAGGGTCCAGTGTCATCAAGACAGATTGAGGGCCAAACGCAAAGGATCATGGTAAAGTGGTATGCCCAGACCATTCCGGTGAAAAACGCAGTAACTTTCAATGAACAATAGGTGCTCAAAGGCAGAAGACATCTTAGTTAAGTGCTAGTCACAGTCCCAGCAGGTTTCTCCACTGTGGCAACAGGTCCACTGTGACAAGAAATCTATTGAGATTAAGGTCTTTCTGGGAACACTTAACTCTTGATTTTGAAGCCCAGAAAAAGCTCTACAATGCTCTTTCCAGGCTTTTCAGTTTGGGAGTTCAAAGATCAGAGCTGAGGACAAAGTTCAGTCTGATCCACCCACATCGACTCTGGTAGACAGCTCCTCCTGAGTATTAAAAGGAAGGATTCACCCCTCATCATGGAAATGAAACTATAAAGTGCAGGGAAACATAGGCTGTTTCCTCATGCCCTTAAATTATTAGCACACTCCCAGAACACTAGCAGCTTCTTTGCATGATATGCTCCGAAAAAACTCCCTGCATCCATATTAAAATCTGCCAGTGTTTTAAGGACATGAGGAAACAGCCATAGCATCAACAAGCAAGTGTAGATCACAAAGACAATTTATTGACACTGTCATAAAACAGGATTTTTAAACTTCACTGTGCTGTGCTGGTTAGCAATAGAGTGCTCTTCTGCTTGGACGCCAGCCTAGTGCTGCCATTTTGCCAGCCAGTTTTCCACTGTTGTGTGTGCCTGCTGACACTCACTTTCTTTGGAGTCCATTGTGCGTGTGTGTTTTGTGCTTGAGGAGAGACTCTTTGGATCAAAGGGTTTTTGGAACAGGATGGGGAACCAAAAGTTGGTAATGAATGTGTGGGTTTTGGTTAAGCATGAATAAGGCCTCATTTCCCCAACCCTAGCTGAAAAGAACTTTGTGTGTGTGCGTGTCTGTGCATGCACAGGCGCAACTGCCTAATACTCACTTTGACACCTTTCCCCAAGCATTCTTCGGTGTCCAGAAACACCAAAGCCCATTATTGTGAGGCCCCATTCTAAATGAACAGGTGTCGTTGCAAGCCTCGTTCATTGCTGTTCATCAAGCCAGACATTCTGGCAGCTGCAATCAATTCCCTTGGCAACTTAGGCAGGGATTGTCTGAACTCTGTCTGAACTCCTGCTGTTGCCCTGGAAACCCCAATCTAAGCCCAAATTAGCTTGATAGGCAGGTCTTCCTTTCAAGTGTGGAGCTCCAAATTTGTTACAACAAGGGAGCAAAGACCAGGAGGGAGGGCGGCTCCCAGCTCTGGCTTAGGGCCAAGCTACACATGACGAATGACACTTGCACGGCAAGTGGATTGAGTGGAGGGCAAGTGAACAGGGAGAAATACACTTGCTGTTCAAGTGTCATTCGTCATGTGTAGCTTGGCCCTTAGTTTGCAGACCGTGGAGAGACAGTTGCTGTTGGCATTTTGATAGAGAGAGTGCATTGAAGCTTGAATTTTCTTTGTGTGTGGTGGGATAGGGATTTACCCCTTCAGGTTCCAGGGCTGCTGCCAGGCTCTGGGCCAAGCTATTATTTATTGGTTGTTGTGGTTTTTCCGGGCTGTATTGCCGTGGTCTTGGCATTGTAGTTCCTGACGTTTCGCCAGCAGCTGTGGCTGGCATCTTCGGAGGTGTAGCACCAAAAGACAGAGATCTCTCAGTGCCAAGACCATGGCAATACAGCCCGGAAAACCCACAACAACCATCATTCTCCGGCCGTGAAAGCCTTCGACAATACATCTATTATTTATTATTGGTATCTTTCCTGGTGCCTGCTCAGGTCAGGTTTCTGGGAGTGGTGCAGTAGGGATCTTGACTTGGATGATGGCTGGAGGAGAGCCTGCTGTCCCCCACTAACAGCCAACCACAAACATGTTCGTGAACAGGGCCATGTTTGTGGTTGTTCGTGAGTCCCTGTTCGTGGATGGCAACAAACAACGAACATCATGTTCCGGTTTTTTTCTGTTTGTGCCCATCTCTAATCAAGATCCTGGCAGCAGGAAAGGTTGGAATAAAACACCCTACTGTGCCTTTGTTGTGCCTGCTCTGCAAAGGGGGATTATAATGGCCTGTACAATGGAACATTTCTCTGTGCAATTTGGTACTGAGAGTCCCTTAAATTATAATCAGTGAAAATATTATCTGAGTTGGATGGGAGGGGGGCAGATTTGAGCTGGGGAAGTGTTGTGCTTTCATTGACTTTAGAATGGGAAGGCTTTCCCCTGTCTGCCTGGGATTTAGGAAAGAAAATCCCTTGGGTTAAGGCTATAATCTCTAGGAATTCTATCCTATTTGAGTGGCAATACTGGCAAAATTATAGGCTGAAATATGATTTAATTCAGACCAGTGGGAATGACAATCAAAGTGATTAATTAATATACCATTCTGTTATTAAAGAATCCAAGCAACTTTCTGAGAAAAAAGTGCATTTTTTGCATTTTTAGTTGTATTAAATAAAATACTTTAAGGATATGTGGATACTTTTAGGCGGCTGATGCTGCTTTCTGAGCCAACACAGTTGGTGCAGATGTTCCAGCCTGCATTTTTGCATATATGTTGCATATATGTTGCATATTGTAAATACTTGCACATTAGTAAGCCACCTGATGTTACAAAAGACACTGAATGCCTGCAATATTCTCTTCCCAGAAGGGAGAAGTAAAAAGCTGATCCTGAATTTTCTAAAATGTAGACAAGTGGGAAGTGCATAATAATATTTATTGAAATCTATTAGAGTCATTGATTTAAATTGAGGAGAGCTCACTATTGCTTTGTTTGGCACTGAAATATAGTCTCCAATTCATTTATATAGTATAAATTCGTTTCTGAAAGACAATATCCTTTAGCAGAGTGATGTCCTCGGCAAATGAATTAGAATTGCATTTATCACCACGTACATCTAAAGGTCAGCCCAATTTCTGTAACAATATTCTGAGCCTTTGACACAATTTGATCAATTTTATCCGAAGTGCTCCATTTGGGACAATTAGCTTCATGTTTCATGCTTGTGCAGCTCCTTTTATCAATGGTTTTGAACTACAGTCTTTCCCTTCACCTTTTATTCTCAGAGAAACATTACAGACACTCAAATATCCCACATGCTACATTTCCAGATAGGCAACCATTAGATTCCATACCAGTTCCTGGAGTTTCCTTTCGGATTCACAATGTAGACATTGTTACTCCAGAAAGAAGGCCCACTTATTTCAAGGGCCGCAAGTTCAGTTCTTGGATTCCCAAGTAAAGGGACCTCAGAATTCAAAACAGGGAAGGACTGAGATTTTGGCCACTGCCTGTTTGGCCACTGCCACACATAGAACTGGGTTAGCTGAACCAATGGCGTAACTCAGTAGATAGTGGCCCATGTCCTACCACTTGGTTCCACAAAGTTTGAAGCCTCAGGAGCCTTCCTCCATCTTATAGGATCATAAAATCATTGGGTTGGGACCTCCAGGGTCATCTAATCCAACCCCCTGCACAATGCAGGGAATTCACAAGGGAGATGTTCCGCCAGGCATATGGTGGAGGCTAATTTTAGCCCATCATTGCCAAGCCTTCCACCAGTCTCCCTTTATAAGGGGTATGGAGAGTCCACTCCCTCTGGTTGCCTTGAAAGGGGCACAGTATTTTATCTGTTTTTATCTGTATTTTATCTGTTTTTATAATTGATTTCAAGCTGTATTTTAATCCATGTTGTACCTCGCCCTAAGCCCGCTTGCGAGGCGGGTGGGTTAAAAATAAAATAAAATAATCATAATAATAACTACTTCCCCCCCATACCCCAGTGACACCTGTTCCATGTCCAGAAGATAAAAAACTGACAAGAGGCAGCTCTGGGAAAACTGAACCTAAACCAGAATGCGGAAAGAGCCCACCCAACTGGAGATATAACAATCCATTAACCACAGTGTCTTAAAGTGAAACTCAGTGGCAAATCACTGTGTTCTGAAATGATTTAATAATATGTGTCAGTCTATGGAAGACAGGATACGTTGAGGGTGACTCTAACCCCTTGCAGTAAGAAATCCAGGCTCTTGAGTAAATGGGTTTTAGTTAGATAATCAGGCTTCGCCATATGTATGTCCATAGGATACACAGAAGCAAAATAAAGGCATCTGGCTGTACACAGGCTCCTTGTTAGGAATGATGCATTGAATACATGATACATTATATCTATCCCTCTACATGTTCCCCCCACCCTCATAGTCCAGCAGAACCTAATTAGTAGCGGGACGGAAGGAGCTGTTCCAAGGCCGCTGCGGTGAGCCATCCGAGATAAAGGCTCCTCCGTACTGGAATCTGGAAAGCAACAAGGGAACAGGTGCACGAGGCTATTGCAACATATATCTAAGCTGGGTAACAATATGGAGGGACTGTGGGCAACAGACCTGGCAATACGGCAATCAAGTCCCTATTGTTAACAGCTCCTGTTATACGATGTACTTAAATATTTATCTTTCTTAGTAAAATAGTCCCCACAGGTTATGGAGTTTAGAATCAGAATTATGTTTGGTGATAAGTGATTAATTGGTGAGTTTGTGGTAGGGATCTGGATTTCATCTGCCATCAGGGGATGCTTTTCTATAAATTTACATTAGAAACAAAATTGATATGATCCTTGAGTAGAATTCTATTCAAGACCTGATTTCTTAAAGAGATATATTGGGTTGGATCAAGACCACCGCAGAGAACTCATTCAGGGATAAACTCCTTTAAGCCCTATTCCAGTTCTACAGCCGGGTTCTCCAGATACTAAATAAAGGTGGTCAAAAGACCATCGGGAAGGAAAATTCTACAATACTATAGTGCAACAGTTTATAAACCTTTTCAAGTGATTTTAACAATAATACATAATTACATCATATTACATATCATATCGTTTTTCAACATTTTTCAGCAATCTTATTCATAATACACAGAGACAAGAGTCCTCTGCAAGAGGACCTGAGGGTGTGACAGCAATGCAGCAGGAAAAGTCTTTAAAGACTCAAAATAACGTGTCTTCTTTAGCTTTTTTCTTTTTTTCTTTTTTCAAATTTTTCAAATGCCAAGATGGAAAAGTACGTGGCTGGTCCAAAGATGAAAGTTGGAAAGCCCAGCGGTGCCCGGAACTAAGACCGGCAGATTTTCCTATAGTTCTTTGTCCATAAGGACTTCCTCAGGGGCATCCAGCTATTTCTATATTTCAAAAAATAAATGCCATACAATATAAGCCACTCCTGGCTTTACGTGTATTTCTTTACAATGATAATAGCAAACATAATACATGAACATCCAGCTTACCCGTACACAGTTGCATCATATACACGCCGAGAGAACACCCATGGACGTGGAGATAATCCTACGTACTATGAGTTTGGGCATTCTAGCTTTTGTACATTAGAACTATCCTGATCCTGAGAAAACTTACAGCATATTATCCCCAAATGGCAAGGTTCTCCAGATAATCACGGATTTAGCTAAAAATCTTACAGTGAAATCCTAAGCTGCTGCAGTGGAGCCTTCTAGCCCACCCATCCAGAGGGTGTGTGGCAGGCCACTTGGTCAGTACATAAGCTCCTGCCTACAGATTGTGGATGGTCAGGGCTTTGGAAGCCATTACAAGCCTCCAGAAGCCTCCACAACTAACAAAGGCCCAGCCACCATTCTCCACCTGTTGAGGTTCATACAAGCTCAACTGCAGCAGCCTTCCTTCCTTTGCTTCTTTAAAGTTTGAAAAGGCCACAGGGGTTTCTTCTAAATGTCAGGGCCTTTCTACAGGGCATGCTTTTGGGAGCTGACATTTCGGAAACCCCAAATAGAGCCCCAACCTAAATCCAAAAATTAACCCCTGCTCCAGTCGAAACATTGTGTCCCGATGCAGACTCACACTGGCAGCAGGCAAGGGATAACTCCCAGGGCAGCACCCAGTTCCAAGGTTCAGGCACCAATTGGGCACACTCACAGCTTCAAGTCCAAAGGGGGATTCCAGAAACACATCCACAGGAACAGGCCAAGGTCAGGGACAAGAGAATCAGTTCCAAACAGCAGCAAGGTCAGTAGTGAGCGGACTCGTTGCTTCCACACAGCCACACCCTCTTTGGCTGCTTTTAACCCTCACAGTGCTCAGCTGCCTGTGCTACAGCAAGCACCTGCCGGCTGTCTCAGTCCTGCTCCTGCAAGCACTCATCATCACTAACGATGCTGGGCCGGTGCTGTGCTGCTAGCCTGGCACTGCGCCTTCTGGCTTGGAGGGCTCTTCTAGCCCTCCTCTGGCAGCGCTCCCAAGGCTCTGGTGATGAAGGGGGAGAGCTGGCCTGCACCTGGGTTTCTGTTGCCAGCCCAGGGCTTGGAAGCTGAGGAACCGATGTGCTGGGACCTGGCTGTGGATCAGTACCTGAGCCTTCAGGGCCTGCCTCCTCCTGCAGTGCCTCTGCCACTGGCTGTGCATCTGGGTCAGGATCGCCAGCTGCCTCTTCCTCAGAAGAGTCCTCTGAGTCTCTCTGCTCCACTGGGCCAGGTTGGTCCATGACACATTGATTGATTCAGCTTTTCATCCGCTCCCCCCGTGAACAGACCCAGAGAGGATAACAATTAAAATTTACATTAAAATCGTAAATAAAATACAGTTCAATCATAAAAACTCAGATGGTGGTCCCAATTTACCCAGCCCCAATAAAGAGTTCTACGGGCGGATGGTGGAGAAAGCAACAGCGATCTCACTGATGGCAACTGGGGAGGGGTTACACTACCCCCCCCCCACAGGAGACTGGTAATTCCAGCATACCAAAAAGCATGTTGTACAGAAAATTCAAGCCAAAATTCAACTGGAAAATTTGCAGCGCATATCCCTAGCCAACAGGCCCACTGTACTAGAGTTCAGATGCTGCCACCCAGCATCGGTGAAGCACCTTCCTCGAACCTCCTGGCTGTACAGCTAATAAGCACAGGTGAACGCCCTCCATCCTTAGATGCCTCGAGGTGCTCTCCAATTTTCCTTGCCCATCTGAAGCTAACCCACACAATTCTGCCAACCTAACCAATCATAAGTAGGCCTACTTAACAAACACACACCAGGCCGTTTCCACACGTCTTACCTTCTGTTGGAATATCGCAGAAGACAGTGTCTTAGTGCGAAATTACACCAGGAAGATGAGATTTCATGCAAAAATCCCAGATGACAGCATCTTCCTGGCGTGATTTCGCGTGTGAAGACGCTGTCTTCCGCGATGTTCTGGCAGAAAGTAAGACATGTGGAAACGGCCATGGACAATATGAAGCAGACAAAAAAGGAACCGCACCACAGCCTATTTGATGCCCCCCCCCAATCCCTGCTCAGTCTTGAAGTGACTAGCTTCATGCGGCCAATCTTAGAGCAAGGGAGGGAAAGAGCAACTCCAAGCAAAAGCATGGTGAGGAAGTTGAAGAGCCCTTGAATAAGTGCCTTCTTGCTCCCTCCTCACTGACCAATGCAAATAAGCCACCTGACAACAAAATTCTCCCTCGTGCCTCGGCCCCTTTATCCACGTGAAAGGGGTTTGTGCTCGAAGACCTCCTCCTGACACTATGCAGGGCAGGAGTTCGAATTTCAGCTGAACTCGTAATAACCATGGTAAGCCAAATCTGCCTCCAAAATTGCCTCCATCTGCTACCACGTCATAGGCATTTATTATGTTTCAATCCTGTTTTCCTCCAAGTAGCTGAGGGCAGCAGACATTGCCAAACCCCAGTTTTATCCTCACGGCAACTCCACAGGGCGGGTTAAACTGAGAGATGGGGACCGGGCCAGTAAATGTCGGGGCTTATTTGTTCCTGGTCTCCCTGGGTAGAAGCACAACACCATCACTACTATACCACAATGGCTGTGCATTGCCCACCAGGGCTGCTTCCACATAGAGGCTAATTTCCATATAGCTTTTGTTGCTGCTGTGAATGCAGAGGCATTTTAGTGTCCTTCCTGCATTAGCTCTCCACGGCTGCCATTTCCCACCTGCCACTGAAAGCTTTCTCAGGCTCTCCCTGATAAGTAACATCTACATCAACGTAGCAGTTTAACATGCAACAATGTACAATTTCCCAGCTTTCATTTCTTTAAAAAAAAAAAATCTAACCCTTTTAGCTGCAAAATAATGAAGAGAAATGTGGTGTCGGTACCTTTCGCATAAAATAGGGAAATGTAAAACTCTTAAGTGAAAAGGGCAGGAGATTTCTTTAAAATGTGAATGCTGGGAACGAATACCTTGTGGCATGTTATAGCATTAGAGGGATATTTTATTTATTCTTATTTATTTTATTCAACTTACACCCCCACCCTTCCCACAAGTGGGCTCAGGGCGGCCATATATCTTTTTTTTTTTAAAGATTTTTTTTTATTAACTACATTGACTAACAATACAAAGGGAAAGAAGGGGGGCAGGGGAAGGAAAGAAAAAAAACAGCAACATATAACAACACTACACTACACATAATGCTTTCCCTTCATACTGCCATTATTAAAGAATTAAAACTTTGTATGATATTGATGGAGTGGTTGACCTTGCAAAATACAAATTACAATTCAAATTAAGTCTTCCTCCCCCCCCCCCGGGCCTCGGACGCAATTCTCTCTGAGCAACTGCAGCCGCAGTGCTCGTTCCCTCAGACTTCACCTTTTCTTCTTGCTTGGTGTCTTGCTGAAATTCTTGATTTTTGTCCTCAAAATCCCTTAATTGATCTTCTGATGTTATCTTGTAAGCTTGATCTTTGTAACTGAACCAGATACCTTCCGGAAATAGCCATTTGTACTTTATTCCACATTCCCTCAGAAGAGCTGTGAGCTTTTTATACTTAAATCTTCTTTTCCGAACTAAAAATGGAATGTCCTTCAGTATCTTGACTTTATTACCCAGAAAGTCCAGATCCGCATTGTATGAGTTGTATAGGATAGTGTCTCGGATCCTTTTAGATGAAAACTCGATGATGATCTCGTGAGGCAGCTGACACTTCGTTGCATATTTTGAAAAAGCCCGACGGACTTCCAAAATGGCGCTTTTTACCTCTTCTTTAGTTGCCCTCGCGGGTGTCGCCAATAGTTCCGAGGCCAGACCCCCATAAATCCTCATTTTCCTCCTCTTTCACGTTCTGGAGGCGCAAAATTGTCTGTGTTCGTTCCACTTGTAGCCCGATCAGCTGGTTCTCCACCAGCTTTAACTCTTTATTCGTTGCCTTCACGAGTGACACATTTTCCCAGGCAGACTTCTCTGCCCCCCCGCTGCTTCCTTGATGGTTTTCACTTCGCTCTCAATTAAGCCCACCCTTTGATCTGTTTCATTCAGCTTGTCAACAAAGGGCTTTATGGCTTCGATAACCGACCTTTTCACCAAGTCCTCGAGCGACTCTCCTTTCCCCTGCAGGGCAGCCGGAATTGACTTGCCCAAAGCGGGACTCTGCTTTTTCGCTGCCATTTTAGGGGGGGGGACCGCCAACCTTCTGAAACTCAGCGAGGGGGAAGAGCGAGCCTTCTTAGCTTCATATCCCACCACTCCTTCGCGTGCGCTTGTAGTAACAGAAGGAATTCGCTTACTTACAGGCTTCCGCCTAGTTCTGCTCTTTGCCGTTTTCCATGGCCCGGCAGCACTCAAGGTGCCGCGCACGTCTGCCGGCCTCCATAGGGACAAATGGGCAATTTACCCCCCACATCAATTTCAGGGGGCTCTTCCCGCCGTGTCCCGGACCCTGCCTCCCTCACTGGGAGTCCTGGGGGCTAATCTTCACAGATCAGCTGCCCGGTCAGGCTGCTCAGGCGCTTCCTCCCAGACCTGCGGAGAGGAGAGTCTGACATGGCCGAGAAAACGAAACTGAATTCAGGGCGGCCATATATCTATTAACATTTTTTAAGCTTGGAAAAATCCCTCTGATGTGTGTGTGGGGAAGGGGGGTGACTGCTTCAGGAAATGATGTAAAATGGCACCAATATGGAAGGGATCTGGAAAATGTATACTTTCCTATCCACGTGACATCCAAAGGTGATTTGACTGTAATCTTCCCCAAAAGACTTCTATAAGGAACACTGTCTGGCTCGTGCTGGTCTGGCCTGGGTGCTGGCCATCCCTGCTCACTCCTCCATTGTGAGGTAGATTTTCCCTCCAAAACTAACGAGGTTGTTTACTGCGACTGGGAAACCTTAGGTAGTGTGCATTGGGGTATAACTTAGAATACCTTTTTGTCCCACACCTCAAGCACATATATATAATTAATTTATTGCCCAACTCACGTTTAAGTAGAGGAAAAGCAGAGGACCGTGCTCCTTTAAAATGAAATGGCACTGGAGACTAAGCAAGGTTCAAAAAGATAACACATTTATTTAACAGGCAGGGTCGGTAAGAAGATAGGCAGGGAAAGGAAAATTGAGGAAAATTTTGATCGTTGAGCAGAATACTTCACAAGTTGTCCTGAAGGGTAGCATATAAATCAAATATTATTATTATTAAGCATGAGGCACAATAATCTTCTTAACGCTTAATTTCAAATATTTACCCATCTTAGATATGAGAGGTTAGTAGTTACGGACATAATTTACTTAAAGTTCCTTCAGAGATTTCACTTCACAGCTTAGATGTAGATCTCCACACACAACACTCTTCTCCTTTCACTCCAGATCCAAGGGACTCCACAGCGTCAAAACTCCCTTTCCAAACACTGGGCAGGAATTATTCTTCCACTAAAGACATAACCCTATTCTCCTTTTACTAGCCATGTCCTCTGCAACCTCACACTCCAACTTCTAGCTTGTCTGAGTAATATCAGTGCTGGCTTTCCCACTTTAGTTCTTCAACTAAAAGCTTTTTATCAACTGTAAGTTGTCACAGTAAGGGCAAAGTTTTTTCTCCTTTTCCTCACACAAAGGGATCTTAGTATGTCTTACCCTGGTCAGATTCCAAGTTTAGACTCTCCCTTGCCATTCCTGTCAGCTCCGTTTGTTAGCTTCTTGCTGGCTAATCACAGAGGGGGGATCGACATGCCAACCATCCTCCCTTCAGGCAGGTGTTTTAACCCTCTACCTGCCTCTCTCTGGATGCAGAAGTTGGTAATCCTGGCATTTAATGGCCATTCCATCATTACTACATCAAACCACTTCGGGGAAAGATCGCAGCAATAAGATGGAAAACACAGAAAGGGGACTAATAGAGGATAATGTCATGTGGATATTCCTGAAATAAGGAAGCCGAGGTGGACCAAAAACATCCATGTGGAAAATATCCCAGGTTCAAATGATTGACATGAATACATCCTTCAAACTGTCTGCATGTCTCTTCTTTCAACCTTTTCTGTTAAGCAGCAAATTTAGCCACAAAGTTTCTCCTTCAGCATTGTTTCCCCCCCACTCAATGGTTATTTGATTTTTAAAGTAACATTTGCTTATAAAGTGTGACACCCCGTGCCACCCTTGAGTGACATTTCGATGACACGCTCTGCAAATGTTTGGCAAAGATTTGCTGAACTGATTAAAAAGGAAAGTCGCTGTGACATGGATGTTGATTCTTCTAGCGGCTGTGTTGGTTGCTTTAAATGGCTGACATTGTTTAAAAGGAAATTGGGAGCACTGTATCTTTCTGGCAGCACCAGCAAAAATAATTTTAAAAATCCCCTCCCAAACACCCAGATACAGCAAGCGTGCACTGACTTCATTAAATTGCTTCTTCACACTTCTGACAGAAAAAAGGGCTGCGTGTCAGTTCTGACAAGGCACAGAACTGCAGCAAGAAATAAAATCATCAGAGGTGCTAATATATCTGTTAGAGTTTTATCCCACCCTTTCCCCTGTGTGGGCCTCTCTTCATTTAAACCTCACAACCCTGTGAGTTAGGTTAGGGTGAAAGAGAACAACTTGTCCAGTGAGTTTCATGACTGAATAGAGATTAGAAACCATTCTCCTCACTCTTAGGGCATAACTATAGGACATGCCCAACGTGTGCCATGTCACGGGTGCATGGCCGGGCTTGCAGTCAGGTATACGTTGAGAGAACTTGCCTTAAAAAGTGCTTGGCAGTGCAAGGGAAGAGAAGACACTTCCACTCTTCTTCCTACTCTTCTTTCTCCATCAGAAAGGGGCTTATCACCCCTTTTCTTTGGCTCCATGTGCCCCATGTGGAGCCAGAGAAACAGGGCTGAACGTCCCCCACCCTTTCCTGTGCTGAAAGCAGGTGGAAGCACCAAGTGGACAAACGCTTTCTAAGGTGAGTTCCCCTGATATACCTTTGATTGTGAGTCTGGTTGTACACCTGTGACCCAGCACGTTTTGGACTAACTGGGGGTGGGGGGTACAAGTACACAAGAATGTACTTGCTTAAATCTGTGAAGGGTTGGGTTGCATGAATATTTATTTCATTTATTTATTCATATTATATTTGTATTCTGCCCTCCACACAAGCGGGCTAAGCCGGATAACAACCTTAAAATCATTTTAAAACGTTCCATATTAAAACATTTAGAAACATTTAGAAAAAAAAAACAGAAGTTCTGAGCTTGAAGGGAGGTAGATTTGACGTTTAATATTTTGTGCTTCTGTGGTAGAGATGTAATTCACAACCGAGAACCATCCCCAGGAGAAGGCTGAAATACAGATACATAAAACAAGTGACCTTAAGCCTGAATAACATCAAGTGGAAAGTGTAACTGAAAATGTATAGACTCCCAATGTTCTTCAAATATTAAAAATAAGGATCATTTTCAGTGTGTGAACTACCTTCGTCTATTCATCCCTGTAGGTCTAAAATCAGTTCACACATATTGTCTGTGTGAAGTTGTCCCTTTTGAATGTGGTGAAAACTGAGCAGTGACTGACTCGATGACTGGGAGCAAAAATATCTCATAAAGCATCTCCTTCACTGCTCAGGTGATGGGCAGCAGAAAGTGAGAGTTATTAAAACAGTAGCAAGTTACAACTCATAAGATGCTCGTACAATTCCTCTAAAGCAGGCAGAGAGAGGGATGGATAAGATATTGGAGCACTGTGAAGGAACGCGTGTTGTTATGCTGATAAAAATTGTTATATATAAACGTGCTAATTTGTTAGGGATTTTAAAAAAATCTGTGGAAGTCTCATATAACACATCTCATTATCTCTAGCCTGGTACAGATGACAGCCCCATATATACACTGAAATTGCTCTTTGATAAGTTTTGTAAATAAACATTCCATTTTTAAAACAACAACAACAACTGCAATTATATACCGCTCTTCTAAACAGATTAGTGCTTCACCCAGAGTGGTGAACAAGTTAGTGTTATTATTACCCCCACAATACAGCTGGGAAGCTGGGGCTGAGAAGAGTGGCTTCCCTAAGGCCACCTACTGAGCTCATGGCAGTAGTGGGATTTGAACCAGTAGAGTGCTGATTCGCAGCCGAACCACTTAACCACTGTACTACAGCAGCTCTGAAGGGGATTCCCTGCTTAATTCCCTGCCCCACCAGCTTTAGCTCAACTTAACTGTATCCTGGATAATAGATTTATCCAGCTTGCAATAAAGAAAATTGTGATTGACATTTTTGCCACAAACATGTAGAACAGTTGAGGAAGTGTGAAGGTACTCAACAGATGAGAGCCGAACCCCCATACTATTGGGCTTGTGACAAACAGTCACAAAGACCTGCTGAACAAATTTGCATCAGGATTTTGTAAAACTGCACATTTGCAAAGATGCCTTTGATTCAAATTGATCAGCAGCAGAGGCAGGCACAAACCCGAAAAAAGGTAGTTTGTTGTGATTTGTGGTTCGACGTGTTTCATGAACTGCGAACCCCCATGAATTTGCCTAGTTCCTGAACCTGTTCATTTGGTTCCTCGGTTCATCACTTCCAGGGCTGCAGAACATGTGCAGAAAGCCCATCCCTCCCCCCCATTGCCTTGGCATCAGATTGATCAGTACCAGGCTGTCTGCAGTAACAAACCGAAAAATAAACCATACGAACTGTTGTAAAAAATCATAGCAGTTCATCACAGTTTGTCAGAAATGAGCTCTGACGAACCGCTGGTTCGCGAACCAAAAAATGGCCCAGTTCGTGACAAACTATGGTTCATATTTTGGTTCGTGCCCATCTCTAATAAGCAGCCATTAGCATCTCTAAGCGCTACCTGGGAGAACAAAAGGTTGGATTTTATTCAAACACAACATTTATGACTCATTTATTTGATCTGTGTCTGATTTAATTGTCTAGTTAAAAAACGCTGCCTGCTGGGCAGAGCAGTTATACACCCAGGCAAGATGTGTGTGTAGAATGCAACCGTATTTAGGCCCCGACAACAACTCCAGTAGGCTCCTTCAGGTTGTGAAAAGGATGGAGCAGGAGGGTGTAGAATCCTTTTCCTGAGCCACAGTCACATACGAAATCACACTTGCCACTACTATTTACCAAGAAAAAAATGCTCCTGTTTCCAGTTGTGGATCTCCCAACATCTTGTCTAACTTTTCTCTCAGGCAGTGGAAAAGAGTAAGAGTCCAGTAGCACCTATAAGACTAACAAAATTTGTGGTAGAGTATGAGCTTTCTTGAGCCACAGATCACTTCTTCATCTGAACCACAGCTCACTTCATAAATCTGAAGAAGTGAGCTGTGGTTCACAAAGGCTCCTACCTTACCACTAATTTTGTTGGTCTTATAGGTGCTATTGGACTCTTCCTGTTTTCCACTGCTACAGACAGACTAACACGGCTACCCATCTTGATCTTTTCTCTCAAGATAAGGCTGCTTAACATGTTGAACTCACATAAAGCTGCCTTAAATAAAGTCAGACCACTGGTGGCACCGAAACGGTTATGGTATTTCCATTTAAAATGCTCCAACTATAGCTCTGGATGTGAGAAAATGTGAAATAGGAGGATATATTGTTTACCTCAAAGTAGTTAAGGCATTTCCATATGGTCCCAAAGGCAAATATTTGTACACACAAAGTCCACTTTTATAAGAAAAGTATCAGAATAAAACATTTTTTGTGTTTCATGTTCAATACATGAGGCAAAAAAGTTACTTCAGTTTTAACACACAACATCAATCTAGCATGGGAAGAAGCCATAGGATGGGCTGTGGGAGTTCCATAACACATGGAAGAATCAAGTCTGGTTGAGGCGAGGATGGGTTTCCGTTAGTAGCAGGGAATGGACACTTGTTCTTTTAAAAAGCCATTGCCGTTTATGAGCCAGTGTGAGAGCGTGTGCACACACTCATATGAGCTTGCCAGTGCGAGGAAAATCAAAGTACAGCAGCTTGAATATAACAAGAGATATCAAGAGATCTCTTTTGATAGCAGAATTTTTAGTATCCCTATGAAAAATGTAATAAATATATTTTTAGAATTTAGAAACAGCCTCTGAAGGAAAACATGTTTTCATATAGATCGGATTGTTTGATGGATTTCATCTGAAACTCACCATGGAAAAGAAGTAAAATAGCAATGTTTAAATTTTACCTTTCTACAAAGGACGTGGTTTTCAGTTTGCTGTCTGTGAGACAAGGGTTGTATTTGTGACAAAGTCACTGAAACCTTTATTAGACTGGCCTGGCTGATGCTTTACTACACCTGGTTAGTTCACTTGAGTTTACAGCTTTGGCTGGGGAAATTCCTGTAGATTAGGGCACGGGAAAGTGCCCAGGGTGGTTGAAACTTTGAGAGGCAAGCGAGTTCAGCAGGGATATGATAAACTTATCACTGGAGATTCAGAAGAACTTTACTTGGACATGGGCAACCCTATAGTTCACTCCAATTCGCAAATTTCAGGACCCTCAGAGCTTCCTAGGTCTTTCAGCCTCCCTCTATGGATCTTGTGACTAGAGATGGGCACAAACCGAAATATAAAAATTAAGCACGAACTAGACCAGTTCATGGTTTGTGAACCACGGTTCGTCAGATCCCATTTCTGATGAACCGCCACGAACTTTTAGGCTGGTTCGTTTGGTTCATTTTTTGGTTCGTCCCTGCAGACAGCCTGGTGTCAATCAATCAGTTTCCTAGGCAACAGGGGATGGACTTCCTGCAGACCTTCTGCTGAGCCGGAAGTGACCTTCTGCTGGCCCGGAAGTGACCTTCTGCTGACCCGGAAGTGATTGTTTTCTGACCTGGATGTGACTGTTCACGAACCAAAAAAACTGGTTCATGAACCAGGGGCAGGTTCATGAAAGTTCGTGGTTCGTGAAATTTCATGAACCACGAACCACACGGTTCTGTTTTTTTCAGTTCATACTCATCTCTACTTGTGACCTTAAGGAAAGCCTTCCTTTAAGAACTCCAGAAAAAGAAGTTTCCCAGGTATAAATAAAAGAAGCATGACCTGATAGAAGTAGAACATGAGTAGCAGGCGAAGCATCCCATGACTTTCTGCCTCTTGCTTCTGTATTTTCCCCATCCACCTATCACATCATGGAAGATATCACAAACAACTGAGTTCAAATGGAGTCATGATTTTCCTGATATGTAGGATTCTTTCATACCAGCAAAGAAGAGAAAGGGCTGCAGTAATTGGATACATTCAAGTGCATCTGGATTGATCTTAGAATTAGGCAAGGCTGTGTGTTTGAGCTAAACTTTAGCCTCTTCAGTCATTATTTAACACTTTTAAAACGGAAGAAATACTTTTTTAGAAGAGTTCTTCTATTACACAGCATGGGTTGTGCATTATCTGAGATCTAATGCAGCCGAGTTGCTGCATTTGTCCATGGTCTATAAGGTTAGTGGGTGTGATAAAGAGCATACAAAACTACTATATGGTTGATAGTAAGTTACTTTTTGGAGGAAGTCCTGGGAAATACTGGCAGAAGGATTGGTCCTGGGAAATACTGGCAGAAGGAGGTACTGCAATTACTGCCTTTGGGCCTTCATAGGAAGGTGGACTCAGTCTTTTTGGGGACATCTCAAAACTCCACTGCCACCTTGAGTTTGTGGGCTCTTGAGACATGCAGCCTATCTTTCCTGCCCGTCACATTTGTTAAGTAGCATAAGGACACCTGCAGTCCCTGCCTATCAGATTCTTCTGAGTGGACATTTTTTTCTTTGATCCTATCTCAGACGCTGGTGCCTGAGGGGATATATTAGTACATGGGAAGACATGACAGAGACTAGAGTAAGTTAATGTCATTGATTTTTTTCTTAAGAAAAATAAGTCCCATTGATGTGGAGTCTATTTTTAAAAGAGGCAATTATTTGAGTAGACAGAAGATATGTAACACCTGTCCTATATGCACAGGAAAAAAAATACTGCTCCATTAACTTCAATACCATTTCTTACAAATTGTCAAAGCCACTGAATGTGGTGCTATTTTTCAAATATTTAGACATCTTCCACATGGGTTATCTGCTTTCGGAAAGCCTTTCCCCCCCTGCTTCCCAAAGAATCATGGTGTGTTTGTGTGCCTCCAGTGGTTTTCTTGACTTTTATCGTTCTCAAATCTGATTTGTTCTGAAGTATGGGGAAAGATTGCAGTAAAGTCTGGATGGCTGCTGTGTGAGTGGGAAAATCCTGATGATGATGATGATGATGATGATGATGATGATAACATTTGATTTATATACCGCCCTTCAGGACAACTTAATGCCTACTCAGAGCAGTTTACAAAGTATGTTATTATTATCCCCACAACAAACACTTTGTGAGTTGCGTGGGGCTGAGAAAGCTCTGGAGAGCTGTGACTGAGCCAAGGTCACCCAGCTGACTTCAAGTGGAGGAGTGGGGAATCAAACCCGGTTCTCTGGATTAGAATCCCACACTCTTAACCACTACACCAAACTACCTAGGGTTGCCAGTATCCAGGTGGTAGAAGTGATTGTTAACACATCAGGGCGTGGAGAGGCTGGATACATTACGCTTGTGACTAGATGATGTTACACAGCAATTATTGAATGTTTTTTGTGAAGAAGTATCTATGAATAAGATTAACAAACTTTTAACGTATTATATCCTGTTTGTATTTTTAATATTGTTTTTTAGCAGATATTGTAATTATTGACGAAGAACTTTGAATTTTAGCTCTGTGTGTTCTTTCACAAAGATTATATGAAACGGGTCACATGAGGATCTAGATAACCCATCGGAGGACCAGACCTTTGTTTTTGGATTCTACACAGCAAGTATATACAACAAGGATTGACGTTGTTTTATTGGACATTCTCACTCACTAATTGGACTTCTGCTATCCAGGACCTGTGGAATAGAAATATGCTGGGTTGTTACTATGCACTTGCACTTTAATTGGTAGCACCAGCACTTTATTATCTTAAGTTACTTGCAGAAGCAGGGTAAGCAGAGTAAGTGGCTTTGCCCACTCACTGCCTTAACCCAGCAGATATTAGGAGCAGAGCAGGTGGCAATGCCACTCCACATCTTAGCCCAGCTGGGAACAGGAACAGAGCAGTTGACAATTCCCACCCCCCTTCACCCAGCTGGGATCAGGAGCAGATCAGATGGCAATGCCCACCCTTTTTTACCCAACTGGGATCATGAGTGGAGCAGGTGGCAATGCCCGTACCCCTTCTCCCAGCTGGCATCAGGAGCAGAGCAAGTAGTTAAGTCCTCCATCCACCTTCAACTGTCAGGATCAGGTGCAGAGCAGGAGGCAATATCTGTTCCTCCCCTCACCCAGTGTGGAGCAGATGGCAATGCCCACCCTTCTTCAATCAGCTGGAATCAGGCTTGGAGCAGGCAGCAATGCCTGCCCCCCTTCACCCAGCTGTAGTCAGGTACAGAACAGCAGGCAATGCTCCCCTTTTCCCAGCATGTATGGAGCATGGAGCAGGTAGCAAAGCCCACCACCCCTTCACAAGGCAGAGATCAGGCAGATCAGGCATTGAGCAGATGACAATGCCCACCCCCCTCCTTCACCAGCTGGAATCAGTGACAGAGGAGAATCGAATGCCTGCCTGCCCCCGTCCCCTTTCTAGAGCCCGTTGTATCTTTCCCCACAACGGGCTTTGTTGCTATTTATACAGAATGATACTAAGGGCCAAAAAACACATTACGAGTGACACAAATTGGGTCACCAGTGCCTTACTCAACTCTCAGCCACATGTTTGAATAAGGACTAACTTTGAAAAACCTTTGTCACGCTGCATAGTGTTAGATGTCTCAAAGGCCAGGAGGAAAGGGAGGCTCTTTTCCCCATCTTTGGGTTCCTTACATCAAACTCAGGGCCTTCCTCCAGTTTAAGGAGACTTATCCCAGCTTAAGTAGGTTTGGAGCTTGCTGCAACCAGGCCTCCCTTTGGATAAACAGGTGACAGCAGTGTTCAGGAACACCTTTCTCCAAATTTTGCTGCTATGGAGTATGCCCTGGTTACATATAGATTAGCTTACTGTAATGTAATCTATTTGAGGCTGACCTTGAAAACTGGCTGGATGCTACAATTGGTTCAGAATGCTGCAAACAGAGTGTTGACTGGAGTGGTTCATAGGGACCATATCACTCCAGTCTAGTTCCATCTGTACCGGCTCCCAGTTTGCTTCCAGAACCAATTCAAGGTACTGGTTAGACATAGGCATGAACCAAAAAAAAAAAATGAACCACAAGTTTCGAGGTTCATTCAGTTTCACGAACCACGACCTTCAGCAGGTTCACGAACCGGTTTATGGTTTGTAGTTCGTGGGAGCCCAGGACGGCCCTCTTCACACTCAGAGAGCCCAAACTCACAGGGAGTTTTCAGCAGGTTCTCCTCCAGCCACCCTTCCAGGCGCCCCTGGTACTTAGGAACCCTCCAAGTTTGGACAACAGTCCAATATGGATCTCCAAGTTATAGACCCCCAAAGCTGGCGTCCCCAGGAAAGTCCCATTCAGTATAGTTGGAGCCATCAATGCCAATTGACTTATGGCTCCATTTCAAGTGAGGAACCCCCAGACATGAATAATGTTGGTGACCGCCCCCTCCGTGTGGGTTTGGGGAGGTGGTTAGCTGTCCGCCTCCCTTCTTGGGGGAGGGGGGTTTGGCCATCAGTTAGCGGCACCTCCCATGTGCCCACCCACATGCCCCTACAAGCAGCTACTGCATACGAAATGTGGGTGATGTCAGTGGCTGCCCCCTCTGTGTGGGCTCTGGGAGGTGGTCAGCCAGCCACCTCCCTTCTCAGGGGCCGGGGGTTTGACTGCCAGCTGGCGGCACCCCCCTGTGACCACCTGCATGTCCAGAACAGTGGGCTGTTGGCAGCCAGTACATGGTTTTTGTTGGTGGCCACCCCCTCTGTGTAGGCTCAGGGAGGCAGTCAGCTGGTGGCCTCCCTTCTTGGGGTGGGGGTCTTGGTCACCAGCTGGCAGCACCCCCATGTGTCCATCCATATGCCCCTATGGGCGGCCACTGCATAGGGAATGTGGGTGACATTGGTGGCTGTCCCCTCCATGCGGCTCGGGGAGACAGTCAGCTGGCCATCTCCCTTCTTGGTGGTGGGGGGTTTGGCCGCCAGCTGGCAGCACCCCCATGCACCCACCCCCATGCCCCTATGGACAGCCACCGTGTCAGGACAATGGGTTTTGTCTATGGCCACTTCCTCCATGCAGGCCTGTGGAGGGCAATCCTCCAGGGGTTTTCTGTGAGGAAATGAAGGAGAGAATGATGTAAGATGCTTTTAGACCCCACTGAAATTCTGCCAGGGCAGAACTATACCCAGGGAAAAACAGTACCCATCTCCTGGACATGGGGGCATCGACAGCTTCCTTTCCCTGTTTGGACAGAGGGCAGTGTTAGTCCCACTCACAGGGCGGGGGTGCATCTCCCACCCCAGGACAGTGGAGTAATGCAACGGAATCATGTCCGCCGGTTGTGGAACCGACAGAAGCCCTCCACACCTTTCTGGGTGGATTGACAGATGCCTCCCCCATAATCCATGCTCCGGCTGTGGTGGATTTCTCTGTCGGTAGAGAAAGAGCAGCTGCCTGTCACTACACCCCATGATGGATGCGGCTACCGACAAAACCCATGCTTCAGCCGTGGAGGGCAGCTGGCACTGATTGAAACCGCCCCCCCCCCCCCGGCCATTGTGGAGAGTGAGTGATGGACCCAGGGCTGGGCAGGACAGCTTCACAAAGGTATTGACCGTTAAAGCTCTACGTGACTTGGGGCAAGCATATCTTAAGGACTACCTTTTCCGCTATGAACCTATCCATCAACTCTGTTCTTCTTGGGAGTCCTTGCTTCAAGTACCTCTGTCACTTGAGGCCAGATGGGTGGCAACCTGAGAAAGGGCCTTCTTTGTCATGGCACCGAAACTTTGGAACTCCCTCCCCAGGGAGATGTGCTGTCTCCCTCTGTCATTGTCTTCTGCCAGTAGGTGAACCCTTTTTTGTTTCATTTGCCATCCCCCCCAGGATACACTTATTTGCTCTCCTCCCTGGTTGTGTGCGTGTGTTTTTTAATATGTTGATATCTTTTTACTGTATTTACATGTGTATTTTAAAAGTAATTTTATTTGTTTTTGACTTCCTTCATGACTGTATTTGGAATGGAAAGGTAGCATATAAATATTTGAGAGAGAGCTAATGTACAGAATATTGGAGTAGCAAAAATGGAGAAATAACTCCTCCCACACACACATACAATTTTGACATGGGAAAATGGCTTGGGGAGGAAAGCAGAAGCCACAGTGGAGTTCCAAGCATGTTTGGAACTCCTTAATTTTTAACAGCCATTCCCCATGGCTGCTGCATTGCCACAGGGAACCCAAGTTGGGTCTGGGAAATCCAGACACAACTCTTTAAAAATTCTCACGTCTAATTTGGCGCTGATAGTTCAAAATGAGAAGGGAAAGTTCTTAAGCATTTTTTTCAGGCCATGATGCATTCACTGCCTTTGGCTTTCTGTCTCAAACCATTGTAAAGACTTGTTTTAGGCTAGGGACCAATCTCCTAATGTAGTGATGTATCATGTTATCTGCATCAGTGATTCTGTAGAAGCCAACATCACGAAAGAGCTGCAACATGGATAGCTGAAAAATATTATCTCTCCTGGAGAATGGTAGCATTCTTCAGGTACAATGTGGCTGTCGTGTAATGTATTATATGAAAATTTCACTTGTTTTTCTGTACAATCCATCAAGTATGGTGAAATGAGGCATGGGTTCCAAGAATTACTTTCGACGTTTTACAGCTTTGTCGCATTTTGAATTCGGTTGATTATACTTGGGCACAAGTATATATAGAAGTAATGTGATGGCTTGAATAGAATTTAATATGACAGGTTTGAATAATTGTAACGTATAGTGCTGTACAGAGACATTCTAAGATGTGGTGCTCAGTATAAAGTTGAGACACGGGCTATTTCCCCACAGCTTAAATATAGCACCCCACTCACGGGAACTCTGATGCCACGAAAACGGAATAATAACTGCTTGCATCCATTTTGGAAACGGTGACATTAGAACTTGGGCAGAAAATGTAAGTGGGGTGCTATTTTTAAGATGTGGGGAAATAGCCCATGTCTCAAACAGCCTTCAACCATACCTATCTTTTAGGTGAGCTATCTGGGGTCTTTCTTGGACTTTAAACAAACCTCATGAGATTTAGGCCAAGCGCACCAACTCATACTTTGGCTTGGCCAAAGAACATAAAAAAGCCTAGGCCTTTACTGCAAACTGATTTGAAACTTTAGCTGATTCCACGTTGGATAATGCACTTCCATTCCTCTTTAGAGATCATTTGGAACTGAATTTTTGAGTATGAAACAAAAAATCCACTTCCAAGAGATAGCTAAAGTGCATTAAAAGTGCATTATCCAACGTGTGAGGAATCATTTGCCTCTATAATCCAAAGTATCTGGACTCATGGTGCTTTGGGCTTCTGTAAAGCCACAAGCACTGATTCCACCAAAAGGAAGATTTTCAAAGTCGATTTAGACTGCACCGAATGATAACGAGTTTGAATTTTGGGGCTGAAATCGAAGATCTGGTAAAACTGAAACTGCTCCTCAAAACAAATAGTTTTTAAATGAATAGAACAGCAGGATTGGCATCCAGTGCCACCTTAGAAATCATCAAGATTCTCAAGTATAAGCTTTTGAGAGTCAAAGCTCCCTTCTGCAGACAGAGGGAGGAGTGGAGATCCCTGAGCCTTTTACCCCAATCAGAAGACAGGAGGAGTGAAGCAAAGAAGGGAGTCATGATGTACAGTTCTGATGCCGCTTGATTAGAGAAAAGATTAGCATGTGCAGTAAAATAAGAATAACATTATAATAATCTTTGATTTATATACTGCCCTCCAGGACAATTTAATGTCACACTCAGAGTGGTTTACAAAATGTAAGAAGTATCGTGTAGAGAGACTCAGAGAGCGAGATCAAGTGAGGGCCATTAAAATGAATAAACCAACATTTTCTCTAAATTCAGCAAAAGTTTCCGGAAAGATTTTTGTCACACCTAAAATTTAGAAAGGAGGTCGAACCATTTCATTTGTGACCCTGTTTTCATTGCATTACGTTGTCCTCTGGCAATAGATTGCTTGTTACATCTATGATATTAAACAAATAGATAACTGCTGGAACATCACTGAATCATTATGCAAATCTATTCCAGAAATATTGTAGGAGTTTATTTTTTGACCACCATTCAGTGGATTAGATTAACTTGTAGAAAGCGTGCCCAAGGAGGCCAGAAAGCACCCACACTTCTGTCATCCTGCAAACTATGTAAAACAGAATTGCTTGGGAGGGCATTTTTATAAAGGAAACAGGGCTAGAAAAGTGCTTCTCTAAAGGCAACCGAACTGGGAACTACACTACTGTGTCTGTTATGTAGTATGTGTTGGCTGAATGTATTATCCTACTCTCACTGCTTTGTTTTATACTTATATACCACAAGCATTGTTGAATTTTCTTTGGCACTAGGATCCAGCCCACAAATTTAGAAGTCAGATGCATTTTTCATTTCTCCGGGTTTTGTACTAATGATCATATTTTCTAATTACTGCTAATCCTAAACTCTTCACACTTTCTTATAACTTTATTCAAGCTACGACAGTGCGGTATATAAATAAATATAGGGGTAACCCTGGTTGTCATCATCTCCCCCCCAAAAGCTAAATTCTAACCCTTGCCTAACCTCTCCTCAGTTTTTCATAATCTCATTATTGCTTTCAAAATCTCCATTTAATTGAATATTGCAGCTAGTATAGGAGGCAACCAGGGAATAAATGAATTCATTCACCACTGCAGATTGGTGTAAAGCCATGGTGCACACTCTGTAGCTTGCAGACAGCCAGATGCAAAATTATAATCAATCAAAAGGGCCAGATTTGCTTTCATCTTTGTCATGAGATCTCCACCTCAGCATGCATCGCAACTTAGCCATTCCTCCAGTAGTGGCTGATTCAAGGTGGGAACTAGACATAGACAGAAACCAAAAAAACCCCAAACCAAGTGATTTGTGGTTCGTCGCACGAACAATGAACTTCCATGAACTTTTCCTAGTTTACGAATCAGTTCATGGTTCGTGCTTCGTGGCACTTCAAACGCCTGGCGCAGGGTGTTTGAAACTGATGGCCCTCTTCTCCTATTGCTGGAAGCAGCAGGAGAAGGCTGTCAGTTTCAAAACACCCCGCACAGGCTTCATCCGATTGGGTGAAACTGGCACGGGGCATTTGAAACAGACAGCCCGCTTCTCCTGCTTCATGAAGGTGGCAGGATAATGGGGCTGTCACTTTCACACACCCTGCACCGGCTTCAGCCAATTGGCTGAACCCAGCGCAAGGCATGTGAAAGTGACAGCCTCATTCTCCTGCCACTCATGGGCAACAAGATAATGGGGCTGTCAATTCCACACGCCCTGCACTGGCTTCAACCAATCGGCTGAACCTAGCACGGGCAGCAGGAGAACGAGGCTGTCAGTAGGGGTGTGTAAAAAAAGACATTTCTGATTTCCCGCTTCAGGACATCCAAAAAAGAAAAAAGAGACAAAAACAAGGGATTCCTGAAGCTTCAAACTGCTTCAGGAATCCCTTACTTGATCCGCTTCGGTGTGCTCTGTAAAGATTCAGAGCACACTGAGAAACTACCCCCCCCACACACACACCACTTATTTCAAATGAGGAGGAGGGAACCCAGCCAAGCAGCTGATCAGCACCAGTGGGGTTTTGAATACCCTTTCCTGCACCACTGCTAAGTAGCGCGGGAAGCGGCATGCCCTGGGCCCTTTTCCTGGGCACTGCAAGAGGCATCCAGAGCACTCTTCCGTACTCTACCTGGATTGCGGGGAGGGGGCAGGGAACCCTCCTCCCCACAATCCAGGTGGAATTTAAAGGGTGCTCTGGCCACTGCTTGCAATGCAAGTGGTGGCCACAGCGCCTTTCCATGCTCCGCCTGGATTGCAGGATTGTGGAGGATTCTTTCACCCCCCCCCTGCAATCCTGTTCAAGTTCAAAGCCGTCTGCAGAAGTGGCTTGCCCCCGTTGCACCCAGTGCGGGGTGTGCAAAAGTGACAGCCCCCTTCTCCTGTCACTTGCTGGCAGCAGAAGAACAGGGTTGTCAGTTTCATACACATTGCACTGGCTT